>NW_027671353.1:0-357500 GCF_964165515.1 Mesoplodon bidens
GTGCTGACGCACAGGTTAGTGCCAGCGTACAGGTCAGGAGTATGGTACGGCGTAAGGTACCGTGTAGGGCTGGTGGTGGGTTTCTATACCGGGCTAGGGTTAGGGTTAGCGAACGGCAAGGCTTAGGGCACAGGTGAGGGCACGGAAACGTGGGAGGGTCAGGCTACGTGCTGACGCACGGGTCAGTGCCAGCGTACGGGTCAGGAGTAGGGTATGGCGTAAGGTAAGGTGTAGGGCTGGTGGTGGGTTTCTATTCCGGGCTAGGGATAGGGTTAGGGAACGGCAATGCTTAGGGCACAGGTGAGGGTACGGAAACGTGGGAGGTTCAGGCTACGTGCTGACGCATGGGTCAGTGCCAGCATATGTGCCAGGAGTAGGCAACGGCGTAAGGTAAGGTGTAGGGCTGGTGGTTGGTTTCCGTTCCAGGCTAGGGTTAGGGTTAGGGAACGGCAAGGCTTAGGGCACAGGTGAGGGTACGGAAACGTGGGAGGGTCGGGCTACGTGCTGACGCACGGGTCAGTGCCAGCGTACGGGCCAGGAGTAGGCAACGGCGTAGGATAAAGTGTAGGGCTAGTGGTGGATTTGCGTTCCAGGCTAGGGTTAGGGTTAGGGAACGGCAAGGCTTAGGGCACAGGTGAGGGTACGGAAACGTGGGAGGGTCGGGCTACGTGCTGACGCACGGGTCAGTGCTAGCGTACGGGCCAGGAGTAGGCAACGGCGTAGGATAAAGTGTAGGGCTGGTGGTGGATTTGCGTTCGGGGCTAGGGTTAGGGTTAGGGAACGGCAAGGCTTAGGGCACAGGTGAGGGTACGGAAACGTGGGAGGGTCAGGCTACGTGCTGACGCACAGGTCAGTGCCAGCGTACAGGTCAGGAATATGGTACGGTGTAAGGTAACGTGTAGGGCTGGTGGTGGGTTTCTATTCCGGGCTAGGGTTAGGGTTAGGGAACCGCAAGGCTTAGGGCACAGGTGAGGGCACGGAAACGTGGGAGGGTCAGGCTACGTGCTGACGCACGTGTCAGTGCCAGCGTACGGGTCAGGAGTAGGGTATGGCGTAAGGTAAAGTGTAGGGCTGGTGGTTGGTTTCTATTCCGGGCTAGGGTTAGGGTTAGGGAACGGCAAGGCTTAGGGCACAGGTGAGGGTACAGAAACGTGGGAGGGTCGGGCTACGTGCTGACGCACGGGTCAGTGCCAGCGTACGGGCCAGGAGTATGCAACGGCGTAGGATAAAGTGTAGGGCTGGTGGTTGATTTCCGTTCCGGGCTAGTGTTAGGGTTAGGGAACGGCAAGGCTTAGGGCACAGGTGAGGTTACGGAAACGTGGGAGGGTCAGGCTACGTGCTGACGCACGGGTCAGTGCCAGCGTACGGGCCAGGAGTAAGCAACGGCGTAAGGTAAGGTGTAGGGCTGGTGGTTGGTTTCCGTTCCAGGCTAGGGTTAGGGTTATGGAACGGCAAGGCTTAGGGCACAGGTGAGGGTACGGAAACGTGGGAGGGTCGGGCTACGTGCTGACGCACGTGTCAGTGCCAGCGTACGGGCCAGGAGTAGGCAACGGCGTAGGATAAAGTGTATGGCTGGTGGTGGATTTGCGTTCCGGGCTAGGGTTAGGGTTAGGGAACGGCAAGGCTTAGGGCACAGGTGAGGGTACGGAAACGTGGCAGGGTCAGGCTACGTGCTGACGCACAGCTCAGTGCCAGCGTACAGGTCAGGAGTAGGGTACGGTGTAAGGAAAAGTTTAGGGCTGGTGGTGGGTTTCTATTCCGGGCTAGGGTTAGGGTTAGGGAACGGCAAGGCTTAGGGCACAGGTGAGGGTATGGAAACGTGGGAGGGTAAGGCTACGTGCTGACGCACGTGTCAGTGCCAGCGTACGGGTCAGGAGTAGGGTACGGCGTAAGGTAAGGTGTAGGGCTGGTGGTGGGTTTCTATTCCGGGCTAGGGTTAGGGTTAGGGAACGGCAAGGCTTAGGGCACAGGTGAGGGTACGGAAACGTGGGAGGGTCAGGCTATGTGCTGATGCACGGGTCAGTGCCAGCGTACGGGCCAGGAGTAGGCAACGGCTTAAGGTAGGGTGTAGGGCTGGTGGTGGGTTTCTATTCCGGGCTAGGGTTAGGGTTAGGGAACGGCAAGGCTTAGGGCATAGGTGAGGGTACAGAAACGTGGGAGGGTCGGGCTACGTGCTGACGCACGGGTCAGTGCCAGCATACGGGTCAGGTGTAGGCAACGACGTAGGATAAAGTGTAGGGCTGGTGGTGGGTTTCCATTCCGGGCTAGGGTTAGGGTTAGGGAACGGCAACGCTTAGGGCACAGGTGAGGGTACGGAAACGTGGGAGGGTCAGGCTACGTGCTGACGCAAGGGTCAGTGCCAGCGTACGGGCCAGGAGTAGGCAACGGCTTAAGGTAAGGTGTAGGGCTGGTGGTGGGTTTCTATTCCGGGCTAGGGTTAGGGTTAGGGAACGGCAAGGCTTAGGGCACAGGTGAGGGTACAGAAACGTGGGAGGGTCGGGCTACGTGGTGACGCACGGGTCAGTGCCAGCGTACGGGCCAGGAGCAGGCAACGGCGTAGGATAAAGTGTAGGGCTGGTGGTGGATTTGCGTTCGGGGCTAGGGTTAGGGTTAGGGAACGGCAAGGCTTAGGGCACAGGTGAGGGTACGGAAACGTGGGAGGGTCAGGCTACGTGCTGACGCACAGGTCAGTGCCAGCGTACAGGTCAGGAGTAGGGTACGGCGTAAGGTAAGGTGTAGGGCTGGTGGTGGGTTTCTATTCCGGGCTAGGGTTAGGGTTAGGGAACGGCAAAGCTTAGGGCACAGGTGAGGGCACGGAAACGTGGGAGGGCCAGTCTACGTGCTGACGCACGGGTCAGTGCCAGCGTACGGGTCAGGAGTAGGTTATGGCGTAAGGTAAGGTGTAGGGCTGGTGGTGGGTTTCTATTCTGGGCTAGGGTTAGGGTTAGGGAACGGCAAGGCTTAGGGCACAGGTGAGGGTACGGAAACGTGGGAGGGTCGGGCTACGTGCTGACGCACGGGTCAGTGCCAGCGTACGGGCCAGGAGTAGGCAACGGCGTAGGATAAAGTGTAGGGCTGGTGGTGGATTTGCGTTCCGGGCTAGGGTTAGGGTTAGGGAACGGCATGGCTTAGGGCACAGGTGAGGGTACGGAAACGTGGGAGGGTCAGGCTACGTGCTGACGCACGGTTCAGTGCCAGCGTACGGGCCAGGAATAGGGTACGGCATAATGTAAGGTGTCAGGCTGGTGGTGGGTTTCCGTTCCGGGCTAGGGTTAGGGTTAGGGAACGGCAAGGCTTAGGGCACAGGTGAAGGTACGGAAACGTGGGAGGCTCGTGCTACGTGCTGACGCACGGGTCAGTGCCAGCGTACGGGCCAGGAGTAGGCAACGGCGTAGGATAAAGTGTAGGCTGGTGGTGGATTTGCGTTCTGGGCTAGGGTTAGGGTTAGGGAACGGCAAGGCTTAGGGCACAGGAGAGGGTACGGAAACGCCAGAGTGTAAGGCTACGTGCTGATGCACGGGGCAGTGCCAGAGTACAGGCCAGGAGTAGGCAACGGCGTAGGGTAAGGTGTAGGGCTGGTGGTGGGTTTCCATTCCGGGCTAGGGTTAGGGTTAGGGAACGGCAAGGCTTAGGGCACAGGTGAGGGTACGGAAACGTGGGAGGGTCAGGTTACGTGCTGACGCACGGGTCAGTGCCAGCGTACGGGCCAGGTGTAGGCAACGGCGTAAGGTAAGGTGTAGGGCTGGTGGTTGTTTTCCGTTCCAGGCTAGGGTTAGGGTTAGGGAACGGCAAGGCTTAGGGCACAGGTGAGGGTACGGAAACGTGGGAGGGTCGGGCTACGTGCTGATGCACGGGTCAGTGCCAGCGTACTGGCCAGGAGTAGGCAACGGCGTAGGATAAAGTGTAGGGCTGGTGGTGGATTTGCGTTCCGGGCTAGGGTTAGGGTTAGGGAACGGCAAGGCTTAGGGCACAGGTGAGGGTACGGAAG
Source organism: Mesoplodon bidens (assembly GCF_964165515.1). NCBI lineage: Eukaryota > Metazoa > Chordata > Mammalia > Artiodactyla > Ziphiidae > Mesoplodon > Mesoplodon bidens. Next base: position 3,989 of record NW_027671353.1, read on the forward strand.
CGTGGGAGGGTCAGGCTACGTGCAGACGAACGGGTCAGTGCCAGCGTACGGGTCAGGAGTAGGGTACGGCGTAAGGTAAGGTGTAGGGCTGGTGGTGGGTTTCTATTCCGGGCTAGGGTTAGGGTTAGGGAACGGCAAGGCTTAGGGCACAAGTGAGGGTACGGAAACGTGGGAGGGTCAGGCTACGTGCTGACGCACGGTTCAGTGCCAGCGTACGGGCCAGGAATAGGGTACGGCGTAAGGTAAGGTGTAGGGCTGGTGGTGGGTTTCCATTCCGGGCTAGGGTTAGGGTTAGGGAACGGCAAGGCTTAGGGCACAGCTGAGGGCACGGAAACGTGGGAGGGTCAGGCTACGTGCTGACGCACGGGTCAGTGCCAGCGTACGGGTCAGGAGTAGGGTACGGCGTAAGGTAAGGTGTAGGGCTGGTGGTGGGTTTCTATTCCGGGCTAGGGATAGGGTTAGGGAACGGCAAGGCTTAGGGCACAGGTCAGGGTACGGAAACGCGGGAGGGTAAGGCTACGTGCTGATGAACGGGTCAGTGCCAGAGTACAGGCCAGGAGTAGGCAACGGCGTAGGGTAAGGTGTAGGGCTGTTGGTTGGTTTCCGTTCCAGGCTAGGGTTAGGGTTAGGGAACGGCAAGGCTTAGGGCACAGGGGAGGGTACGGAAACGTGGGAGGGTCGGGCTACGTGCTGATTCACGGGTCCGTGCCAGCGTTCGGGCCAGGAGTGGGCAACGGCGTAAGGTAAGGTGTAGGGCTTGTGGTTGATTTCCGTTCCGGGATAGGGTTAGGGTTAGGGATCGGCAAGGCTTAGGGCACAGGTGAGGGTATGAAAACGTGGGAGGGTCGGGCTACGTGCAGACGCACGGGTCAGTGCCAGCGTACGGGCCAGGAGTAGGCAACGGCGTAGGATAAAGTGTACGGCTGGTGGTGGATTTGCGTTATGGGCTAGGGTTAGGGTTAGGGAACGGCAAGGCTTAGGGCACAGGTCAGGGTACGGAAACGCGGGAGGGTAAGGCTACGTGCTGATGCACGGGTCAGTGCCAGAGTACAGGCCAGGACTAGGCAACGGCGTAGGGTAAGGTGTAGGGCTGGTGGTGGGTTTTCATTCCGGGCTAGGGTTAGCGTTAGGGAAAGGCAAGGCTTAGGGCACAGGTGAGGGTACGGAAACGTGGGAGGTTCAGGCTACGTGCTGACGCACGGGTCAGTGCCAGCATACGTGCCAGGAGTAGGCAACGGCGTAAGGTAAGGTGTAGGGCTGGTGGTTGGTTTCCGTTCCAGTCTAGGGTTAGGGTTAGGGAACGGCAAGGCTTAAGGCACAGGTGAGGGTACGGAAACGTGGGAGGGTCGTGCTACGTGCTGACGCACGGGTCAGTGCCAGCGTACGGGCCAGGAGTAGGCAACGGCGTAGGATAAAGTGTAGGGCTAGTGGTGGATTTGCGTTCGGGGCTAGGGTTAGGGTTAGGGAACGGCAAGGCTTAGGGTACAGGTGAGGGTACGGAAACGTGGGAGGGTCAGGCTACGTGCTGACGCACAGGTCAGTGCCAGCGTACGGGTCAGGATTAGGTTATGGCGTAAGGTAAGGTGTAGGGCTGGTGGTGGGTTTCTATTCCGGGCTAGGGTTAGGGTTAGGGAACCGCAAGGATTAGGGCACAGGTGAGGGTACGGAAACGTGGGAGGGTCGGGCTACGTGCTGACGCACGGGTCAGTGCCAGCGTACGGGCCAGGAGTAGGCAACGGCATAGGATAAAGTGTAGGGCTGGTGGTGGATTTGCGTTCCGGGCTAGGGTTAGGGTTAGGGAACGGCATGGCTTAGGGCACAGGTGAGGGTAAGGAAACGTGGGAGGGTCAGGCTACGTGCTGACGCACGGTTCAGTGCCAGCGTCCGGGCCAGGAATAGGGTACGGCGTAATGTAAGGTGTCAGGCTGGTGGTGGGTTTCCGTTCCGGCCTAGGGTTAGGGTTAGGGAACGGCAAGGCTTAGGGCACAGGTGAAGGTACGGAAACGTGGGAGGCTCGTGCTACGTGCTGACGCACGGGTCAGTGCCAGCGTACGGGCCAGGAGTAGGCAACGGCGTAGGATAAAGTGTAGGCTGGTGGTGGATTTGCGTTCTGGGCTACGGTTAGGTTTAGGGAACGGCAAGGCTTAGGGCACAGGTGAGGGTACGGAAACGCCAGAGTGTAAGGCTACGTGCTGATGCACGGGGCAGTGCCAGAGTACAGGCCAGGAGTAGGCAACGGCGTAGGGTAAGGTGTAGGGCTGGTGGTGGGTTTCCATTCCGGGCTAGGGTTAGGGTTAGGGAACGGCAAGGCTTAGGGCACAGGTCAGGGTACGGAAACGCGGGAGGGTAAGGCTACGTGCTGATGAACGGGTCAGTGCCAGAGTACAGGCCAGGAGTAGGCAACGGCGTAGGGTAAGGTGTAGGGCTGGTGGTTGGTTTCCGTTCCAGGCTAGGGTTAGGGTTAGGGAACGGCAAGGCTTAGGGCACAGGGGAGGGTTCGGAAACGTGGGAGGGTCGGGCTACGTGCTGATTCACGGGTCCGTGCCAGCGTTCGGGCCAGGAGTGGGCAACGGCGTAAGGTAAGGTGTAGGGCTTGTGGTTGATTTCCGTTCCGGGATAGGGTTAGGGTTAGGGATCGGCAAGGCTTAGGGCACAGGTGAGGGTATGGAAACGTGGGAGGGTCGGGCTACGTGCAGACGCACGTGTCAGTGCCAGCGTACGGGCCAGGAGTAGGCAACGGCGTAGGATAAAGTGTACGGCTGGTGGTGGATTTGCGTTCTGGGCTAGGGTTAGGGTTAGGGAACGGCAAGGCTTAGGGCACAGGTCAGGGTACGGAAACGCGGGAGGGTAAGGCTACGTGCTGATGCACGGGTCAGTGCCAGAGTACAGGCCAGGACTAGGCAACGGCGTAGGGTAAGGTGTAGGGCTGGTGGTGGGTTTTCATTCCGGGCTAGGGTTAGCGTTAGGGAAAGGCAAGGCTTAGGGCACAGGTGAGGGTACGGAAACGTGGGAGGTTCAGGCTACGTGCTGACGCACGGGTCAGTTCCAGCATACGTGCCAGGAGTAGGCAACGGCGTAAGGTAAGGTGTAGGGCTGGTGGTTGGTTTCCGTTCCAGGCTAGGGTTAGGTTTAGGGAACGGCAAGGCTTAGGGCACAGGTGAGGGTACGGAAACGTGGGAGGGTCGGGCTACGTGCTGACGCACGGGTCAGTGCCAACGTACGGGCCAGGAGCAGGCAACGGCGTAGGATAAAGTGTAGGGCTAGTGGTGGATTTGCGTTTCAGGCTAGGGTTAGGGTTAGGGAACAGCAAGGCTTAGGGCACAGGTGAGGGTACGGAAACGTGGGAGGGTCGGGCTACGTGCTGACGCACGGGTCAGTGCCAGCGTACGGGCCAGGAGTAGGCAACGGCGTAGGATAAAGTGTAGGGCTGGTGGTGGATTTGCGTTCGGGGCTAGGGTTAGGGTTAGGGAACGGCAAGGCTTAGGGCACAGGTGAGGGTACGGAAACGTGGGAGGGTCAGGCTACGTGTTGACGCACAGGTCAGTGCCAGCGTACAGGTCAGGAATATGGTACGGCGTAAGGTAACGTGTAGGGCTGGTGGTGGGTTTCTATTCCGGGCTAGGGTTAGGGTTAGGGAACCGCAAGGCTTAGGGCACAGGTGAGGGCACGGAAACGTGGGAGGGTCAGGCTACGTGCTGACGCACGGGTCAGTGCCAGCGTACGGGTCAGGAGTAGGGTATGGCGTAAGGTAAGGTGTAGGGCTGGTGGTGGGTTTCTATTCCGGGCTAGGGTTAGGGTTAGGGAACGGCAAGGCTTAGGACACAGGTGAGGGTACAGAACCGTGGGAGGTTCGGGCTACGTGCTGACGCATGGGTCAGTGCCAGCGTACGGGCCAGGAGTATGCAACGGCGTAGGATAAAGTGTAGGGCTGGTGGTTGATTTCCGTTCCGGGCTAGTGTTAGGGTTAGGGAACGGCAAGGCTTAGGGCACAGGTGAGGTTACGGAAACGTGGGAGGGTCAGGCTACGTGCTGACGCACGGGTCAGTGCCAGCGTACGGGCCAGGAGTAAGCAACGGCGTAAGGTAAGGTGTAGGGCTGGTGGTTGTTTTCCGTTCCAGGCTAGGGTTAGGGTTAGGGAACGGCAAGGCTTAGGGCACAGGTGAGGGTACGGAAACGTGGGAGGGTCGGGCTACGTGCTGACGCACGTGTCAGTGCCAGCGTACGGTCCAGGAGTAGGCAACGGCGTAGGATAAAGTGTATGGCTGGTGGTGGATTTGCGTTCCGGGCTAGGGTTAGGGTTAGGGAACGGCAAGGCTTAGGGCACAGGTGAGGGTACGGAAACGTGGCAGGGTCAGGCTACGTGCTGACGCACAGCTCAGTGCCAGCGTACAGGTCAGGAGTAGGGTACGGCGTAAGGAAAAGTGTAGGGCTGGTGGTGGGTTTCTATTCCGGGCTAGGGTTAGGGTTAGGGAACGGCAAGGCTTAGGGCACAGGTGAGGGTACGGAAACGTGGGAGGGTCAGGCTACGTGCTGACGCACGTGTCAGTGTCAGCGTACGGGTCAGGAGTAGGGTACGGCGTAAGGTAAGGTGTAGGGCTGGTGGTGGGTTTCTATTCCGGGCTAGGGTTAGGGTTAGGGAACGGCAAGGCTTAGGGCACAGGTGAGGGTACGGAAACGTGGGAGGGTCAGGCTACGTGCTGACGCACGGGTCAGTGCCAGCGTACGGGCCAGGAGTAGGCAACGGCTTAAGGTAGGGTGTAGGGCTGGTGGTGGGTTTCTATTCCGGGCTAGGGTTAGGGTTAGGGAACGGCAAGGCTTAGGGCACAGGTGAGGGTACAGAAACGTGGGAGGGTCGGGCTACGTGCTGACGCACGGGTCAGTGCCAGCATACGGGTCAGGAGTAGGCAACGACGTAGGATAAAGTGTAGGGCTGGTGGTGGGTTTCCATTCCGGGCTAGGGTTAGGGTTAGGGAACGGCAACGCTTAGGGCACAGGTGAGGGTACGGAAACGTGGGAGGGTCAGGCTACGTGCTGACGCACGGGTCAGTGCCAGCGTACGGGCCAGGAGTAGGCAACGGCTTAAGGTAAGGTGTAGGGCTGGTGGTGGGTTTCTATTCCGGGCTAGGGTTAGGGTTAGGGAACGGCAAGGCTTAGGGCACAGGTGAGGGTACAGAAACGTGGGAGGGTCGGGCTACGTGCTGACGCACGGGTCAATGCCAGCGTACGGGCCAGGAGTAGGCAACAGCTTAAGGTAAGGTGTAGGGCTGGTGGTGGGTTTCTATTCCGGGCTAGGGTTAGGGTTAGGGAACGGCAAGGCTTAGCGCACAGGTGAGGGTACAGAAACGTGGGAGGGTCGGGCTACGTGCTGACGCACGGGTCAGTGCCAGCGTACGGGCCAGGAGCAGGCAACGGCGTTGGATAAAGTGTAGGGCTGGTGGTGGATTTGCGTTCGGGGCTAGGGTTAGGGTTAGGGAACGGCAAGGCTTAGGGCACAGGTGAGGGTACGGAAACGTGGGAGGGTCAGGCTACGTGCTGACGCACAGGTCAGTGCCAGCGTACAGGTCAGGAGTAGGGTACGGCGTAAGGTAAGGTGTAGGGCTGGTGGTGGGTTTCTATTCCGGGCTAGGTTTAGGGTTAGGGAACGGCAAGGCATAGGGCACAGGTGAGGGTACGGAAACGTGGGAGGGTCAGGCTTCGTGCTGACGCACGGGTCAGTGCCAGCGTTCGGGTCAGGAGTAGGTTATGGCGTAAGGTAAGGTGTAGGGCTGGTGGTGGGTTTCCGTTCCGGGCTAGGGTTAGGGTTAGGGAACGGCAAGGCTTAGGGCACAGGTGAAGGTACGGAAACGTGTGAGGCTCGTGCTACGTGCTGACGCACGGGTCAGTGCCAGCGTACGGGCCAGGAGTAGGCAACGGCGTAAGATAAAGTGTAGGCTAGTGGTGGTTTTGCGTTCTGGGCTAGGGTTAGGGTTAGGGAACGGCAAGGCTTACGGCACAGGAGAGGGTACGGAAACGCCAGAGTGTAAGGCTACGTGCTGATGCACGGGGCAGTGCCAGAGTACAGTCCAGGAGTAGGCAACGGCTTAAGGTAAGGTGTAGGGCTGGTGGTGGGTTTCTATTCCGGGCTAGGGTTAGGGTTAGGGAACGGCAAGGCTTAGGGCACAGGTGAGGGTACAGAAACGTGGGAGGTTCGGGCTACGTGCTGACGCACGGGTCAGTGCCAGCGTACGGGCCAGGAGTAGGCAACGGCTTAAGGTAAGGTGTAGGGCTGGTGGTGGGTTTCTATTCCGGGCTAGGGTTATGGTTAGGGAACGGCAAGGCTTAGGGCACAGGTGAGGGTACAGAAACGTGGGAGGGTCGGGCTACGTGCTGACGCACGGGTCAGTGCCAGCGTACGGGCCAGAAGTAGGCAACGGCGTAGGATAAAGTGTAGGGCTGGTGGTGGATTTGCATTCGGGGCTAGGGTTAGGGTTAGGGAACGGCAAGGCTTAGGGCACAGGTGAGGGTACGGAAACGTGGGAGGGTCAGGCTACGTGCTGACGCACAGGTCAGTGCCAGCGTACAGGTCAGGAGTATGGTACGGCGTAAGGTACCGTGTAGGGCTGGTGGTGGGTTTCTATTCCGGGCTAGGGTTAGGGTTAGGGAACGGCAAGGCTTAGGGCACAGGTGAGGGCACGGAAACGTGGGAGGGTCAGGCTACGTGCTGACGCACGGGTCAGTGCCAGCGTACGGGTCAGGAGTAGGGTATGGCGTAAGGTAAGGTGTAGGGCTGGTGGTGGGTTTCTATTCCGGGCTAGGGTTAGGGTTAGGGAACGGCAAGGCTTAGGGCACAGGTGAGGGTACAGAAACGTGTGAGGGTCGGGCTACGTGCTGACGCTCGTGTCAGTGCCAGCGTACGGGCCAGGAGTAAGCAACGGCGTAAGGTAAGGTGTAGGGCTCGTGGTTGGTTTCCGTTCCAGGCTAGGGTTAGGGTTAGGGAACGGCAAGGCTTAGGGCACAGGTGAGGGTACGGAAACGTGGGAGGGTCGGGCTACGTGCTGACGCACGGGTCAGTGCCAGCGTACGGGCCAGGAGTAGGCAACGGCGTAGGATAAAGTGTATGGCTGGTGGTGGATTTGCGTTCCGGGCTAGGGTTAGGTTTAGGGAATGACAAGGCTTAGGGCACAGGTGAGGGTACGGAAACGTGGGAGGGTCAGGCTACGTTCTGACGCACCGGTCAGTGCCAGCGTACAGGTCAGGAGTCGGGTACGGCGTAAGGAAAAGTGTAGGGCTGGTGGTGGGTTTCTATTCCGGGCTAGGGTTAGGGTTAGGGAACGGCAAGGCTTAGGGCACAGGTGAGGGTACGGAAACGTGGGAGGGTCAGGCTACGTGCTGACGCACGTGTCAGTGCCAGCGTACGGGTCAGGAGTAGGGTACGGCGTAAGGTAAGGTGTAGGGCTGGTGGTGGCTTTCAATTCCCGGCTAGGGTTAGGGTTAGGGAACGGCAAGGCTTAGGGCACAGGTGAGGGTACGGAAACGTGGGAGGGTCAGGCTACGTGCTGACGCACGGGTCAGTGCCAGCGTACGGGCCAGGAGTAGGCAACGGCTTAAGGTAAGGTGTAGGGCTCGTGGTGGGTTTCTATTCCGGGCTAGGGTTAGGGTTAGGGAACGGCAAGGCTTAGGGCACAGGTGAGGGTACAGAAACGTGGGAGGGTCGGGCTACGTGCTGACGCACAGGTCAGGGCCAGCATACGGGTCAGGAGTAGGCAACGGCGTAGGATAAAGTGTAGGGCTGGTGGTGGGTTTCCATTCCGGGCTAGGGTTAGGGTTAGGGAACGGCAACGCTTAGGGCACTGGTGAGGGTACGGAAACGTGGGAGGGTCAGGCTACGTGCTGACGCACGGGTCAGTGCCAGCGTACGGGCCAGGAGTAGGCAACGGCTTAAGGTAAGGTGTAGGGCTGGTGGTGGGTTTCTATTTCGGGCTAGGGTTAGGGTTAGGGAACGGCAAGGCTTAGGGCACAGGTGAGGGTACAGAAACGTGGGAGGGTCGGGCTACGTGCTGACGCACGGGTCAGTGCCAGCGTACGGGCCAGGAGTAGGCAACGGCTTAAGGTAAGGTGTAGGGCTGGTGGTGGGTTTCTATTCCGGGCTAGGGTTAGGGTTAGGGAACGGCAAGGCTTAGGGCACAGGTGAGGGTACAGAAACGTGGGAGGGTCGGGCTACGTGCTGACGCACGGGTCAGTGCCAGCGTACGGGCCAGGAGCAGGCAACGGCGTTGGATAAAGTGTAGGGCTGGTGGTGGATTTGCGTTCGGGGCTAGGGTTAGGGTTAGGGAACGGCAAGGCTTAGGGCACAGGTGAGGGTACGGAAACGTGGGAGGGTCAGGCTACGTGCTGACGCACAGGTCAGTGCCAGCGTACAGGTCAGGAGTAGGGTACGGCGTAAGGTAAGGTGTAGGGCTGGTGGTGGGTTTCTATTCCGGGCTAGGGTTAGGGTTAGGGAACGGCAAGGCATAGGGCACAGGTGAGGGTACGGAAACGTGGGAGGGTCAGGCTTCGTGCTGACGCACGGGTCAGTGCCAGCGTTCGGGTCAGGAGTAGGTTATGGCGTAAGGTAAGGTGTAGGGCTGGTGGTGGGTTTCCGTTCCGGGCTAGGGTTAGGGTTAGGGAACGGCAAGGCTTAGGGCACAGGTGAAGGTACGGAAACGTGGGAGGCTCGTGCTACGTGCTGACGCACGGGTCAGTGCCAGCGTACGGGCCAGGAGTAGGCAACGGCGTAGGATAAAGTGTAGGCTGGTGGTGGATTTGCGTTCTGGGCTAGGGTTAGGGTTAGGGAACGGCAAGGCTTACGGCACAGGAGAGGGTACGGAAACGCCAGAGTGTAAGGCTACGTGCTGATGCACGGGGCAGTGCCTGAGTACAGGCCAGGAGTAGGCAACGGCGTAGGTTAAAGTGTAGGGCTGGTGGTGGGTTTCTATTCCGGGCTAGGGATAGGGTTAGGGAACGGCAAGGCTTAGGGCACAAGTGAGGGTACGGAAACGTGGGAGGGTCAGGTTACGTGCTGACGCACGGTTCAGTGCCAGCGTACGGGCCAGGAATAGGGTACGGCGTAAGGTAAGGTGTAGGGCTGGTGGTGGGTTTCCATTCCGGGCTAGGGTTAGGGTTAGGGAACGGCAAGGCTTAGGGCACAGCTGAGGGTACGGAAACGTGGGAGGGTCAGGCTACGTGCTGACGCACTGGTCAGTGACAACGTACGGGCCAGGAGTAGGGTACGGCGTAAGGTAAGGTGTAGGGCTTGTGGTTGATTTCCGTTCCAGGCTAGGGTTAGGGTTAGGGAACGGCAAGGCTTAGGGCAAAGGAGAGGGTACGGAAACGTGGGAGGGTCGGGCCCCGTGCTGACGCACGGGTTAGTGCCAGCATACGGGCCAGGAGTAGGCAACGGCGTAGGATAAAGTGTAGGGCTGGTGGTGGGTTTCCATTCCGGGCTAGGGTTAGGGTTAGGGAACGGCAACGCTTAGGGCACAGGTGAGGGTACGGAAACGTGGGAGGGTCAGGCTACGTGCTGACGCACGGGTCAGTGCCAGCGTACGGGCCAGGAGTATGCAACGGCTTAAGGTAAGGTGTAGGGCTGGTGGTGGGTTTCTATTCCGGGCTAGGGTTAGGGTTAGGGAACGGCAAGGCTTAGGGCACAGGTGAGGGTACAGAAACGTGGGAGGTTCGGGCTACGTGCTGACGCACGGGTCAGTGCCAGCGTACGGGCCAGGAGTAGGCAATGGCTTAAGGTAAGGTGTAGGGCTGGTGGTGGGTTTCTATTCCGGGCTAGGGATAGGGTTAGGGAACGGCAAGGCTTAGGGCACAGGTGAGGGTACAGAAACGTGGGAGGGTCGGGCTACGTGCTGACGCACGGGTCAGTGCCAGCGTACGGGCCAGGAGTAGGCAACGGCGTAGGATAAAGTGTAGGGCTGGTGGTGGATTTGCATTCGGGGCTAGGGTTAGGGTTAGGGAACGGCAACGTTTAGGGCACAGGTGAGGGTACGGAAACGTGGGAGGGTCAGGCTACGTGCTGACGCACAGGTCAGTGCCAGCGTACAGGTCAGGAGTATGGTACGGCGTAAGGTACCGTGTAGGGCTGGTGGTGGGTTTCTATTGCGGGCTAGGGTTAGGGTTAGCGAACGGCAAAGCTTAGGGCACAGGTGAGGGCACGGAAACGTGGGAGGGTCAGGCTACGTGCTGACGCACTGGTCAGTGCCAGCGTACGGGTCAGGAGTAGGGTATGGGGTAAGGTAAGGTGTAGGGCTGGTGGTGGGTTTCTATTCAGGGCTAGGGTTAGGGTTAGGGAACGGCAAGGCTTAGGGCACAGGTGAGGGTACAGAAACGTGGGAGGGTAGGGCTACGTGCTGACGCACGGGTCAGTGCCAGCGTACGGGCCAGGAGTAGGCAACGGCGTAGGATAAAGTGTAGGGCTGGTGGTTGATTTCCGTTCCGGGCTAGTGTTAGGGTTAGGGAACGGCAAGGCTTAGGGCACAGGTGAGGTTACGGAAACGTGGGAGGGTCAGGCTACGTGCTGACGCTCGTGTCAGTGCCAGCGTACGGGCCAGGAGTAAGCAACGGCGTAAGGTAAGGTGTAGGGCTCGTGGTTGGTTTCCGTTCCAGGCTAGGGTTAGGGTTAGGGAACGGCAAGGCTTAGGGCACAGGTGAGGGTACGGAAACGTGGGAGGGTCGGGCTACGTGCTGACGCACGGGTCAGTGCCAGCGTACGGGCCAGGAGTAGGCAACGGCGTAGGATAAAGTGTATGGCTGGTGGTGGATTTGCGTTCCGGGCTAGGGTTAGGGTTAGGGAATGACAAGGCTTAGGGCACAGGTGAGGGTACGGAAACGTGGGAGGGTCAGGCTACGTGCTGACGCACAGGTCAGTGCCAGCGTACAGGTCAGGAGTAGGGTACGGCGTAAGGAAAAGTGTAGGGCTGGTGGTGGGTTTCTATTCCGGGCTAGGGTTAGGGTTAGGGAACGGCAAGGCTTAGGGCACAGGTGAGGGTACGGAAACGTGGGAGGGTCAGGCTACGTGCTGACGCACGTGTCAGTGCCAGCGTACGGGTCAGGAGTAGGGTACGGCGTAAGGTAAGGTGTAGGGCTGGTGGTGGCTTTCTATTCCCGGCTAGGGTTAGGGTTAGGGAACGGCAAGGCTTAGGGCACAGGTGAGGGTACGGAAACGTTGGAGGGTCAGGCTACGTGCTGACGCACGGGTCAGTGCCAGCGTACGGGCCAGGAGTAGGCAACGGCTTAAGGTAAGGTGTAGGGCTGGTGGTGGGTTTCTATTCCGGGCTAGGGTTAGGGTTAGGGAACGGCAAGGCTTAGGGCACAGGTGAGGGTACAGAAACGTGGGAGGGTCGGGCTACGTGCTGACGCACGGGTCAGGGCCAGCATACGGGTCAGGAGTAGGCAACGGCGTATGATAAAGTGTAGGGCTGGTGGTGGGTTTCCATTCCGGGCTAGGGTTAGGGTTAGGGAACGGCAACGCTTAGGGCACTGGTGAGGGTACGGAAACGTGGGAGGGTCAGGCTACGTGCTGACGCACGGGTCAGTGCCAGCGTACGGGCCAGGAGTAGGCAACGGCTTAAGGTAAGATGTAGGGCTGGTGGTGGGTTTCTATTCCGGGCGAGGGTTAGGGTTAGGGAACGGCAAGGCTTAGGGCACAGGTGAGGGTACAGAAACGTGGGAGGGTCGGGCTACATGCTGACGCACGGGTCAGTGCCAGCGTACGGGCCAGGAGTAGGCAACGGCTTAAGGTAAGGTGTAGGGCTGGTGGTGGGTTTCTATTCCGGGCTAGGGTTAGGGTTAGGGAACGGCAAGGCTTAGGGCACAGGTGAGGGTACAGAAACGTGGGAGGGTCGGGCTACGTGCTGACGCACGGGTCAGTGCCAGCGTACGGGCCAGGAGTAGGCAACGGCGTAGGATAAAGTGTAGGGCTGGTGGTGGATTTGCGTTCGGGGCTAGGGTTAGGGTTAGGGAACGGCAAGGCTTAGGGCACAGGTGAGGGTGCGGAAACGTGGGAGGGTCAGGCTATGTGCTGACGCACAGGTCAGTGCCAGCGTACAGGTCAGGAGTAGGGTACGGCGTAAGGTGAGGTGTAGGGCTGGTGGTGGGTTTCTATTCCGGGCTAGCGTTAGGGTTAGGGAACGGCAAGGCATAGGGCACAGGTGAGGGTACGGAAACGTGGGAGGGTCAGTCTACGTGCTGACGCACGGGTCAGTGCCAGCGTACGGGTCAGGAGCAGGTTATGGCGTAAGATAAGGTGTAGGGCTGGTGGTGGGTTTCTATTCCGGGCTAGGGTTAGGTTTAGGGAACGGCAAGGCTTAGGGCACAGGTGAGGGTACGGAAACGTGGGAGGGTCGGGCTACGTGCAGACGCACGGGTCAGTGCCAGCGTACGGGCCAGGAATAGGCAACGGCGTAGGATAAAGTGTAGGGCTGGTGGTGGATTTGCGTTCCGGGCTAGGGTTAGGGTTAGGGAACGGCATGGCTTAGGGCACAGGTGAGGGTACGGAAACGTGGGAGAGTCAGGCTACGTGCTGACGCACGGTTCAGTGCCAGCGTACGGGCCACGAATAGGGTATGGCGTAATGTAAGGTGTCAGGCTGGTGGTGGGTTTCCGTTCTGGGCTAGGGTTAGGGTTAGGGAACGGCAAGGCTTAGGGCACAGGTGAAGGTACGGAAACGTGGGAGGCTCGTGCTACGTGCTGACGCACGGGTCAGTGCCAGCGTACGGGCCAGGAGTAGGCAACGGCGTAGGATGAAGTGTATGGCTGGTGGTGGATTTGCGTTCCGGGCTAGGGTTAGGGTTAGGGAACGGCAAGGCTTAGGGCACAGGTGAGGGTACGGAAACGTGGCAGGGTCAGGCTACGTGCTGACGCACAGCTCAGTGCCAGCGTACAGGTCAGGAGTAGGGTACGGCGTAAGGAAAAGTGTAGGGCTGGTGGTGGGTTTCTATTCCGGGCTAGGGTTAGGGTTAGGGAACGGCAAGGCTTAGGGCACAGGTGAGGGTACGGAAACGTGGGAGGGTCAGGCTACGTGCTGACGCACGTGTCAGTGCCAGCGTACGGGTCAGGAGTAGGGTACGGCGTAAGGTAAGGTGTAGGGCTGGTGGTGGGTTTCTATTCCGGGCTAGGGTTAGGGTTAGGGAACGGCAAGGCTTAGGGCACAGGTGAGGGTATGGAAACGTGGGAGGGTCAGGCTACGTGCTGACGCACGGGTCAGTGCCAGCGTACGGGCCAGGAGTAGGCAATGGCTTAAGGTAGGGTGTAGGGCTGGTGGTGGGTTTCTATTCCGGGCTAGGGTTAGGGTTAGGGAATGGCAAGGCTTAGGGCACAGGTGAGGGTACAGAAACGTGGGAGGGTCGGGCTACGTGCTGACGCACGGGTCAGTGCCAGCGTACGGGCCAGGAGTAGGCAACGGCGTAGGATAAAGTGTAGGCTGGTGGTGGATTTGCGTTCTGGGCTAGGGTTAGGGTTAGGGAACGGCAAGGCTTAGGGCACAGGAGAGGGTACGGAAACGCCAGAGTGTAAGGCTACGTGCTGATGCACGGGGCAGTGCCAGAGTACAGGCCAGGAGTATGCAACGGCGTAGGATAAAGTGTAGGGCTGGTGGTGGGTTTCTATTCCGGGCTAGGGTTAGGGTTAGGGAACGGCAAGGCTTAGGGAACAAGTGAGGGTACGGAAACGTGGGAGGGTCAGGCTACGTGCTGGCGCACGGTTCAGTGCCAGCGTACGGGCCAGGAATAGGGTACGGCGTAAGGTAAGGTGTAGGGCTGGTGGTGGGTTTCCATTCCGGGCTAGGGTTAGGGTAAGGGAACGGCAAGGCTTAGGGCACAGCTGAGGGTACGGAAACGTGGGAGGGTCAGGCTACGTGCTGACGCACTGGTCAGTGCCAACGTACGGGCCAGGAGTAGGGCACGGCGTAAGGTAAGGTGTAGGGCTTGTGGTTGATTTCCGTTCCAGGCTAGGGTTAGGGTTAGGGAACGGCAAGGCTTCGGGCAAAGGAGAGGGTACGGAAACGTGGGAGGGTCGGGCCCCGTGCTGACGCATGGGTTAGTGCCAGCATACGGGCCAGGAGTAGGCAACGGCGTAGGATAAAGTGTAGGGCTGGTGGTGGGTTTCCATTCCGGGCTAGGGTTAGGGTTAGGGAACGGCAAGGCTTAGGGCACAGGTGAGGGTACAGAAACGTGGGAGGGTCGGGCTACGTGCTGACGCACGGGTCAGTGCCAGCGTACGGGCCAGGAGTAGGCAACGGCGTAGGATAAAGTGTAGGGCTGGTGGTGGATTTGCATTCGGGGCTAGGGTTAGGGTTAGGGAACGGCAAGGCTTAGGGCACAGGTGAGGGTACGGAAACGTGGGAGGGTCAGGCTACGTGCTGACGCACAGGTTAGTGCCAGCGTACAGGTCAGGAGTATGGTACGGCGTAAGGTACCGTGTAGGGCTGGTGGTGGGTTTCTATTCCGGGCTAGGGTTAGGATTAGCGAACGGCAAGGCTTAGGGCACAGGTGAGGGTACAGAAACGTGGGAGGGTCGGGCTACGTGCTGACGCACGGGTCAGTGCCAGCATACGGGCCAGGAGTAGGCAACGGCGTAGGATAAAGTGTAGGGCTGGTGGTTGATTTCCGTTCCGGGCTAGTGTTAGGGTTAGGGAACGGCAAGGCTTAGGGCACAGGTGAGGTTACGGAAACGTGGGAGGGTCAGGCTACGTGCTGACGCACGGGTCAGTGCCAGCGTACGGGCCAGGAGTAAGCAACGGCGTAAGGTAAGGTGTAGGGCTCGTGGTTGGTTTCCGTTCCAGGCTAGGGTTAGGGTTAGGGAACGGCAAGGCTTAGGGCATAGGTGAGGGTACGGAAACGTGGGAGGGTCGGGCTACGTGCTGACGCACGTGTCAGTGCCAGCGTACGGGCCAGGAGTAGGCAACGGCGTAGGATAAAGTGTATGGCTGGTGGTGGATTTGCGTTCCGGGCTAGGGTTAGGGTTAGGGAATGACAAGGCTTAGGGCACAGGTGAGGGTACGGAAACGTGGGAGGGTCAGGCTACGTGCTGACGCACAGGTCAGTGCCAGCGTACAGGTCAGGAGTAGGGTACGGCGTAAGGAAAAGTGTAGGGCTGGTGGTGGGTTTCTATTCCGGGCTAGGGTTAGGGTTAGGGAACGGCAAAGCTTAGGGCACAGGTGAGGGTACGGAAACGTGGGAGGGTCAGGCTACATGCTGACGCATGTGTCAGTGCCAGCGTACGGGTCAGGAGTAGGGTACGGCGTAAGGTAAGGTGTAGGGCTGGTGGTGGCTTTCTATTCCCGGCTAGGGTTAGGGTTAGGGAACGGCAAGGCTTAGGGCACAGGTGAGGGTACGGAAACGTGGGAGGGTCAGGCTACGTGCTGACGCCCGGGTCAGTGCCAGCGTACGGGCCAGGAGTAGGCAACGGCTTAAGGTAAGGTGTAGGGCTGGTGGTGGGTTTCTATTCCGGGCTAGGGTTAGGGTTAGGGAACGGCAAGGCTTAGGGCACAGGTGAGGGTACAGAAACGTGGGAGGGTCGGGCTACGTGCTGACGCACGGGTCAGTGCCAGCATACGGGCCAGGAGTAGGCAACGGCGTAGGATAAAGTGTATGGCTGGTGGTGGATTTGCGTTCCGGGCTAGGGTTAGGGTTAGGGAACGGCAAGGCTTAGGGCACAGGTGAGGGTACGGAAACGTGGCAGGGTCAGGCTACGTGCTGACGCACAGCTCAGTGCCAGCGTACAGGTCAGGAGTAGGGTACGGCGTAAGGAAAAGTGTAGGGCTGGTGGTGGGTTTCTATTCCGGGCTAGGGTTAGGGTTAGGGAACGGCAAGGCTTAGGGCACAGGTGAGGGTACGGAAACGTGGGAGGGTCAGGCTACGTGCTGACGCACGTGTCAGTGCCAGCGTACGGGTCAGGAGTAGGGTACGGCGTAAGGTAAGGTGTAGGGCTGGTGGTGGGTTTCTATTCAGGGCTAGGGTTAGGGTTAGGGAACGGCAAGGCTTAGGGCACAGGTGAGGGTACGGAAACGTGGGAGGGTCAGGCTACGTGCTGACGCACGGGTCAGTGCCAGCGTACGGGCCAGGAGTAGGCAATGGCTTAAGGTAGGGTGTAGGGCTGGTGGTGGGTTTCTATTCCGGGCTAGGGTTAGGGTTAGGGAATGGCAAGGCTTAGGGCACAGGTGAGGGTACAGAAACGTGGGAGGGTCGGGCTACGTGCTGACGCACGGGTCAGTGCCAGCATACGGGTCAGGAGTAGGCAACGACGTAGGATAAAGTGTAGGGCTGGTGGTGGGTTTCCATTCCGGGCTAGGGTTAGGGTTAGGGAACGGCAACGCTTAGGGCACACGTGAGGGTACGGAAACGTGGGAGGGTCAGGCTTCGTGCTGACGCACGGGTCAGTGCCAGCGTTCGGGTCAGGAGTAGGTTATGGCGTAAGGTAAGGTGTAGGGCTGGTGGTGGGTTTCCGTTCCGGGCTAGGGTTAGGGTTAGGGAACGGCAAGGCTTAGGGCACAGGTGAGGGTACGGAAACGTGGGAGGGTCGGGCTACGTGCTGACGCACGTGTCAGTGCCAGCGTACGGGCCAGGAGTAGGCAACGGCGTAGGATAAAGTGTACGGCTGGTGGTGGATTTGCGTTCGGGGCTAGGGTTAGGGTTAGGGAACGGCAAGGCTTAGGGCACAGGTGAGGGTACGGAAACGTGGGGGGGTCAGTCTACGTGCTGACGCACAGGTCAGTGCCAGCGTACATGTCAGGAGTAGGGTACGGCGTAAGGTAACGTGTAGGGCTGGTGGTGGGTTTCTATTCCGGGCTAGGGTTAGGGTTAGGGAACGGCAAGGCTTAGGGCACAGGTGAGGGTACGGAAACGTGGGAGGGTCAGGCTACGTGCTGACACACGGGTCAGTGCCAGCGTACGGGTCAGGAGTAGGGTATGGCGTAAGGTAAGGTGTAGGGCTGGTGGTGGGTTTCTATTCCGGGCTAGGGTTAGGGTTAGGGAACGGCAAGGCTTAAGGCACAGGTGAGGGTACGGAAACGTGGGAGGGTCGGGCTACGTGCTGACGCACGGGTCAGTGCCAGCGTACGGGCCAGGAGTAGGCAACGGCGTAGGATAAAGTGTAGGGCTGGTGGTGGATTTGCGTTCCGGGCTAGGGTTAGTGTTAGGGAACGGCAAGGCTTAGGGCACAGGTGAGGGTACGGAAACGTGGGAGGGTCAGGCTACGTGCTGACGCACGGTTCAGTGCCAGCGTACGGGCCAGGAATAGGGTACGGCATAAGGTAAGGTGTCAGGCTGGTGGTGGGTTTCCGTTCCGGGCTAGGGTTAGGGTTAGGGAACGGCAAGGCTTAGGGCACAGGTGAAGGTACGGAAACGTGGGAGGCTCGTGCTACGTGCTGACGCACGGGTCAGTGCCAGCGTACGGGCCAGGAGTAGGCAACGGCTTAAGGTAAGGTGTAGGGCTGGTGGTGGGTTTCTATTCCGGGCTAGGTTTAGGGTTAGGGAACGGCAAGGCTTAGGGCACAGGTGAGGGTACGGAAACGTGGGAGGGTCAGGCTACGTGCTGACGCACAGGTCAGTGCCAGCGTACAGGTCAGGAGTATGGTACGGCGTAAGGTACCGTGTAGGGCTGGTGGTGGGTTTCTATTCCGGGCTAGGGTTAGGGTTAGCGAACGGCAAGGCTTAGGGCACAGGTGAGGGCACGGAAACGTGGGAGGGTCAGGCTACGTGCTGACGCACGGGTCAGTGCCAGCGTACGGGTCAGGAGTAGGGTATGGCGTAAGGTAAGGTGTAGGGCTGGTGGTGGGTTTCTATTCCGGGCTAGGGTTAGGGTTAGGGAACGGCAAGGCTTAGGGCACAGGTGAGGGTACAGAAACGTGGGAGGGTCGGGCTACGTGCTGACGCACGGGTCAGTGCCAGCGTACGGGCCAGGAGTAGGCAACGGCGTAGGATAAAGTGTAGGGCTGGTGGTTGATTTCCGTTCCGGGCTAGTGTTAGGGTTAGGGAACGGCAAGGCTTAGGGCACAGGTGAGGTTACGGAAACGTGGGAGGGTCAGGCTACGTGCTGACGCTCGGGTCAGTGCCAGCGTACGGGCCAGGAGTAAGCAACGGCGTAAGGTAAGGTGTAGGGCTCGTGGTAGGTTTCCGTTCCGGGCTAGGGTTAGGGTTAGGGAATGACAAGGCTTAGGGCACAGGTGAGGGTACGGAAACGTGGGAGGGTCAGGCTACGTGCTGACGCACAGGTCAGTGCCAGCGTACAGGTCAGGAGTAGGGTACGGCGTAAGGAAAAGTGTAGGGCTGGTGGTGGGTTTCTATTCCGGGCTAGGGTTAGGGTTAGGGAACGGCAAGGCTTAGGGCACAGGTGAGGGTACGGAAACGTGGGAGGGTCAGGCTACGTGCTGACGCACGTGTCAGTGCCAGCATACGGGTCAGGAGTAGGGTACGGTGTAAGGTAAGGTGTAGGGCTGGTGGTGGCTTTCTATTCCCGGCTAGGGTTAGGGTTAGGGAACGGCAAGGCTTAGGGCACAGGTGAGGGTACGGAAACGTGGGAGGGTCAAGCTACGTGCTGACGCACGGGTCAGTGCCAGCGTACGGGCCAGGAGTAGGCAACGGCTTAAGGTAAGGTGTAGGGCTGGTGGTGGGTTTCTATTCCGGGCTAGGGTTAGGGTTAGGGAACGGCAAGGCTTAGGGCACAGGTGAGGGTACAGAAACGTGGGAGGGTCGGGCTACGTGCTGACGCACGGGTCAGTGCCAGCATACGGGTCAAGAGTAGACAACGGCGTAGGATAAAGTGTAGGGCTGGTGGTGGGTTTCCATTCCGGGCTAGGGTTAGGGTTAGGGAACGGCAACGCTTAGGGCACTGGTGAGGGTACGGAAACGTGGGAGGGTCAGGCTACGTGCTGACGCACGGGTCAGTGCCAGCGTACGGGCCAGGAGTAGGCAACGGCTTAAGGTAAGGTGTAGGGCTGGTGGTGGGTTTCTATTCCGGGCTAGGGTTAGGGTTAGGGAACGGCAAGGCTTAGGGCACAGGTGAGGGTACAGAAACGTGGGAGGGTCGGGGTACGTGCTGACGCACGGGTCAGTGCCAGCGTACGGGCCAGGAGTAGGCAACGGCTTAAGGTAAGGTGTAGGGCTGGTGGTGGGTTTCTATTCCGGGCTAGGGTTAGGGTTAGGGAACGGCAAGGCTTAGGGCACAGGTGAGGGTACAGAAACGTGGGAGGGTCGGGCTACGTGCTGACGCACGGGTCAGTGCCAGCGTACGGGCCAGGAGTAGGCAACGGCGTAGGATAAAGTGTAGGGCTGGTGGTGGATTTGCGTTCGGGGCTAGGGTTAGGGTTAGGGAACGGCAAGGCTTAGGGCACAGGTGAGGGTACGGAAACGTGGGAGGGTCAGGCTACGTGCTGACGCACAGGTCAGTGCCAGCGTACAGGTCAGGAGTAGGGTACGGCGTAAGGTAAGGTGTAGGGCTGGTGGTGGGTTTCTATTCCGGGCTAGGGTTAGGGTTAGGGAACGGCAAGGCATAGGGCACAGGTGAGGGTACGGAAACGTGGGAGGGTCAGTCTACGTGCTGACGCACGGGTCAGTGCCAGCGTACGGGTCAGGAGTAGGTTATGGCGTAAGGTAAGGTGTAGGGCTGGTGGTGGGTTTCTATTCCGGGCTAGGGTTAGGGTTAGGGAACGGCAAGGCTTAGGGCACAGGTGAGGGTACGGAAACGTGGGAGGGTCGGGCTACGTGCTGACGCACGGGTCAGTGCCAGCGTACGGGCCAGGAGTAGGCAACGGCGTAGGATAAAGTGTAGGGCTGGTGGTGGATTTGCGTGCCGGGCTAGGGTTAGGGTTAGGGAACGGCATGGCTTAGGGCACAGGTGGGGGTACGGAAACGTGGGAGGGTCAGGCTACGTGCTGACGCACGGTTCAGTGCCAGCGTACGGGCCAGGAATAGGGTACGGCGTAATGTAAGGTGTCAGGCTGGTGGTGGGTTTCCGTTCCGGGCTAGGGTTAGGGTTAGGGAACGGCAAGGCTTAGGGCACAGGTGAAGGTACGGAAACGTGGGAGGCTCGTGCTACGTGCTGACGCACGGGTCAGTGCCAGCGTACGGGCCAGGAGTAGGCAACGGCGTAGGATAAAGTGTAGGCTGGTGGTGGATTTGCGTTCAGGGCTAGGGTTAGGGTTAGGGAACGGCAAGGCTTAGGGCACAGGAGAGGGTACGGAAACGCCAGAGTGTAAGGCTACGTGCTGATGCACGGGGCAGTGCCAGAGTACAGGCCAGGAGTAGGCAACGGCGTAGGGTAAGGTGTAGGGCTGGTGGTGGGTTTCCATTCCGGGCTAGGGTTAGGGTTAGGGAACGGCAAGGCTTAGGGCACAGGTGAGGGTACGGAAACGTGGGAGGGTCAGGCTACGTGCTGACGCACGGGTCAGTGCCAGCGTACGGGCCAGGTGTAGGCAACGGCGTAAGGTAAGGTGTAGGGCTGGTGGTTGTTTTCCGTTCCAGGCTAGGGTTAGGGTTAGGGAACGGCAAGGCTTAGGGCACAGGTGAGGGTACGGAAACGTGGGAGGGTCGGGCTACGTGCTGATGCACGGGTCAGTGCCAGCGTACTGGCCAGGAGTAGGCAACGGCGTAGGATAAAGTGTAGGGCTGGTGGTGGATTTGCGTTCCGGGCTAGGGTTAGGGTTAGGGAACGGCAAGGCTTAGGGCACAGGTGAGGGTACGGAAACGTGGGAGGGTCAGGCTACGTGCTGACGCACAGTTCAGTGCCAGCGTACAGGTCAGGAGTAGGGTACGGCGTAAGGAAAGGTGTAGGGCTGGTGGTGGGTTTCTATTCCGGGTTAGGGTTAGGGTTAGGGAACGGCAAGGCTCAGGGCACATGTGAGGGTACGGAAACTCGGGAGGGTAAGGCTGCGTGCTGATGCACGGGGCAGTGCCAGCGTACGGGCCAGGAGTAGGCAACGGCGTAAGGTAAGGTGTAGGGCTGGTGGTTGGTTTCCGTTCCAGGCTAGGGTTAGGGTTAGGGAACGGCAAGGCTTAGGGCACAGGTGAGGGTACGGAAACGTGGGAGGGTCGGGCTACGTGCTGACGCACGGGTCAGTGCCAGCGTACGGGCCAGGAGTAGGCAACGGCGTAGGATAAAGTGTAGGGCTGGTGGTGGATTTGCGTTCAGGGCTAGGGTTAGGGTTAGGGAACGGCAAGGCTTAGGGCACAGGTGAAGGTACGGAAACGTGGGAGGCTCGTGCTACGTGCTGACGCACGGGTCAGTGCCAGCGTACGGGCCAGGAGTAGGCAACGGCGTAGGATAAAGTGTAGGCTGGTGGTGGATTTGCGTTCAGGGCTAGGGTTAGGGTTAGGGAACGGCAAGGCTTAGGGCACAGGAGAGGGTACGGAAACGCCAGACTGTAAGGCTACGTGCTGATGCACGGGGCAGTGCCAGAGTACAGGCCAGGAGTAGGCAACGGCGTAGGGTAAGGTGTAGGGCTGGTGGTGGGTTTCCATTCCGGGCTAGGGTTAGGGTTAGGGAACGGCAAGGCTTAGGGCACAGGTGAGGGTACGGAAACGTGGGAGGGTCAGGCTACGTGCTGACGCACGGGTCAGTGCCAGCGTACGGGCCAGGTGTAGGCAACGGCGTAAGGTAAGGTGTAGGGCTGGTGGTTGTTTTCCGTTCCAGGCTAGGGTTAGGGTTAGGGAACGGCAAGGCTTAGGGCACAGGTGAGGGTACGGAAACGTGGGAGGGTCGGGCTACGTGCTGATGCACGGGTCAGTGCCAGCGTACTGGCCAGGAGTAGGCAACGGCGTAGGATAAAGTGTAGGGCTGGTGGTGGATTTGCGTTCCGGGCTAGGGTTAGGGTTAGGGAACGGCAAGGCTTAGGGCACAGGTGAGGGTACGGAAACGTGGGAGGGTCAGGCTACGTGCTGACGCACAGTTCAGTGCCAGCGTACAGGTCAGGAGTAGGGTACGGCGTAAGGAAAGGTGTAGGGCTGGTGGTGGGTTTCTATTCCGGGTTAGGGTTAGGGTTAGGGAACGGCAAGGCTCAGGGCACATGTGAGGGTACGGAAACTCGGGAGGGTAAGGCTGCGTGCTGATGCACGGGGCAGTGCCAGCGTACGGGCCAGGAGTAGGCAACGGCGTAAGGTAAGGTGTAGGGCTGGTGGTTGGTTTCCGTTCCAGGCTAGGGTTAGGGTTAGGGAACGGCAAGGCTTAGGGCACAGGTGAGGGTACGGAAACGTGGGAGGGTCGGGCTACGTGCTGACGCACGGGTCAGTGCCAGCGTACGGGCCAGGAGTAGGCAACGGCGTAGGATAAAGTGTAGGGCTGGTGGTGGATTTGCGTTCCAGGCTAGGGTTAGGGTTAGGGAACGGCAAGGCTTAGAGCACAGGTGTGGGTACGGAAACGTGGGAGGGTCAGGCTACGTGCTGACGCACGGTTCAGTGCCAGCGTACGGGCCAGGAATAGGGTACGGCGTAAGGTAAGGTGTAGGGCTGGTGCTGGGTTTCTGTTCCGGGCTAGGGTTAGGGTTTGGGAACGGCAAGGATTAGGGCACAGGTGAGGGTACGGAAACGTGGGAGTGTCAGGCTACGTGCTGACGCACGGGTCAGTGCCAGCGTACGGGCCAGGAGTAGGCAACGGCGTAAGGTAAGGTGTAGGGCTGGTGGTGGGTTTCTATTCCGGGCTAGGGTTAGGGTTAGGGAACGGCAAGGCTTAGGGCACAGGTGAGGTTACGGAAACGTGGGAGGGTCGGGCTACGTGCTGACGCACGGGTCAGTGCCAGCGTACGGGCCAGGAGTAGGGTACGGCGTAGGATAAAGTGTAGGGCTGGTGGTTGTTTTCCGTTCCGGGCTAGTGTTAGGGTTAGGGAACGGCAAAGCTTAGGGCACAGGTGAGGTTACGGAAACGTGGGAGGGTCAGGCTACGTGCTGACGCACAGGTCAGTGCCAGCGTACAGGTCAGGAGTAGGGTACGGCGTAAGGTAACGTGTAGGGCTGGTGGTGGGTTTCTATTCCGGGCTAGGGTTAGGGTTAGGGAACGGCAAGGCTTAGGGCACAGGTGAGGGTACGGAAACGTGGGAGGGTCAGGCTACGTGCTGACGCACGGGTCAGTGCCAGCGTACGGGTCAGGAGTAGGGTATGGCGTAAGGTAAGGTGTAGGGCTGGTGGTGGGTTTCTATTCCGGGCTAGGGTTAGGGTTAGGGAACGGCAAGGCTTAGGGCACAGGTGAGGGTACGGAAACGTGGGAGGGTCGGGCTACGTGCTGACGCACGGTTCAGTGCCAGCGTACGGGCCAGCAATAGGGTACGGCATAAGGTAAGGTGTAGGGCTTGGGGTTGGTTTCCGTTCCAGGCTAGGGTTAGGGTTAGGGAACGGCAAGGCTTAGGGTACAGGTGAGGGTACGGAAACGCGGGAGGGTAAGGCTGCGTGCTGACGTACGGGTCAGTGCCAGCGTACGGGCCAGGTGTAGGCAACGGCGTAGGATAAAGTGTAGGGCTGGTGGTGGATTTGCGTTCCAGGCTAGGGTTAGGGTTAGGGAACGGCAAGGCTTAGGGCACAGGTGAGGGTACGGAAACGTGGGAGGGTCGGGCCACGTGCTGACGCACGGGTCAGTGCCAGCGTACGGGCCAGGAGTAGGCAACGGCGTAGGATAAAGTGTAGGGCTGGTGGTGGGTTTCCGTTCCGGGCTAGGGTTAGGGTTAGGAAACGGCAAGGCTTAGAGCACAGGTGAGGGTACGGAAACGTGGGAGGGTCAGGCTACGTGCTGACGCACGGTTCAGTGCCAGCGTACGGGCCAGGAATAGGGTACGGCGTAAGGTAAGGTGTAGGGCTGGTGCTGGGTTTCCGTTCCGGGCTAGGGTTAGGGTTAGGGAACGGCAAGGCTTAGGGCACAGGTGAGGGTACGGAAACGTGGGAGGGTCAGGCTACGTGCTGACGCACGGGTCAGTGCCAACGTACGGGCCAGGGGTAGGGTACGGCGTAAGATAAGGTGTAGGGCTTGTGGTTGATTTCCGTTCCAGGCTATGGTTAGGGTTAGGGAACGGCAAGGCTTAGGGCAAAGGAGAGGTTACGGAAACGTGGGAGGATCGGGCCCCGTTCTGACGCACGGGTTAGTGCCAGCATATGGGCCAGGAGTAGGCAACGACGTAGGATAAAGTGTAGGGCTGGTGGTGGGTTTCCATTCCGGGCTAGAGTTAGGGTTAGGGAACGGCAAGGCTTAGGGCACAGGTGAGGGTACGGAAACGTGAGAGGGTCAGGCTACATGCTGACGCACGGGTCAGTGCCAGCGTACGGGCCAGGAGTAGGCAACGGCGTAAGGTAAGGTGTAGGGCTGGTGGTGGGTTTCTATTCCGGGCTAGGGTTAGGGTTAGGGAACGGCAAGGCTTAGGGCACAGGTGAGGTTACGGAAACGTAGGAGGGTCGGGCTACGTGCTGACGCACGGGTCAGTGCCAGCGTACGGGCCAGGAGTATGCAACGGCGTTGGATAAAGTGTAGGGCTGGTGGTTGTTTTCCGTTCCGGGCTAGTGTTAGGGTTAGGGAACGGCAAGGCTTAGGGCACAGGTGAGGTTACGGAAACGTGGGAGGGTCAGGCTACGTGCTGACGCACGGGTTGGTGCCAGCGTACGGGCCAGGAGTAGGCAACGGCGTAAGGTAAGGTGTAGGGCTGGTGGTTGGTTTCCGTTCCAGGCTAGGGTTAGGGTTAGGGAACGGCAAGGCTTAGGGCACAGGTGAGGGTACGGAAACGTGGGAGGGTCAGGCTATGTGCTGACGCACGTGTCAGTGCCAGCGTACGGGTCAGGAGTAGGGTACGGTGTAAGGTAAGGTGTAGGGCTGGTGGTGGCTTTCTATTCCCGGCTAGGGTTAGGGTTAGGGAACGGCAAGGCTTAGGGCACAGGTGAGGGTACGGAAACGTGGGAGGGTCAAGCTACGTGCTGACGCACGGGTCAGTGCCAGCGTACGGGCCAGGAGTAGGCAACGGCTTAAGGTAAGGTGTAGGGCTGGTGGTGGGTTTCTATTCCGGGCTAGGGTTAGGGTTAGGGAACGGCAAGGCTTAGGGCACAGGTGAGGGTACAGAAACATGGGAGGGTCGGGCTACGTGCTGACGCACGGGTCAGTGCCAGCATACGGGTCAAGAGTAGACAACGGCGTAGGATAAAGTGTAGGGCTGGTGGTGGGTTTCCATTCCGGGCTAGGGTTAGGGTTAGGGAACGGCAACGCTTAGGGCACTGGTGAGGGTACGGAAACGTGGGAGGGTCAGGCTACGTGCTGACGCACGGGTCAGTGCCAGCGTACAGGCCAGGAGTAGGCAACGGCTTAAGGTAAGGTGTAGGGCTGGTGGTGGGTTTCTATTCCGGGCTAGGGTTAGGGTTAGGGAACGGCAAGGCTTAGGGCACAGGTGAGGGTACAGAAACGTGGGAGGGTCGGGGTACGTGCTGACGCACGGGTCAGTGCCAGCGTACGGGCCAGGAGTAGGCAACGGCGTAGGATAAAGTGTAGGGCTGGTGGTGGATTTGCGTTCGGGGCTAGGGTTAGGGTTAGGGAACGGCAAGGCTTAGGGCACAGGTGAGGGTACGGAAACGTGGGAGGGTCAGGCTACGTGCTGACGCACAGGTCAGTGCCAGCGTACAGGTCAGGAGTAGGGTACGGCGTAAGGTAAGGTGTAGGGCTGGTGGTGGGTTTCTATTCCGGGCTAGGGTTAGGGTTAGGGAACGGCAAGGCATAGGGCACAGGTGAGGGTACGGAAACGTGGGAGGGTCAGTCTACGTGCTGACGCACGGGTCAGTGCCAGCGTACGGGTCAGGAGTAGGTTATGGCGTAATGTAAGGTGTAGGGCTGGTGGTGGGTTTCTATTCCGGGCTAGGGTTAGGGTTAGGGAACGGCAAGGCTTAGGGCACAGGTGAGGGTACGGAAACGTGGGAGGGTCGGGCTACGTGCTGACGCACGGGTCAGTGCCAGCGTACGGGCCAGGAGTAGGCAACGAGGTAGGATAAAGTGTAGGGCTGGTGGTGGATTTGCGTTCCGGGCTAGGGTTAGGGTTAGGGAACGGCATGGCTTAGGGCACAGGTGGGGGTACGGAAACGTGGGAGGGTCAGGCTACGTGCTGACGCACGGTTCAGTGCCAGCGTACGGGCCAGGAATAGGGTACGGCGTAATGTAAGGTGTCAGGCTGGTGGTGGGTTTCCGTTCCGGTCTAGGGTTAGGGTTAGGGAACGGCAAGGCTTAGGGCACAGGTGAAGGTACGGAAACGTGGGAGGCTCGTGCTACGTGCTGACGCACGGGTCAGTGCCAGCGTACGGGCCAGGAGTAGGCAACGGCGTAGGATAAAGTGTAGGCTGGTGGTGGATTTGCGTTCTGGGCTAGGGTTAGGGTTAGGGAACGGCAACGCTTAGGGCACAGGAGAGGGTACGGAAACGCCAGAGTGTAAGGCTACGTGCTGATGCACGGGGCAGTGCCAGAGTACAGGCCAGGAGTAGGCAACGGCGTAGGGTAAGGTGTAGGGCTGGTGGTGGGTTTCCATTCCGGGCTAGGGTTAGGGTTAGGGAACGGCAAGGCTTAGGGCACATGTGAGGGTACGGAAACGTGGGAGGGTCAGGCTACGTGCTGACGCACGTGTCAGTGCCAGCGTACGGGCCAGGTGTAGGCAAAGGCGTAAGGTAAGGTGTAGGGCTGGTGGTTGTTTTCCGTTCCAGGCTAGGGTTAGGGTTAGGGAACGGAAAGGCTTAGGGCACAGGTGAGGGTACGGAAACGTGGGAGGGTCGGGCTACGTGCTGATGCACGGGTCAGTGCCAGCGTACTGGCCAGGAGTAGGCAACGGCGTAGGATAAAGTGTAGGGCTGGTGGTGGATTTGCGTTCCGGGCTAGGGTTAGGGTTAGGGAACGGCAAGGCTTAGGGCACAGGTGAGGGTACGGAAACGTGGGAGGGTCAGGCTACGTGCTGACGCACAGGTCAGTGCCAGCGTACAGGTCAGGAGTAGGGTACGGCGTAAGGAAAGGTGTAGGGCTGCTGGTGGGTTTCTATTCAGGGTTAGGGTTAGGGTTAGGGAACGGCAAGGCTCAGGGCACAGGTGAGGGTACGGAAACTCGGGAGGGTAAGGCTGCGTGCTGATGCACGGGGCAGTGCCAGCGTACGGGCCAGGAGTAGGCAACGGCGTAAGGTAAGGTGTAGGGCTGGTGGTTGGTTTCCGTTCCAGGCTAGGGTTAGGGTTAGGGAATGGCAAGGCTTAGGGCACAGGTGAGGGTACGGAAACGTGGGAGGGTCGGGCTACGTGCTGACGCACGGGTCAGTGCCAGCGTACGGGCCAGGAGTAGGCAACGGCATAGGATAAAGTGTAGGGCTGGTGGTGGATGTGCGTTCCAGGCTAGGGTTAGGGTTAGGGAACGGCAAGGCTTAGAGCACAGGTGAGGGTACGGAAACGTGGGAGGGTCAGGCTACGTGCTGACGCACGGTTCAGTGCCAGCGTACGGGCCAGGAATAGGGTACGGCGTAAGGTAAGGTGTAGGGCTGGTGCTGGGTTTCCGTTCCGGGCTAGGGTTAGGGTTTGGGAACGGCAAGGATTAGGGCACAGGTGAGGGTACGGAAACGTGGGAGGGTCAGGCTACGTGCTGACGCACGGGTCAGTGCCAACGTACGGGCCAGGAGTAGGGTACGGCGTAAGATAAGGTGTAGGGCTTGTGGTTGATTTCCGTTCCAGGCTAGGGTTAGGGTTAGGGAACGGCAAGGCTTAGGGAAAAGGAGAGGGTACGGAAACGTGGGAGGATCGGGCCCCGTTCTGACGCACGGGTTAGTGCCAGCATACGGGCCAGGAGTAGGCAACGACGTAGGATAAAGTGTAGGGCTGGTGGTGGGTTTCCATTCCGGGCTAGAGTTAGGGTTAGGGAACGGCAAGGCTTAGGGCACAGGTGAGGGTACGGAAACGTGGGAGGGTCAGGCTACGTGCTGACGCACGGGTCACTGCCAGCGTACGGGCCAGGAGTAGGCAACGGCGTAAGGTAAGGTGTAGGGCTGGTGGTGGGTTTCTATTCCGGGCTAGGGTTAGGGTTAGGGAACGGCAAGGCTTAGGGCACAGGTGAGGTTACGGAAACGTGGGAGGGTCGGGCTACGTGCTGACGCACGGGTCAGTGCCAGCGTACGGGCCAGGAGTATGCAACGGCGTAGGATAAAGTGTAGGGCTGGTGGTTGTTTTCCGTTCCGGGCTAGTGTTAGGGTTAGGGAACGGCAAGGCTTAGGGCACAGGTGAGGTTACGGAAACGTGGGAGGGTCAGGCTACGTGCTGACGCACAGGTCAGTGCCAGCGTACAGGTCAGGAGTAGGGTATGGCGTAAGGTAACGTGTAGGGCTGGTGGTGGGTTTCTATTCCGGGCTAGGGTTAGGGTTAGGGAACGGCAAGGCTTAGGGCACAGGTGAGGGTACGGAAACGTGGGAGGGTCAGGCTACGTGCTGACGCACGGGTCAGTGCCAGCGTACGGGTCAGGAGTAGGGCATGGCGTAAGGTAAGGTGTAGGGCTGGTGGTGGGTTTCTATTCCGGGCTAGGGTTAGGGTTAGGGAACGGCAAGGCTTAGGGCACAGGTGAGGGTACGGAAACGTGGGAGGGTCGGGCTACGTGCTGACGCACGGTTCAGTGCCAGCGTACGGGCCAGCAATAGGGTACGGCATAAGGTAAGGTGTAGGGCTTGTGGTTGGTTTCCGTTCCAGGCTAGGGTTAGGGTTAGGGAACGGCAAGGCTTAGGGTACAGGTGAGGGTACGGAAACGCGGGAGGGTAAGGCTGCGTGCTGACGTACGGGTCAGTGCCAGCGTACGGGCCAGGTGTAGGCAACGGCGTAGGATAAAGTGTAGGGCTGGTGGTGGATTTGCGTTCCAGGCTAGGGTTAGGGTTAGGGAACGGCAAGGCTTAGGGCACAGGTGAGGGTACGGAAACGTGGGAGGGTCGGGCTACGTGCTGACGCACGGGTCAGTGCCAGCGTACGGGCCAGGAGTAGGCAACGGCGTAGGATAAAGTGTAGGGCTGGTGGTGGGTTTCCGTTCCGGGCTAGGGTTAGGGTTAGGGAACGGCAAGGCTTAGAGCACAGGTGAGGGTACGGAAACGTGGGAGGGTCAGGCTACGTGCTGACGCACGGTTCAGTGCCAGCGTACGGGCCAGGAATAGGGTACGGCGTAAGGTAAGGTGTAGGGCTGGTGCTGGGTTTCCGTTCCGGGCTAGGGTTAGGGTTAG
Source organism: Mesoplodon bidens (assembly GCF_964165515.1). Lineage (NCBI taxonomy): Eukaryota > Metazoa > Chordata > Mammalia > Artiodactyla > Ziphiidae > Mesoplodon > Mesoplodon bidens. The sequence goes on from NW_027671353.1 coordinate 33,168, forward strand.
GGAACGGCAAGGCTTAGGGCACAGGTGAGGGTACGGAAACGTGGGAGGGTCAGGCTACGTGCTGACGCACGGGTCAGTGCCAACGTACGGGCCAGGAGTAGGGTACGGCGTAAGATAAGGTGTAGGGCTTGTGGTTGATTTCCGTTCCAGGCTATGGTTAGGGTTAGGGAACGGCAAGGCTTAGGGCAAAGGAGAGGTTACGGAAACGTGGGAGGATCGGGCCCCGTTCTGACGCACGGGTTAGTGCCAGCATACGGGCCAGGAGTAGGCAACGACGTAGGATAAAGTGTAGGGCTGGTGGTGGGTTTCCATTCCGGGCTAGAGTTAGGGTTAGGGAACGGCAAGGCTTAGGGCACAGGTGAGGGTACGGAAACGTGAGAGGGTCAGGCTACATGCTGACGCACGGGTCAGTGCCAGCGTACGGGCCAGGAGTAGGCAACGGCGTAAGGTAAGGTGTAGGGCTGGTGGTGGGTTTCTATTCCGGGCTAGGGTTAGGGTTAGGGAACGGCAAGGCTTAGGGCACAGGTGAGGTTACAGAAACGTGGGAGGGTCGGGCTACGTGCTGACGCACGGGTCAGTGCCAGCGTACGGGCCAGGAGTATGCAACGGCGTAGGATAAAGTGTAGGGCTGGTGGTTGTTTTCCGTTCCGGGCTAGTGTTAGGGTTAGGGAACGGCAAGGCTTAGGGCACAGGTGAGGTTACGGAAACGTGGGAGGGTCAGGCTACGTGCTGACGCACGGGTTAGTGCCAGCGTACGGGCCAGGAGTAGGCAACGGCGTAAGGTAAGGTGTAGGGCTGGTGGTTGGTTTCCGTTCCAGGCTAGGGTTAGGGTTAGGGAACGGCAAGGCTTAGGGCACAGGTGAGGGTACGGAAACGTGGGAGGGTCGGGCTACGTGCTGACGCACGTGTCAGTGCCAGCGTACGGGCCAGGAGTAGGCAACGGCGTAGGATAAAGTGTACGGCTGGTGGTGGATTTGCGTTCGGGGCTAGGGTTAGGGTTAGGGAACGGCAAGGCTTAGGGCACAGGTGAGGGTACGGAAACGTGGGGGGGTCAGGCTACGTGCTGACGCACAGGTCAGTGCCAGCGTACAGGTCAGGAGTAGGGTACGGCGTAAGGTAACGTGTAGGGCTGGTGGTGGGTTTCTATTCCGGGCTAGGGTTAGGGTTAGGGAACGGCAAGGCTTAGGGCACAGGTGAGGGTACGGAAACGTGGGAGGGTCAGGCTACGTGATGACACACGGGTCAGTGCCAGCGTACGGGTCAGGAGTAGGGTATGGCGTAAGGTAAGGTGTAGGGCTGGTGGTGGGTTTCTATTCCGGGCTAGGGTTAGGGTTAGGGAACGGCAAGGCTTAAGGCACAGGTGAGGGTACGGAAACGTGGGAGGGTCGGGCTACGTGCTGACGCACGGGTCAGTGCCAGCGTACGGGCCAGGAGTAGGCAACGGCGTAGGATAAAGTGTAGGGCTGGTGGTGGATTTGCGTTCCGGGCTAGGGTTAGTGTTAGGGAACGGCAAGGCTTAGGGCACAGGTGAGGGTACGGAAACGTGGGAGCGTCAGGCTACGTGCTGACGCACGGTTCAGTGCCAGCGTACGGGCCAGGAATAGGGTACGGCATAAGGTAAGGTGTCAGGCTGGTGGTGGGTTTCCGTTCCGGGCTAGGGTTTGGGTTAGGGAACGGCAAGGCTTAGAGCACAGGTGAGGGTACGGAAACGTGGGAGGGTCAGGCTACGTGCTGACGCACGGTTCAGTGCCAGCGTACGGGCCAGGAATAGGGTACGGCGTAAGGTAAGGTGTAGGGCTGGTGCTGGGTTTCCGTTCCGGGCTAGGGTTAGGGTTAGGGAACGGCAAGGCTGAGGGCACAGGTGAGGGTACGGAAACGTGGGAGGGTCAGGCTACGTGCTGACGCACGGGTCAGTGCCAACGTACGGGCCAGGAGTAGGGTACGGCATAAGATAAGGTGTAGGGCTTGTGGTTGATTTCCGTTCCAGGCTATGGTTAGGGTTAGGGAATGGCAAGGCTTAGGGCAAAGGAGAGGTTACGGAAACGTGGGAGGATCGGGCCCCGTTCTGACGCACGGGTTAGTGCCAGCATACGGGCCAGGAGTAGGCAACGACGTAGGATAAAGTGTAGGGCTGGTGGTGGGTTTCCATTCCGGGCTAGAGTTAGGGTTAGGGAACGGCAAGGCTTAGGGCACAGGTGAGGGTACGGAAACGTGAGAGGGTCAGGCTACATGCTGACGCACGGGTCAGTGCCAGCGTACGGGCCAGGAGTAGGCAACGGCGTAAGGTAAGGTGTAGGGCTGGTGGTGGGTTTCTATTCCGGGCTAGGGTTAGGGTTAGGGAACGGCAAGGCTTAGGGCACAGGTGAGGTTACGGAAACGTGGGAGGGTCGGGCTACGTGCTGACGCACGGGTCAGTGCCAGCGTACGGGCCAGGAGTATGCAACGGCGTAGGATAAAGTGTAGGGCTGGTGGTTGTTTTCCGTTCCGGGCTAGTGTTAGGGTTAGGGAACGGCAAGGCTTAGGGCACAGGTGAGGTTACGGAAACGTGGGAGGGTCAGGCTACGTGCTGACGCACGGGTTAGTGCCAGCGTACGGGCCAGGAGTAGGCAACGGCGTAAGGTAAGGTGTAGGGCTGGTGGTTGGTTTCCGTTCCAGGCTAGGGTTAGGGTTAGGGAACGGCAAGGCTTAGGGCACAGGTGAGGGTACGGAAACGTGGGAGGGTCGGGCTACGTGCTGACGCACGTGTCAGTGCCAGCGTACGGGCCAGGAGTAGGCAACGGCGTAGGATAAAGTGTACGGCTGGTGGTGGATTTGCGTTCGGGGCTAGGGTTAGGGTTAGGGAACGTCAAGGCTTAGGGCACAGGTGAGGGTACGGAAACGTGGGGGGGTCAGGCTACGTGCTGACGCACAGGTCAGTGCCAGCGTACAGGTCAGGAGTAGGGTACGGCGTAAGGTAACGTGTAGGGCTGGTGGTGGGTTTCTATTCCGGGCTAGGGTTAGGGTTAGGGAACGGCAAGGCTTAGGGCACAGGTGAGGGTACGGAAACGTGGGAGGGTCAGGCTACGTGCTGACACACGGGTCAGTGCCAGCGTACGGGTCAGGAGTAGGGTATGGCGTAAGGTAAGGTGTAGGGCTGGTGGTGGGTTTCTATTCCGGGCTAGGGTTAGGGTTAGGGAACGGCAAGGCTTAAGGCACAGGTGAGGGTACGGAAACGTGGGAGGGTCGGGCTACGTGCTGACGCACGGGTCAGTGCCAGCGTACGGGCCAGGAGTAGGCAACGGCGTAGGATAAAGTGTAGGGCTGGTGGTGGATTTGCGTTCCGGGCTAGGGTTAGTGTTAGGGAACGGCAAGGCTTAGGGCACAGGTGAGGGTACGGAAACGTGGGAGGGTCAGGCTACGTGCTGACGCACGGTTCAGTGCCAGCGTACGGGCCAGGAATAGGGTACGGCATAAGGTAAGGTGTCAGGCTGGTGGTGGGTTTCCGTTCCGGGCTAGGGTTAGGGTTAGGGAACGGCAAGGCTTAGGGCACAGGTGAAGGTACGGAAACGTGGGAGGCTCGTGCTACGTGCTGACGCACGGGTCAGTGCCAGCGTACGGGCCAGGAGTAGGCAACGGCGTAGGATAAAGTGTAGGCTGGTGGTGGATTTGCGTTCTGTGCTAGGGTTAGGGTTAGGGAACGGCAAGGCTTAGGGCACAGGAGAGGGTACGGAAACGCAGGAGGGTAAGGCTACATGCTGATGCACGGGGCAGTGCCAGAGTACAGGCCAGGAGTAGGCAACGGCGTAGGGTAAGGTGTAGGGCTGGTGGTGGGTTTCCATTCCGGGCTAGGGTTAGGGTTAGGGAACGGCAAGGCTTAGGGCACAGGTGAGGGTACGGAAACGTGGGAGGGTCAGGCTACGTGCTGACGCACGGGTCAGTGCCAGCGTACGGGCCAGGAGTAGGCAACGGCGTAAGGTAAGGTGTAGGGCTGGTGGTTGTTTTCCGTTCCAGGCTAGGGTTAGGGTTAGGGAACGGCAAGGCTTAGGGCACAGGTGAGGGTACGGAAACGTGGGAGGGTCGGGCTACGTGCTGACGCACGGGTCAGTGCCAGCGTACGGGCCAGGAGTAGGCAACGGCGTAGGATAAAGTGTAGGGCTGGTGGTGGATTTGCGTTCCGGGCTAGGGTTAGTGTTCGGGAACGGCAAGGCTTAGGGCACAGGTGAGGGTACGGAAACGTGGGAGGGTCAGGCTACGTGCTGACGCACGGTTCAGTGCCAGCGTACGGGTCAGGAGTAGGGTACGGTGTAAGGTAAGGTGTAGGGCTGGTGGTGGCTTTCTATTCCCGGCTAGGGTTAGGGTTAGGGAACGGCAAGGCTTAGGGCACAGGTGAGGGTACGGAAACGTGGGAGGGTCAAGCTACGTGCTGACGCACGGGTCAGTGCCAGCGTACGGGCCAGGAGTAGGCAACGGCTTAAGGTAAGGTGTAGGGCTGGTGGTGGGTTTCTATTCCGGGCTAGGGTTAGGGTTAGGGAACGGCAAGGCTTAGGGCACAGGTGACGGTACAGAAACGTGGGAGGGTCGGGCTACGTGCTGACGCACGGGTCAGTGCCAGCATACGGGTCAAGAGTAGACAACGGCGTAGGATAAAGTGTAGGGCTGGTGGTGGGTTTCCATTCCGGGCTAGGGTTAGGGTTAGGGAACAGCAACGCTTAGGGCACTGGTGAGGGTACGGAAACGTGGGAGGGTCAGGCTACGTGCTGACGCACGGGTCAGTGCCAGCGTACGGGCCAGGAGTAGGCAACGGCTTAAGGTAAGGTGTAGGGCTGATGGTGGGTTTCTATTCCGGGCTAGGGTTAGGGTTAGGGAACGGCAAGGCTTAGGGCACAGGTGAGGGTACAGAAACGTGGGAGGGTCAGGCTACGTGCTGACGCACAGGTCAGTGCCAGCGTACAGGTCAGGAGTAGGGTACGGCGTAAGGAAAGGTGTAGGGCTGGTGGTGGGTTTCTATTCCGGGTTAGGGTTAGGGTTAGGGAACGGCAAGGCTCAGGGCACAGTTGAGGGTACGGAAACTCGGGATGGTAAGGCTGCGTGCTGATGCACGGGGCAGTGCCAGCGTACGGGCCAGGAGTAGGGTACGGCGTAAGATAAGGTGTAGGGCTTGTGGTTGATTTCCGTTCCAGGCTATGGTTAGGGTTAGGGAACGGCAAGGCTTAGGGCAAAGGAGAGGTTACGGAAACGTGGGAGGATCGGGCCCCGTTCTGACGCACGGGTTAGTGCCAGCATACGGGCCAGGAGTAGGCAACGACGTAGGATAAAGTGTAGGGCTGGTGGTGGGTTTCCATTCCGGGCTAGAGTTAGGGTTAGGGAACGGCAAGGCTTAGGGCACAGGTGAGGGTACGGAAACGTGAGAGGGTCAGGCTACATGCTGACGCACGGGTCAGTGCCAGCGTACGGGCCAGGAGTAGGCAACGGCGTAAGGTAAGGTGTAGGGCTGGTGGTGGGTTTCTATTCCGGGCTAGGGTTAGGGTTAGGGAACGGCAAGGCTTAGGGCACAGGTGAGGTTACGGAAACGTGGGAGGGTCGGGCTACGTGCTGACGCACGGGTCAGTGCCAGCGTACAGGCCAGGAGTATGCAACGGCGTAGGATAAAGTGTAGGGCTGGTGGTTGTTTTCCGTTCCGGGCTAGTGTTAGGGTTAGGGAACGGCAAGGCTTAGGGCACAGGTGAGGTTACGGAAACGTGGGAGGGTCAGGCTACGTGCTGACGCACGTGTCAGTGCCAGCGTACGGGCCAGGAGTAGGCAACGGCGTAGGATAAAGTGTAGGGCTGGTGGTTGTTTTCCGTTCCGGGCTAGTGTTAGGGTTAGGGAACGGCAAGGCTTAGGGCACAGGTGAGGTTACGGAAACGTGGGAGGGTCAGGCTACGTGCTGACGCACGGGTCAGTGCCAGCGTACGGGCCAGGAGTAGGCAACGGCGTAAGGTAAGGTGTAGGGTTGGTGGTTGGTTTCCGTTCCAGGCTAGGGTTAGGGTTAGGGAACGGCATGGCTTAGGGCACAGGTGAGGGTACGGAAACGTGGGAGGGTCGGGCTACGTGCTGACGCACGTGTCAGTGCCAGCGTACGGGCCAGGAGTAGGCAACGGCGTAGGATAAAGTGTAGGGCTGGTGGTGGATTTGCGTTCGGGGCTAGGGTTAAGGTTAGGGAACGGCAAGGCTTAGGGCACAGGTGAGGGTACGGAAACGTGGGGGGGTCAGGCTACGTGCTGACGCACAGGTCAGTGCCAGCGTACAGGTCAGGAGTAGGGTACGGCGTAAGGTAACGTGTAGGGCTGGTGGTGGGTTTCTATTCCGGGCTAGGGATAGGGTTAGGGAACGGCAAGGCTTAGGGCACAGGTGAGGGTACGGAAACGTGGGAGGGTCAGGCTACGTGCTGACACACGGGTCAGTGCCAGCGTACGGGTCAGCAGTAGGGTATGGCGTAAGGTAAGGTGTAGGGCTGGTGGTGGGTTTCTATTCCGGGCTAGGGTTAGGGTTAGGGAACGGCAAGGCTTAAGGCACAGGTGAGGGTACGGAAACGTGGGCGGGTCGGGCTACGTGCTGACGCACGGGTCAGTGCCAGCGTACGGGCCAGGAGTAGGCAACGGCGTAAGGTAAGGTGTAGGGCTGGTGGTTGTTTTCCGTTCCAGGCTAGGGTTAGGGTTAGGGAACGGCAAGGCTTAGGGCACAGGTGAGGGTACGGAAACGTGGGAGGGTCGGGCTACGTGCTGACGCACGGGTCAGTGCCAGCGTACGGGCCAGGAGTAGGCAACGGCGTAGGATAAAGTGTAGGGCTGGTGGTGGATTTGCGTTCCGGGCTAGGGTTAGTGTTCGGGAACGGCAAGGCTTAGGGCACAGGTGAGGGTACGGAAACGTGGGAGGGTCAGGCTACGTGCTGACGCACGGGTCAGTGCCACCGTACGGGCCAGGAGTAGGCAACGGCGTAAGGTAAGGTGTAGGGCTGGTGGTTGTTTTCCGTTCCAGGCTAGGGTTAGGGTTAGGGAACGGCAAGGCTTAGGGCACAGATGAGGGTACGGAAACGTGGGAGGGTCGGGCTACGTGCTGACGCACGGGTCAGTGCCAGCGTACTGGCCAGGAGTAGGCAACGGCGTAGGATAAAGTGTAGGGCTGGTGGTGGATTTGCGTTCGGGGCTAGGGTTAGGGTTAGGGAACGGCAAGGCTTAGGGCACAGGTGAGGATACGGAAACGTGGGAGGGTCAGGCTACGTGCAGACGCACGAGTCAGTGCCAGTGTACGGGTCAGGAGTAGGGTACGGCGTAAGGTAAGGTGTAGGGCTGGTGGTGGGTTTCTATTCCGGGCTAGGGTTGGGGTTAGGGAACGGCAAGGCTTAGGGCACAAGTGAGGGTACGGAAACGTGGGAGGGTCAGGCTACGTGCTGACGCACGGTTCAGTGCCAGCGTACGGGCCAGGAATAGGGTACGGCGTAAGGTAAGGTGTAGGGCTGGTGGTGGGTTTCCATTCCGGGCTGGGGTTAGGGTTAGGGAACGGCAAGGCTTAGGACACAGGTGAGGGTACGGAAACGTGGGAGGGTCAGGCTACGTGCTGATTCACGGGTCCGTGCCAGCGTTCGGGCCAGGAGTGTGCAACGGCGTAAGGTAAGGTGTAGTGCTTGTGGTTGATTTCCGTTCCGGGATAGGGTTAGGGTTAGGGATCGTCAAGGCTTAGGGCACAGGTGAGGGTATGGAAACGTGGGAGGGTCGGGCTACGTGCAGACGCACGGGTCAGTGCCAGCGTACGGGCCAGGAGTAGGCAACGGCGTAGGATAAAGTGTACGGCTGGTGGTGGATTTGCGTTCTGGGCTAGGGTTAGGGTTAGGGAACGGCAAGGCTTAGGGCACAGGTGAAGGTACGGAAACGTGGGAGGCTCGTGCTACGTGCTGACGCACGGGTCAGTGCCAGCGTACGGGCCAGGAATAGGGTACGGCGTAATGTAAGGTGTCAGGCTGGTGGTGGGTTTCCGTTCCGGGCTAGGGTTAGGGTTAGGGAACGGCAAGGCTTAGGGCACAGGTGAAGGTACGGAAACGTGGGAGGCTCGTGCTACGTGCTGACGCACGGGTCAGTGCCAGCGTACGGGCCAGGAGTAGGCAACGGCGTAGGATAAAGTGTAGGCTGGTGGTGGATTTGCGTTCTGGGCTAGGGTTAGGGTTAGGTAACGGCAAGGCTTAGGGCACAGGAGAGGGTACGGAAACGCCAGAGTGTAAGGCTACGTGCTGATGCACGGGGCAGGGCCAGAGTAGAGGCCAGGAGTAGGCAACGGCGTAGGGTAAGGTGTAGGGCTGGTGGTGGGTTTCCATTCCGGGCTAGGGTTAGGGTTAGGGAACGGCAAGGCTTAGGGCACAGGTGAGGGTACGGAAACGTGGGAGGGTCAGGCTACGTGCTGACGCACGGGTCAGTGCCAGCGTACGGGCCAGGTGTAGGCAACGGCGTAAGGTAAGGTGTAGGGCTGGTGGTTGTTTTCCGTTCCAGGCTAGGGTTAGGGTTAGGGAACGGCAAGGCTTAGGGCACAGGTGAGGGTACGGAAACGTGGGAGGGTCGGGCTACGTGCTGATGCACGGGTCAGTGCCAGCGTACTGGCCAGGAGTAGGCAACGGCGTAGGATAAAGTGTAGGGCTGGTGGTGGATTTGCGTTCCGGGCTAGGGTTAGGGTTAGGGAACGGCAAGGCTTAGGGCACAGGTGAGGGTACGGAAACGTGGGAGGGTCAGGCTACGTGCTGACGCACAGGTCAGTGCCAGCGTACAGGTCAGGAGTAGGGTACGGCGTAAGGAAAGGTGTAGGGCTGGTGGTGGGTTTCTATTCCTTGTTAGGGTTAGGGTTAGGGAACGGCAAGGCTCAGGGCACAGGTGAGGGTACGGAAACTCGGGAGGGTAAGGCTGCGTGCTGATGCACGGGGCAGTGCCAGCGTACGGGCCAGGAGTAGGCAACGGCGTAAGGTAAGGTGTAGGGCTGGTGGTTGGTTTCCGTTCCAGGCTAGGGTTAGGGTTAGGGAACGGCAAGGCTTAGGGCACAGGTGAGGTTACGGAAACGTGGGAGGGTCGGGCTACGTGCTGACGCACGGGTCAGTGCCAGCGTACGGGCCAGGAGTAGGGTACGGCGGAGGATAAAGTGTAGGGCTGGTGGTTGTTTTCCGTTCCGGGCTAGTGTTAGGGTTAGGGAACGGCAAGGCTTAGGGCACAGGTGAGGTTACGGAAACGTGGGAGGGTCAGGCTACGTGCTGACGCACAGGTCAGTGCCAGCGTACAGGTCAGGAGTAGGGTACGGCGTAAGGTAACGTGTAGGGCTGGTGGTGGGTTTCTATTCCGGGCTAGGGTTAGGGTTAGGGAACGGCAAGGCTTAGGGCACAGGTGAGGGTACGGAAACGTGGGAGGGTCAGGCTACGTGCTGACGCACGGGTCAGTGCCAGCGTACGTGTCAGGAGTAGGGTATGGCGTAAGGTAAGGTGTAGGGCTGGTGGTGGGTTTCTATTCTGGGCTAGGGTTAGGGTTAGGGAACGGCAAGGCTTAGGGCACAGGTGAGGGTACAGAAACGTGGGAGGTTCGGGCTACGTGGTGACGCACGGGTCAGTGCCAGCGTACGGGCCAGGAGTAGGCAACGGCTTAAGGTAAGGTGTAGGGCTGGTGGTGGGTTTCTATTCCGGGCTAGGTTTAGGGTTAGGGAACGGCAAGGCTTAGGGCACAGGTGAGGGTACGGAAACGTGGGAGGGTCAGGCTACGTGCTGACGCACAGGTCAGTGCCAGCGTACGGGTCAGGAGTAGGGTACGGTGTAAGGTAAGGTGTAGGGCTGGTGGTGGCTTTCTATTCCCGGCTAGGGTTAGGGTTAGGGAACGGCAAGGCTTAGGGCACAGGTGAGGGTACGGAAACGTGGGAGGGTCAAGCTACGTGCTGACGCACGGGTCAGTGCCAGCGTACGGGCCAGGAGTAGGCAACGGCTTAAGGTAAGGTGTAGGGCTGGTGGTGGGTTTCTATTCCGGGCTAGGGTTAGGGTTAGGGAACGGCAAGGCTTAGGGCACAGGTGAGGGTACAGAAACGTGGGAGGGTCGGGCTACGTGCTGACGAACGGGTCAGTGCCAGCATACGGGTCAAGAGTAGACAACGGCGTAGGATAAAGTGTAGGGCTGGTGGTGGGTTTCCATTCCGGGCTAGGGTTAGGGTTAGGGAACGGCAACGCTTAGGGCACTGGTGAGGGTACGGAAACGTGGGAGGGTCAGGCTACGTGCTGACGCACGGGTCAGTGCCAGCGTACGGGCCAGGAGTAGGCAACGGCTTAAGGTAAGGTGTAGGGCTGGTGGTGGGTTTCTATTCCGGGCTAGGGTTAGGGTTAGGGAACGGCAAGGCTTAGGGCACAGGTGAGGGTACAGAAACGTGGGAGGGTCGGGGTACGTGCTGACGCACGGGTCAGTGCCAGCGTACGGGCCAGGAATAGGCAACGGCTTAAGGTAAGGTGTAGGGCTGGTGCTGGGTTTCTATTCCGGGCTAGGGTTAGGGTTAGGGAACGGCAAGGCTTAGGGCACAGGTGAGGGTACAGAAACGTGGGAGGGTCGGGCTACGTGCTGATGCACGGGTCAGTGCCAGCGTACGGGCCAGGAGTAGGCAACGGCGTAGGATAAAGTGTAGGGCTGGTGGTGGATTTGCGTTCGGGGCTAGGGTTAGGGTTAGGGAACGGCAAGGCTTAGGGCACAGGTGAGGGTACGGAAACGTGGGAGGGTCAGGCTACGTGCGGACGCACAGGTCAGTGCCAGCGTATAGGTCAGGAGTAGGGTACGGCGTAAGGTAAGGTGTAGGGCTGGTGGTGGGTTTCTATTCCGGGCTAGGGATAGGGTTAGGGAACGGCAAGGCATAGGGCACAGGTGAGGGTACGGAAACGTGGGAGGGTCCGTCTACGTGCTGACGCACGGGTCAGTGCCAGCGTACGGGCCAGGAATAGGGTACGGCGTAATGTAAGGTGTCAGGCTGGTGGTGGGTTTCCGTTCCGGGCTAGGGTTAGGGTTAGGGAACGGCAAGGCTTAGGGCACAGGTGAAGGTACGGAAACGTGGGAGGCTCATGCTACGTGCTGACGCACGGGTCAGTGCCAGCGTACGGGCCAGGAGTAGGCAACGGCGTAGGATAAAGTGTAGGCTGGTGGTGGATTTGCGTTCTGGGCTAGGGTTAGGGTTAGGGAACGGCAAGGCTTAGGGCACAGGAGAGGGTACGGAAACGCCAGAGTGTAAGGCTCCGTGCTGATGCACGGGGCAGTGCCAGAGTTCAGGCCAGGAGTAGGCAACGGCGTAGGGTAAGGTGTAGGGCTGGTGGTGGGTTTCCATTCCGGGCTAGGGTTAGGGTTAGGGAACGGCAAGGCTTAGGGCACAGGTGAGGGTACGGAAACGTGGGAGGGTCAGGCTACGTGCTGACGCACGTGTCAGTGCCAGTGTACGGGCCAGGTGTAGGCAACGGCGTAAGGTAAGGTGTAGGGCTGGTGGTTGTTTTCCGTTCCAGGCTAGGGTTAGGGTTAGGGAACGGCAAGGCTTAGGGCACAGGTGAAGGTACGGAAACGTGGGAGGCTCGTGCTACGTGCTGACGCACGGGTCAGTGCCAGCGTACGGGCCAGGAGTAGGCAACGGCGTAGGATAAAGTGTAGGCTGGTGGTGGATTTGCGTTCCGGGCTAGGGTTAGGGTTAGGGAACGGCAAGGCTTAGGGCACAGGTGAGGGTACGGAAACGTGGGAGGGTCAGGCTACGTGCTGACGCACAGGTCAGTGCCAGCGTACATGTCAGGAGTAGGGTACGGCGTAAGGAAAGGTGTAGGGCTGGTGGTGGGTTTCTATTCAGGGTTAGGGTTAGGGTTAGGGAACGGCAAGGCTCAGGGCACAGGTGAGGGTACGGAAACTCGGGAGGGTAAGGCTGCGTGCTGATGCACGGGGCAGTGCCAGCGTACGGGCCAGGAGTAGGCAACGGCGTAAGGTAAGGTGTAGGGCTGGTGGTTGGTTTCCGTTCCAGGCTAGGGTTAGGGTTAGGGAATGGCAAGGCTTAGGGCACAGGTGAGGGTACGGAAACGTGGGAGGGTCGGGCTACGTGCTGACGCACGGGTCAGTGCCAGCGTACGGGACAGGAGTAGGCAACGGCGTAGGATAAAGTGTAGGGCTGGTGGTGGATTTGCGTTCCAGGCTAGGGTTAGGGTTAGGGAACGGCAAGGCTTAGAGCACAGGTGAGGGTACGGAAACGTGAGAGGGTCAGGCTACGTGCTGACGCACGGTTCAGTGCCAGCGTACGGGCCAGGAATAGGGTACGGCGTAAGGTAAGGTGTAGGGCTGGTGCTGGGTTTCCGTTCCGGGCTATGGTTAGGGTTTGGGAACGGCAAGGCTTAGGGCACAGGTGAGGGTACGGAAACGTGGGAGGGTCGGGCTACGTGCTGACGCACGGTTCAGTGCCAGCGTACGGGCCAGCAATAGGGTACGGCATAAGGTAAGGTGTAGGGCTTGTGGTTGGTTTCCGTTCCAGGCTAGGGTTAGGGTTAGGGAACGGCAAGGCTTAGGGTACAGGTGAGGGTACGGAAACGCGGGAGGGTAAGGCTGCGTGCTGACGTACGGGTCAGTGCCAGCGTACGGGCCAGGTGTAGGCAACGGCGTAGGATAAAGTGTAGGGCTGGTGGTGGATTTGCGTTCCAGGCTAGGGTTAGGGTTAGGGAACGGCAAGGCTTAGGGCACAGGTGAGGTTACGGAAACGTGGGAGGGTCAGGCTACGTGCTGACGCACGTGTTAGTGCCAGCGTACGGGCCAGGAGTAGGCAACGGCGTAAGGTAAGGTGTAGGGCTGGTGGTTGGTTTCCGTTCCAGGCTAGGGTTAGGGTTAGGGAACGGCAAGGCTTAGGGCACAGGTGAGGGTACGGAAACGTGGGAGGGTCGGGCTACGTGCTGACGCACGTGTCAGTGCCAGCGTACGGGCCAGGAGTAGGCAACGGCGTAGGATAAAGTGTACGGCTGGTGGTGGATTTGCGTTCGGGGCTAGGGTTAGGGTTAGGGAACGGCAAGGCTTAGGGCACAGGTGAGGTTACGGAAACGTGGGGGGGTCAGGCTACGTGCTGACGCACAGGTCAGTGCCAGCGTACATGTCAGGAGTAGGGTACGGCGTAAGGTAACGTGTAGGGCTGGTGGTGGGTTTCTATTCCGGGCTAGGGTTAGGGTTAGGGAACGGCAAGGCTTAGGGCACAGGTGAGGGTACGGAAACGTGGGAGGGTCAGGCTACGTGCTGACACACGGGTCAGTGCCAGCGTACGGGTCAGGAGTAGGGTATGGCGTAAGGTAAGGTGTAGGGCTGGTGGTGGGTTTCTATTCCGGGCTAGGGTTAGGGTTAGGGAACGGCAAGGCTTAAGGCACAGGTGAGGGTACGGAAACGTGGGAGGGTCGGGCTACGTGCTGACGCACGGGTCAGTGCCAGCGTACGGGCCAGGAGTAGGCAACGGCGTAGGATAAAGTGTAGGGCTGGTGGTGGATTTGCGTTCCGGGCTAGGGTTAGTGTTAGGGAACGGCAAGGCTTAGGGCACAGGTGAGGGTACGGAAACGTGGGAGGGTCAGGCTACGTGCTGACGCACGGTTCAGTGCCAGCGTACGGGCCAGGAATAGGGTACGGCATAAGGTAAGGTGTCAGGCTGGTGGTGGGTTTCCGTTCCGGGCTAGGGTTAGGGTTAGGGAACGGCAAGGCTTAGGGCACAGGTGAAGGTACGGAAACGTGGAAGGCTCGTGCTACGTGCTGACGCACGGGTCAGTGCCAGCGTACGGGCCAGGAGTAGGCAACGGCTTAAGGTAAGGTGTAGGGCTGGTGGTGGGTTTCTATTCCGGGCTAGGTTTAGGGTTAGGGAACGGCAAGGCTTAGGGCACAGGTGAGGGTACGGAAACGTGGGAGGGTCAGGCTACGTGCTGACGCACAGGTCAGTGCCAGCGTACAGGTCAGGAGTATGGTACGGCGTAAGGTACCGTGTAGGGCTGGTGGTGGGTTTCTATTCCGGGCTAGGGTTAGGGTTAGCGAACGGCAAGGCTTAGGGCACAGGTGAGGGCACGGAAACGTGGGAGGGTCAGGCTACGTGCTGACGCACGGGTCAGTGCCAGCGTACGGGTCAGGAGTAGGGTATGGCGTAAGGTAAGGTGTAGGGCTGGTGGTGGGTTTCTATTCCGGGCTAGGGTTAGGGTTAGGGAACGGCAAGGCTTAGGGCACAGGTGAGGGTACAGAAACGTGGGAGGGTCGGGCTACGTGCTGACGCACGGGTCAGTGCCAGCGTACGGGCCAGGAGTAGGCAACGGCGTAGGATAAAGTGTAGGGCTGGTGGTTGATTTCCGTTCCGGGCTAGTGTTAGGGTTAGGGAACGGCAAGGCTTAGGGCACAGGTGAGGTTACGGAAACGTGGGAGGGTCAGGCTACGTGCTGACGCTCGGGTCAGTGCCAGCGTACGGGCCAGGAGTAAGCAACGGCGTAAGGTAAGGTGTAGGGCTCGTGGTAGGTTTCCGTTCCAGGCTAGGGTTAGGGTTAGGGAACGGCAAGGCTTAGGGCACAGGTGAGGGTACGGAAACGTGGGAGGGTCGGGCTACATGCTGACGCACGTGTCAGTGCCAGCGTACGGGCCAGGAGTAGGCAACGGCGTAGGATAAAGTGTATGGCTGGTGGTGGATTTGCGTTCCGGGCTAGGGTTAGGGTTAGGGAATGACAAGGCTTAGGGCACAGGTGAGGGTACGGAAACGTGGGAGGGTCAGGCTACGTGCTGACGCACAGGTCAGTGCCAGCGTACAGGTCAGGAGTAGGGTTCGGCGTAAGGAAAAGTGTAGGGCTGGTGGTGGGTTTCTATTCCGGGCTAGGGTTAGGGTTAGGGAACGGCAAGGCTTAGGGCACAGGTGAGGGTACGGAAACGTGGGAGGGTCAGGCTACGTGCTGACGCACGTGTCAGTGCCAGCATACGGGTCAGGAGTAGGGTACGGTGTAAGGTAAGGTGTAGGGCTGGTGGTGGCTTTCTATTCCCGGCTAGGGTTAGGGTTAGGGAACGGCAAGGCTTAGGGCACAGGTGAGGGTACGGAAACGTGGGAGGGTCAAGCTACGTGCTGACGCACGGGTCAGTGCCAGCGTACGGGCCAGGAGTAGGCAACGGCTTAAGGTAAGGTGTAGGGCTGGTGGTGGGTTTCTATTCCGGGCTAGGGTTAGGGTTAGGGAACGGCAAGGCTTAGGGCACAGGTGAGGGTACAGAAACGTGGGAGGGTCGGGGTACGTGCTGACGCACGGGTCAGTGCCAGCGTACGGGCCAGGAGTAGGCAACGGCTTAAGGTAAGGTGTAGGGCTGGTGGTGGGTTTCTATTCCGGGCTAGGGTTAGGGTTAGGGAACGGCAAGGCTTAGGGCACAGGTGAGGGTACAGAAACGTGGGAGGGTCGGGCTACGTGCTGACGCACGGGTCAGTGCCAGCGTACGGGCCAGGAGTAGGCAACGGCGTAGGATAAAGTGTAGGGCTGGTGGTGGATTTGCGTTCGGGGCTAGGGTTAGGGTTAGGGAACGGCAAGGCTTAGGGCACAGGTGAGGGTACGGAAACGTGGGAGGGTCAGGCTACGTGCTGACGCACAGGTCAGTGCCAGCGTACAGGTCAGGAGTAGGGTACGGCGTAAGGTAAGGTGTAGGGCTGTTGGTGGGTTTCTATTCCGGGCTAGGGTTAGGGTTAGGGAACGGCAAGGCATAGGGCACAGGTGAGGGTACGGAAACGTGGGAGGGTCAGTCTACGTGCTGACGCACGGGTCAGTGCCAGCGTACGGGTCAGGAGTAGGTTATGGCGTAAGGTAAGGTGTAGGGCTGGTGGTGGGTTTCTATTCCGGGCTAGGGTTAGGGTTAGGGAACGGCAAGGCTTAGGGCACAGGTGAGGGTACGGAAACGTGGGAGGGTCGGGCTACGTGCTGACGCACGGGTCAGTGCCAGCGTACGGGCCAGGAGTAGGCAACGGCGTAGGATAAAGTGTAGGGCTGGTGGTGGATTTGCGTGCCGGGCTAGGGTTAGGGTTAGGGAACGGCATGGCTTAGGGCACAGGTGGGGGTACGGAAACGTGGGAGGGTCAGGCTACGTGCTGACGCACGGTTCAGTGCCAGCGTACGGGCCAGGAATAGGGTACGGCGTAATGTAAGGTGTCAGGCTGGTGGTGGGTTTCCGTTCCGGGCTAGGGTTAGGGTTAGGGAACGGCAAGGCTTAGGGCACAGGTGAAGGTACGGAAACGTGGGAGGCTCGTGCTACGTGCTGACGCACGGGTCAGTGCCAGCGTACGGGCCAGGAGTAGGCAACGGCGTAGGATAAAGTGTAGGCTGGTGGTGGATTTGCGTTCAGGGCTAGGGTTAGGGTTAGGGAACGGCAAGGCTTAGGGCACAGGAGAGGGTACGGAAACGCCAGAGTGTAAGGCTACGTGCTGATGCACGGGGCAGTGCCAGAGTACAGGCCAGGAGTAGGCAACGGCGTAGGGTAAGGTGTAGGGCTGGTGGTGGGTTTCCATTCCGGGCTAGGGTTAGGGTTAGGGAACGGCAAGGCTTAGGGCACAGGTGAGGGTACGGAAACGTGGGAGGGTCAGGCTACGTGCTGACGCACGGGTCAGTGCCAGCGTACGGGCCAGGTGTAGGCAACGGCGTAAGGTAAGGTGTAGGGCTGGTGGTTGTTTTCCGTTCCAGGCTAGGGTTAGGGTTAGGGAACGGCAAGGCTTAGGGCACAGGTGAGGGTACGGAAACGTGGGAGGGTCGGGCTACGTGCTGATGCACGGGTCAGTGCCAGCGTACTGGCCAGGAGTAGGCAACGGCGTAGGATAAAGTGTAGGGCTGGTGGTGGATTTGCGTTCCGGGCTAGGGTTAGGGTTAGGGAACGGCAAGGCTTAGGGCACAGGTGAGGGTACGGAAACGTGGGAGGGTCAGGCTACGTGCTGACGCACAGTTCAGTGCCAGCGTACAGGTCAGGAGTAGGGTACGGCGTAAGGAAAGGTGTAGGGCTGGTGGTGGGTTTCTATTCCGGGTTAGGGTTAGGGTTAGGGAACGGCAAGGCTCAGGGCACATGTGAGGGTACGGAAACTCGGGAGGGTAAGGCTGCGTGCTGATGCACGGGGCAGTGCCAGCGTACGGGCCAGGAGTAGGCAACGGCGTAAGGTAAGGTGTAGGGCTGGTGGTTGGTTTCCGTTCCAGGCTAGGGTTAGGGTTAGGGAACGGCAAGGCTTAGGGCACAGGTGAGGGTACGGAAACGTGGGAGGGTCGGGCTACGTGCTGACGCACGGGTCAGTGCCAGCGTACGGGCCAGGAGTAGGCAACGGCGTAGGATAAAGTGTAGGGCTGGTGGTGGATTTGCGTTCCAGGCTAGGGTTAGGGTTAGGGAACGGCAAGGCTTAGAGCACAGGTGTGGGTACGGAAACGTGGGAGGGTCAGGCTACGTGCTGACGCACGGTTCAGTGCCAGCGTACGGGCCAGGAATAGGGTACGGCGTAAGGTAAGGTGTAGGGCTGGTGCTGGGTTTCTGTTCCGGGCTAGGGTTAGGGTTTGGGAACGGCAAGGATTAGGGCACAGGTGAGGGTACGGAAACGTGGGAGTGTCAGGCTACGTGCTGACGCACGGGTCAGTGCCAGCGTACGGGCCAGGAGTAGGCAACGGCGTAAGGTAAGGTGTAGGGCTGGTGGTGGGTTTCTATTCCGGGCTAGGGTTAGGGTTAGGGAACGGCAAGGCTTAGGGCACAGGTGAGGTTACGGAAACGTGGGAGGGTCGGGCTACGTGCTGACGCACGGGTCAGTGCCAGCGTACGGGCCAGGAGTAGGGTACGGCGTAGGATAAAGTGTAGGGCTGGTGGTTGTTTTCCGTTCCGGGCTAGTGTTAGGGTTAGGGAACGGCAAAGCTTAGGGCACAGGTGAGGTTACGGAAACGTGGGAGGGTCAGGCTACGTGCTGACGCACAGGTCAGTGCCAGCGTACAGGTCAGGAGTAGGGTACGGCGTAAGGTAACGTGTAGGGCTGGTGGTGGGTTTCTATTCCGGGCTAGGGTTAGGGTTAGGGAACGGCAAGGCTTAGGGCACAGGTGAGGGTACGGAAACGTGGGAGGGTCAGGCTACGTGCTGACGCACGGGTCAGTGCCAGCGTACGGGTCAGGAGTAGGGTATGGCGTAAGGTAAGGTGTAGGGCTGGTGGTGGGTTTCTATTCCGGGCTAGGGTTAGGGTTAGGGAACGGCAAGGCTTAGGGCACAGGTGAGGGTACGGAAACGTGGGAGGGTCGGGCTACGTGCTGACGCACGGTTCAGTGCCAGCGTACGGGCCAGCAATAGGGTACGGCATAAGGTAAGGTGTAGGGCTTGGGGTTGGTTTCCGTTCCAGGCTAGGGTTAGGGTTAGGGAACGGCAAGGCTTAGGGTACAGGTGAGGGTACGGAAACGCGGGAGGGTAAGGCTGCGTGCTGACGTACGGGTCAGTGCCAGCGTACGGGCCAGGTGTAGGCAACGGCGTAGGATAAAGTGTAGGGCTGGTGGTGGATTTGCGTTCCAGGCTAGGGTTAGGGTTAGGGAACGGCAAGGCTTAGGGCACAGGTGAGGGTACGGAAACGTGGGAGGGTCGGGCTACGTGCTGACGCACGGGTCAGTGCCAGCGTACGGGCCAGGAGTAGGCAACGGCGTAGGATAAAGTGTAGGGCTGGTGGTGGGTTTCCGTTCCGGGCTAGGGTTAGGGTTAGGAAACGGCAAGGCTTAGAGCACAGGTGAGGGTACGGAAACGTGGGAGGGTCAGGCTACGTGCTGACGCACGGTTCAGTGCCAGCGTACGGGCCAGGAATAGGGTACGGCGTAAGGTAAGGTGTAGGGCTGGTGCTGGGTTTCCGTTCCGGGCTAGGGTTAGGGTTAGGGAACGGCAAGGCTTAGGGCACAGGTGAGGGTACGGAAACGTGGGAGGGTCAGGCTACGTGCTGACGCACGGGTCAGTGCCAACGTACGGGCCAGGGGTAGGGTACGGCGTAAGATAAGGTGTAGGGCTTGTGGTTGATTTCCGTTCCAGGCTATGGTTAGGGTTAGGGAACGGCAAGGCTTAGGGCAAAGGAGAGGTTACGGAAACGTGGGAGGATCGGGCCCCGTTCTGACGCACGGGTTAGTGCCAGCATATGGGCCAGGAGTAGGCAACGACGTAGGATAAAGTGTAGGGCTGGTGGTGGGTTTCCATTCCGGGCTAGAGTTAGGGTTAGGGAACGGCAAGGCTTAGGGCACAGGTGAGGTTACGGAAACGTAGGAGGGTCGGGCTACGTGCTGACGCACGGGTCAGTGCCAGCGTACGGGCCAGGAGTATGCAACGGCGTAGGATAAAGTGTAGGGCTGGTGGTTGTTTTCCGTTCCGGGCTAGTGTTAGGGTTAGGGAACGGCAAGGCTTAGGGCACAGGTGAGGTTACGGAAACGTGGGAGGGTCAGGCTACGTGCTGACGCACGGGTTGGTGCCAGCGTACGGGCCAGGAGTAGGCAACGGCGTAAGGTAAGGTGTAGGGCTGGTGGTTGGTTTCCGTTCCAGGCTAGGGTTAGGGTTAGGGAACGGCAAGGCTTAGGGCACAGGTGAGGGTACGGAAACGTGGGAGGGTCAGGCTATGTGCTGACGCACGTGTCAGTGCCAGCGTACGGGTCAGGAGTAGGGTACGGTGTAAGGTAAGGTGTAGGGCTGGTGGTGGCTTTCTATTCCCGGCTAGGGTTAGGGTTAGGGAACGGCAAGGCTTAGGGCACAGGTGAGGGTACGGAAACGTGGGAGGGTCAAGCTACGTGCTGACGCACGGGTCAGTGCCAGCGTACGGGCCAGGAGTAGGCAACGGCTTAAGGTAAGGTGTAGGGCTGGTGGTGGGTTTCTATTCCGGGCTAGGGTTAGGGTTAGGGAACGGCAAGGCTTAGGGCACAGGTGAGGGTACAGAAACATGGGAGGGTCGGGCTATGTGCTGACGCACGGGTCAGTGCCAGCATACGGGTCAAGAGTAGACAACGGCGTAGGATAAAGTGTAGGGCTGGTGGTGGGTTTCCATTCCGGGCTAGGGTTAGGGTTAGGGAACGGCAACGCTTAGGGCACTGGTGAGGGTACGGAAACGTGGGAGGGTCAGGCTACGTGCTGACGCACGGGTCAGTGCCAGCGTACAGGCCAGGAGTAGGCAACGGCTTAAGGTAAGGTGTAGGGCTGGTGGTGGGTTTCTATTCCGGGCTAGGGTTAGGGTTAGGGAACGGCAAGGCTTAGGGCACAGGTGAGGGTACAGAAACGTGGGAGGGTCGGGGTACGTGCTGACGCACGGGTCAGTGCCAGCGTACGGGCCAGGAGTAGGCAAGGGCGTAGGATAAAGTGTAGGGCTGGTGGTGGATTTGCGTTCGGGGCTAGGGTTAGGGTTAGGGAACGGCAAGGCTTAGGGCACAGGTGAGGGTACGGAAACGTGGGAGGGTCAGGCTACGTGCTGACGCACAGGTCAGTGCCAGCGTACAGGTCAGGAGTAGGGTACGGCGTAAGGTAAGGTGTAGGGCTGGTGGTGGGTTTCTATTCCGGGCTAGGGTTAGGGTTAGGGAACGGCAAGGCATAGGGCACAGGTGAGGGTACGGAAACGTGGGAGGGTCAGTCTACTTGCTGACGCACGGGTCAGTGCCAGCGTACGGGTCAGGAGTAGGTTATGGCGTAATGTAAGGTGTAGGGCTGGTGGTGGGTTTCTATTCCGGGCTAGGGTTAGGGTTAGGGAACGGCAAGGCTTAGGGCACAGGTGAGGGTACGGAAACGTGGGAGGGTCGGGCTACGTGCTGACGCACGGGTCAGTGCCAGCGTACGGGCCAGGAGTAGGCAACGGCGTAGGATAAAGTGTAGGGCTGGTGGTGGAGTTGCGTTCCGGGCTAGGGTTAGGGTTAGGGAACGGCATGGCTTAGGGCACAGGTGGGGGTACGGAAACGTGGGAGGGTCAGGCTACGTGCTGACGCACGGTTCAGTGCCAGCGTACGGGCCAGGAATAGGGTACGGCGTAATGTAAGGTGTCAGGCTGGTGGTGGGTTTCCGTTCCGGTCTAGGGTTAGGGTTAGGGAACGGCAAGGCTTAGGGCACAGGTGAAGGTACGGAAACGTGGGAGGCTCGTGCTACGTGCTGACGCACGGGTCAGTGCCAGCGTACGGGCCAGGTGTAGGCAACGGCGTAGGATAAAGTGTAGGCTGGTGGTGGATTTGCGTTCTGGGCTAGGGTTAGGGTTAGGGAACGGCAACGCTTAGGGCACAGGAGAGGGTACGGAAACGCCAGAGTGTAAGGCTACGTGCTGATGCACGGGGCAGTGCCAGAGTACAGGCCAGGAGTAGGCAACGGCGTAGGGTAAGGTGTAGGGCTGGTGGTGGGTTTCCATTCCGGGCTAGGGTTAGGGTTAGGGAACGGCAAGGCTTAGGGCACATGTGAGGGTACGGAAACGTGGGAGGGTCAGGCTACGTGCTGACGCACGTGTCAGTGCCAGCGTACGGGCCAGGTGTAGGCAACGGCGTAAGGTAAGGTGTAGGGCTGGTGGTTGTTTTCCGTTCCAGGCTAGGGTTAGGGTTAGGGAACGGAAAGGCTTAGGGCACAGGTGAGGGTACGGAAACGTGGGAGGGTCGGGCTACGTGCTGATGCACGGGTCAGTGCCAGCGTACTGGCCAGGAGTAGGCAACGGCGTAGGATAAAGTGTAGGGCTGGTGGTGGATTTGCGTTCCGGGCTAGGGTTAGGGTTAGGGAACGGCAAGGCTTAGGGCACAGGTGAGGGTACGGAAACGTGGGAGGGTCAGGCTACGTGCTGACGCACAGGTCAGTGCCAGCGTACAGGTCAGGAGTAGGGTACGGCGTAAGGAAAGGTGTAGGGCTGGTGGTGGGTTTCTATTCAGGGTTAGGGTTAGGGTTAGGGAACGGCAAGGCTCAGGGCACAGGTGAGGGTACGGAAACTCGGGAGGGTAAGGCTGCGTGCTGATGCACGGGGCAGTGCCAGCGTACGGGCCAGGAGTAGGCAACGGCGTAAGGTAAGGTGTAGGGCTGGTGGTTGGTTTCCGTTCCAGGCTAGGGTTAGGGTTAGGGAATGGCAAGGCTTAGGGCACAGGTGAGGGTACGGAAACGTGGGAGGGTCGGGCTACGTGCTGACGCACGGGTCAGTGCCAGCGTACGGGCCAGGAGTAGGCAACGGCATAGGATAAAGTGTAGGGCTGGTGGTGGATGTGCGTTCCAGGCTAGGGTTAGGGTTAGGGAACGGCAAGGCTTAGAGCACAGGTGAGGGTACGGAAACGTGGGAGGGTCAGGCTACGTGCTGACGCACGGTTCAGTGCCAGCGTACGGGCCAGGAATAGGGTACGGCGTAAGGTAAGGTGTAGGGCTGGTGCTGGGTTTCCGTTCCGGGCTAGGGTTAGGGTTTGGGAACGGCAAGGATTAGGGCACAGGTGAGGGTACGGAAACGTGGGAGGGTCAGGCTACGTGCTGACGCACGGGTCAGTGCCAACGTACGGGCCAGGAGTAGGGTACGGCGTAAGATAAGGTGTAGGGCTTGTGGTTGATTTCCGTTCCAGGCTAGGGTTAGGGTTAGGGAACGGCAAGGCTTAGGGAAAAGGAGAGGGTACGGAAACGTGGGAGGATCGGGCCCCGTTCTGACGCACGGGTTAGTGCCAGCATACGGGCCAGGAGTAGGCAACGACGTAGGATAAAGTGTAGGGCTGGTGGTGGATGTGCGTTCCAGGCTAGGGTTAGGGTTAGGGAACGGCAAGGCTTAGAGCACAGGTGAGGGTACGGAAACGTGGGAGGGTCAGGCTACGTGCTGACGCACGGTTCAGTGCCAGCGTACGGGTCAGGAGTAGGGTACGGTGTAAGGTAAGGTGTAGGGCTGGTGGTGGCTTTCTATTCCCGGCTAGGGTTAGGGTTAGGGAACGGCAAGGCTTAGGGCACAGGTGAGGGTACGGAAACGTGGGAGGGTCAAGCTACGTGCTGACGCACGGGTCAGTGCCAGCGTACGGGCCAGGAGTAGGCAACGGCTTAAGGTAAGGTGTAGGGCTGGTGGTGGGTTTCTATTCCGGGCTAGGGTTAGGGTTAGGGAACGGCAAGGCTTAGGGCACAGGTGAGGGTACAGAAACGTGGGAGGGTCGGGCTACGTGCTGACGCACGGGTCAGTGCCAGCATACGGGTCAAGAGTAGACAACGGCGTAGGATAAAGTGTAGGGCTGGTGGTGGGTTTCCATTCCGGGCTAGGGTTAGGGTTAGGGAACAGCAACGCTTAGGGCACTGGTGAGGGTACGGAAACGTGGGAGGGTCAGGCTACGTGCTGACGCACGGGTCAGTGCCAGCGTACGGGCCAGGAGTAGGCAACGGCTTAAGGTAAGGTGTAGGGCTGATGGTGGGTTTCTATTCCGGGCTAGGGTTAGGGTTAGGGAACGGCAAGGCTTAGGGCACAGGTGAGGGTACAGAAACGTGGGAGGGTCAGGCTACGTGCTGACGCACAGGTCAGTGCCAGCGTACAGGTCAGGAGTAGGGTACGGCGTAAGGAAAGGTGTAGGGCTGGTGGTGGGTTTCTATTCCGGGTTAGGGTTAGGGTTAGGGAACGGCAAGGCTCAGGGCACAGTTGAGGGTACGGAAACTCGGGATGGTAAGGCTGCGTGCTGATGCACGGGGCAGTGCCAGCGTACGGGCCAGGAGTAGGGTACGGCGTAAGATAAGGTGTAGGGCTTGTGGTTGATTTCCGTTCCAGGCTATGGTTAGGGTTAGGGAACGGCAAGGCTTAGGGCAAAGGAGAGGTTACGGAAACGTGGGAGGATCGGGCCCCGTTCTGACGCACGGGTTAGTGCCAGCATACGGGCCAGGAGTAGGCAACGACGTAGGATAAAGTGTAGGGCTGGTGGTGGGTTTCCATTCCGGGCTAGAGTTAGGGTTAGGGAACGGCAAGGCTTAGGGCACAGGTGAGGGTACGGAAACGTGAGAGGGTCAGGCTACATGCTGACGCACGGGTCAGTGCCAGCGTACGGGCCAGGAGTAGGCAACGGCGTAAGGTAAGGTGTAGGGCTGGTGGTGGGTTTCTATTCCGGGCTAGGGTTAGGGTTAGGGAACGGCAAGGCTTAGGGCACAGGTGAGGTTACGGAAACGTGGGAGGGTCGGGCTACGTGCTGACGCACGGGTCAGTGCCAGCGTACAGGCCAGGAGTATGCAACGGCGTAGGATAAAGTGTAGGGCTGGTGGTTGTTTTCCGTTCCGGGCTAGTGTTAGGGTTAGGGAACGGCAAGGCTTAGGGCACAGGTGAGGTTACGGAAACGTGGGAGGGTCAGGCTACGTGCTGACGCACGTGTCAGTGCCAGCGTACGGGCCAGGAGTAGGCAACGGCGTAGGATAAAGTGTAGGGCTGGTGGTTGTTTTCCGTTCCGGGCTAGTGTTAGGGTTAGGGAACGGCAAGGCTTAGGGCACAGGTGAGGTTACGGAAACGTGGGAGGGTCAGGCTACGTGCTGACGCACGGGTCAGTGCCAGCGTACGGGCCAGGAGTAGGCAACGGCGTAAGGTAAGGTGTAGGGTTGGTGGTTGGTTTCCGTTCCAGGCTAGGGTTAGGGTTAGGGAACGGCATGGCTTAGGGCACAGGTGAGGGTACGGAAACGTGGGAGGGTCGGGCTACGTGCTGACGCACGTGTCAGTGCCAGCGTACGGGCCAGGAGTAGGCAACGGCGTAGGATAAAGTGTAGGGCTGGTGGTGGATTTGCGTTCGGGGCTAGGGTTAGGGTTAGGGAACGGCAAGGCTTAGGGCACAGGTGAGGGTACGGAAACGTGGGGGTGTCAGGCTACGTGCTGACGCACAGGTCAGTGCCAGCGTACAGGTCAGGAGTAGGGTACGGCGTAAGGTAACGTGTAGGGCTGGTGGTGGGTTTCTATTCCGGGCTAGGGTTAGGGTTAGGGAACGGCAAGGCTTAGGGCACAGGTGAGGGTACGGAAACGTGGGAGGGTCAGGCTACGTGCTGACACACGGGTCAGTGCCAGCGTACGGGTCAGCAGTAGGGTATGGCGTAAGGTAAGGTGTAGGGCTGGTGGTGGGTTTCTATTCCGGGCTAGGGTTAGGGTTAGGGAACGGCAAGGCTTAAGGCACAGGTGAGGGTACGGAAACGTGGGAGGGTCGGGCTACGTGCTGACGCACGGGTCAGTGCCAGCGTACGGGCCAGGAGTAGGCAACGGCGTAAGGTAAGGTGTAGGGCTGGTGGTTGTTTTCCGTTCCAGGCTAGGGTTAGGGTTAGGGAACGGCAAGGCTTAGGGCACAGGTGAGGGTACGGAAACGTGGGAGGGTCGGGCTACGTGCTGACGCACGGGTCAGTGCCAGCGTACGGGCCAGGAGTAGGCAACGGCGTAGGATAAAGTGTAGGGCTGGTGGTGGATTTGCGTTCCGGGCTAGGGTTAGTGTTCGGGAACGGCAAGGCTTAGGGCACAGGTGAGGGTACGGAAACGTGGGAGGGTCAGGCTACGTGCTGACGCATGGGTCAGTGCCAGCGTACGGGCCAGGAGTAGGCAACGGCGTAAGGTAAGGTGTAGGGCTGGTGGTTGTTTTCCGTTCCAGGCTAGGGTTAGGGTTAGGGAACAGCAAGGCTTAGGGCACAGATGAGGGTACGGAAACGTGGGAGGGTCGGGCTACGTGCTGACGCACGGGTCAGTGCCAGCGTACTGGCCAGGAGTAGGCAACGGCGTAGGATAAAGTGTAGGGCTGGTGGTGGATTTGCGTTCGGGGCTAGGGTTAGGGTTAGGGAACGGCAAGGCTTAGGGCACAGGTGAGGATACGGAAACGTGGGAGGGTCAGGCTACGTGCAGACGCACGAGTCAGTGCCAGTGTACGGGTCAGGAGTAGGGTACGGCGTAAGGTAAGGTGTAGGGCTGGGGGTGGGTTTCTATTCCGGGCTAGGGTTGGGGTTAGGGAACGGCAAGGCTTAGGGCACAAGTGAGGGTACGGAAACGTGGGAGGGTCAGGCTACGTGCTGACGCACGGTTCAGTGCCAGCGTACGGGCCAGGAATAGGGTACGGCGTAAGGTAAGGTGTAGGGCTGGTGGTGGGTTTCCATTCCGGGCTGGGGTTAGGGTTAGGGAACGGCAAGGCTTAGGACACAGGTGAGGGTACGGAAACGTGGGAGGGTCAGGCTACGTGCTGATTCACGGGTCCGTGCCAGCGTTCGGGCCAGGAGTGTGCAACGGCGTAAGGTAAGGTGTAGTGCTTGTGGTTGATTTCCGTTCCGGGATAGGGTTAGGGTTAGGGATCGTCAAGGCTTAGGGCACAGGTGAGGGTATGGAAACGTGGGAGGGTCGGGCTACGTGCAGACGCACGGGTCAGTGCCAGCGTACGGGCCAGGAGTAGGCAACGGCGTAGGATAAAGTGTACGGCTGGTGGTGGATTTGCGTTCTGGGCTAGGGTTAGGGTTAGGGAACGGCAAGGCTTAGGGCACAGGTGAAGGTACGGAAACGTGGGAGGCTCGTGCTACGTGCTGACGCACGGGTCAGTGCCAGCGTACGGGCCAGGAATAGGGTACGGCGTAATGTAAGGTGTCAGGCTGGTGGTGGGTTTCCGTTCCGGGCTAGGGTTAGGGTTAGGGAACGGCAAGGCTTAGGGCACAGGTGAAGGTACGGAAACGTGGGAGGCTCGTGCTACGTGCTGACGCACGGGTCAGTGCCAGCGTACGGGCCAGGAGTAGGCAACGGCGTAGGATAAAGTGTAGGCTGGTGGTGGATTTGCGTTCTGGGCTAGGGTTAGGGTTAGGTAACGGCAAGGCTTAGGGCACAGGAGAGGGTACGGAAACGCCAGAGTGTAAGGCTACGTGCTGATGCACGGGGCAGTGCCAGAGTAGAGGCCAGGAGTAGGCAACGGCGTAGGGTAAGGTGTAGGGCTGGTGGTGGGTTTCCATTCCGGGCTAGGGTTAGGGTTAGGGAACGGCAAGTCTTAGGGCACAGGTGAGGGTACGGAAACGTGGGAGGGTCAGGCTACGTGCTGACGTACGGGTCAGTGCCAGCGTACGGGCCAGGTGTAGGCAACGGCGTAAGGTAAGGTGTAGGGCTGGTGGTTGTTTTCCGTTCCAGGCTAGGGTTAGGGTTAGGGAACGGCAAGGCTTAGGGCACAGGTGAGGGTACGGAAACGTGGGAGGGTCGGGCTACGTGCTGATGCACGGGTCAGTGCCAGCGTACTGGCCAGGAGTAGGCAACGGCGTAGGATAAAGTGTAGGGCTGGTGGTGGATTTGCGTTCCGGGCTAGGGTTAGGGTTAGGGAACGGCAAGGCTTAGGGCACAGGTGAGGGTACGGAAACGTGGGAGGGTCAGGCTACGTGCTGACGCACAGGTCAGTGCCAGCGTACAGGTCAGGAGTAGGGTACGGCGTAAGGAAAGGTGTAGGGCTGGTGGTGGGTTTCTATTCCTGGTTAGGGTTAGGGTTAGGGAACGGCAAGGCTCAGGGCACAGGTGAGGGTACGGAAACTCGGGAGGGTAAGGCTGCGTGCTGATGCACGGGGCAGTGCCAGCGTACGGGCCAGGAGTAGGCAACGGCGTAAGGTAAGGTGTAGGGCTGGTGGTTGGTTTCCGTTCCAGGCTAGGGTTAGGGTTAGGGAACGGCAAGGCTTAGGGCACAGGTGAGGGTACGGAAACGTGGGAGGGTCGGGCTACGTGCTGACGCACGGGTCAGTGCCAGCGTACGGGCCAGGAGTAGGCAACGGTGTAGGATAAAGTGTAGGGCTGGTGGTGGATTTGCGTTCCAGGCTAGGGTTAGGGTAAGGGAACGGCAAGGCTTAGAGCACAGGTGTGGGTACGGAAACGTGGGAGGGTCAGGCTACGTGCTGACGCACGGTTCAGTGCCAGCGTACGGGCCAGGTATAGGGTACGGCGTAAGGTAAGGTGTAGGGCTGGTGCTGTGTTTCCGTTCCGGGCTAGGGTTAGGGTTTGGGAACGGCAAGGATTAGGGCACAGGTGAGGGTACGGAAACGTGGGAGGGTCAGGCTACGTGCTGACGCACGGGTCAGTGCCAGCGTACGGGCCAGGAGTAGGCAACGGCGTAAGGTAAGGTGTAGGGCTGGTGGTGGGTTTCTATTCCGGGCTAGGGTTAGGGTTAGGGAACGGCAAGGCTTAGGGCACAGGTGAGGTTACGGAAACGTGGGAGGGTCGGGCTACGTGCTGACGCACGGGTCAGTGCCAGCGTACGGGCCAGGAGTAGGGTACGGCGTAGGATAAAGTGTAGGGCTGGTGGTTGTTTTCCGTTCCGGGCTAGTGTTAGGGTTAGGGAACGGCAAGGCTTAGGGCACAGGTGAGGTTACGGAAACGTGGGAGGGTCAGGCTACGTGCTGACGCACAGGTCAGTGCCAGCGTACAGGTCAGGAGTAGGGTACGGCATAAGGTAACGTGTAGGGCTGGTGGTGGGTTTC
The DNA here is from genome assembly GCF_964165515.1 of Mesoplodon bidens. Classification (NCBI taxonomy): domain Eukaryota; kingdom Metazoa; phylum Chordata; class Mammalia; order Artiodactyla; family Ziphiidae; genus Mesoplodon; species Mesoplodon bidens. The sequence goes on from NW_027671353.1 coordinate 61,526, forward strand.
TATTCCGGGCTAGGGTTAGGGTTAGGGAACGGCAAGGCTTAGGGCACAGGTGAGGGTACGGAAACGTGGGAGGGTCAGGCTACGTGCTGACGCACGGGTCAGTGCCAGCGTACGGGTCAGGAGTAGGGTATGGCGTAAGGTAAGGTGTAGGGCTGGTGGTGGGTTTCTATTCCGGGCTAGGGTTAGGGTTAGGGAACGGCAAGGCTTAGGGCACAGGTGAGGGTACGGAAACGTGGGAGGGTCGGGCTACGTGCTGACGCACGGTTCAGTGCCAGCGTACGGGCCAGCAATAGGGTACGGCATAAGGTAAGGTGTAGGGCTTGTGGTTGGTTTCCGTTCCAGGCTAGGGTTAGGGTTAGGGAACGGCAAGGCTTAGGGTACAGGTGAGGGTACGGAAACGCGGGAGGGTAAGGCTGCGTGCTGACGTACGGGTCAGTGCCAGCGTACGGGCCAGGTGTAGGCAACGGCGTAGGATAAAGTGTAGGGCTGGTGGTGGATTTGCGTTCCAGGCTAGGGTTAGGGTTAGGGAACGGCAAGGCTTAGGGCACAGGTGAGGGTACGGAAACGTGGGAGGGTCGGGCTACGTGCTGACGCACGGGTCAGTGCCAGCGTACGGGCCAGGAGTAGGCAACGGCGTAGGATAAAGTGTAGGGCTGGTGGTGGGTTTCCGTTCCGGGCTAGGGTTAGGGTTAGGGAACGGCAAGGCTTAGAGCACAGGTGAGGGTACGGAAACGTGGGAGGGTCAGGCTACGTGCTGACGCACGGTTCAGTGCCAGCGTACGGGCCAGGAATAGGGTACGGCGTAAGGTAAGGTGTAGGGCTGGTGGTGGGTTTCCGTTCCGGGCTAGGGTTAGGGTTAGGGAACGGCAAGGCTTAGGGCACAGGTGAGGGTACGGAAACGTGGGAGGGTCAGGCAACGTGCTGACGCACGGGTCAGTGCCAACGTACGGGCCAGGAGTAGGGTACGGCGTAAGATAAGGTGTAGGGCTTGTGGTTGATTTCCGTTCCAGGCTATGGTTAGGGTTAGGGAACGGCAAGGCTTAGGGCAAAGGAGAGGTTACGGAAACGTGGGAGGATCGGGCCCCGTTCTGACGCACGGGTTAGTGCCAGCATACGGGCCAGGAGTAGGCAACGACGTAGGATAAAGTGTAGGGCTGGTGGTGGGTTTCCATTCCGGGCTAGAGTTAGGGTTAGGGAACGGCAAGGCTTAGGGCACAGGTGAGGGTACGGAAACGTGAGAGGGTCAGGCTACATGCTGACGCACGGGTCAGTGCCAGCGTACGGGCCAGGAGTAGGCAACGGCGTAAGGTAAGGTGTAGGGCTGGTGGTGGGTTTCTATTCCGGGCTAGGGTTAGGGTTAGGGAACGGCAAGGCTTAGGGCACAGGTGAGGTTACAGAAACGTGGGAGGGTCGGGCTACGTGCTGACGCACGGGTCAGTGCCAGCGTACGGGCCAGGAGTATGCAACGGCGTAGGATAAAGTGTAGGGCTGGTGGTTGTTTTCCGTTCCGGGCTAGTGTTAGGGTTAGGGAACGGCAAGGCTTAGGGCACAGGTGAGGTTACGGAAACGTGGGAGGGTCAGGCTACGTGCTGACGCACGGGTTAGTGCCAGCGTACGGGCCAGGAGTAGGCAACGGCGTAAGGTAAGGTGTAGGGCTGGTGGTTGGTTTCCGTTCCAGGCTAGGGTTAGGGTTAGGGAACGGCAAGGCTTAGGGCACAGGTGAGGGTACGGAAACGTGGGAGGGTCGGGCTACGTGCTGACGCACGTGTCAGTGCCAGCGTACGGGCCAGGAGTAGGCAACGGCGTAGGATAAAGTGTACGGCTGGTGGTGGATTTGCGTTCGGGGCTAGGGTTAGGGTTAGGGAACGGCAAGGCTTAGGGCACAGGTGAGGGTACGGAAACGTGGGGGGGTCAGGCTACGTGCTGACGCACAGGTCAGTGCCAGCGTACAGGTCAGGAGTAGGGTACGGCGTAAGGTAACGTGTAGGGCTGGTGGTGGGTTTCTATTCCGGGCTAGGGTTAGGGTTAGGGAACGGCAAGGCTTAGGGCACAGGTGAGGGTACGGAAACGTGGGCGGGTCAGGCTACGTGCTGACACACGGTTCAGTGCCAGCGTACGGGTCAGGAGTAGGGTATGGCGTAAGGTAAGGTGTAGGGCTGGTGGTGGGTTTCTATTCCGGGCTAGGGTTAGGGTTAGGGAACGGCAAGGCTTAAGGCACAGGTGAGGGTACGGAAACGTGGGAGGGTCAGGCTACGTGCTGACGCACGGGTCAGTGCCAGCGTACGGGCCAGGAGTAGGCAACGGCGTAGGATAAAGTGTAGGGCTGGTGGTGGATTTGCGTTCCGGGCTAGGGTTAGTGTTAGGGAACGGCAAGGCTTAGGGCACAGGTGAGGGTACGGAAACGTGGGAGCGTCAGGCTACGTGCTGACGCACGGTTCAGTGCCAGCGTACGGGCCAGGAATAGGGTACGGCATAAGGTAAGGTGTCAGGCTGGTGGTGGGTTTCCGTTCCGGGCTAGGGTTAGGGTTAGGGAACGGCAAGGCTTAGAGCACAGGTGAGGGTACGGAAACGTGGGAGGGTCAGGCTACGTGCTGACGCACGGTTCAGTGCCAGCGTACGGGCCAGGAATAGGGTACGGCGTAAGGTAAGGTGTAGGGCTGGTGCTGGGTTTCCGTTCCGGGCTAGGGTTAGGGTTAGGGAACGGCAAGGCTGAGGGCACAGGTGAGGGTACGGAAACGTGGGAGGGTCAGGCTACGTGCTGACGCACGGGTCAGTGCCAACGTACGGGCCAGGAGTAGGGTACGGCGTAAGATAAGGTGTAGGGCTTGTGGTTGATTTCCGTTCCAGGCTATGGTTAGGGTTAGGGAATGGCAAGGCTTAGGGCAAAGGAGAGGTTACGGAAACGTGGGAGGATCGGGCCCCGTTCTGACGCACGGGTTAGTGCCAGCATACGGGCCAGGAGTAGGCAACGACGTAGGATAAAGTGTAGGGCTGGTGGTGGGTTTCCATTCCGGGCTAGAGATAGGGTTAGGGAACGGCAAGGCTTAGGGCACAGGTGAGGGTACGGAAACGTGAGAGGGTCAGGCTACATGCTGACGCACGGGTCAGTGCCAGCGTACGGGCCAGGAGTAGGCAACGGCGTAAGGTAAGGTGTAGGGCTGGTGGTGGGTTTCTATTCCGGGCTAGGGTTAGGGTTAGGGAACGGCAAGGCTTAGGGCACAGGTGAGGTTACGGAAACGTGGGAGGGTCGGGCTACGTGCTGACGCACGGGTCAGTGCCAGCGTACGGGCCAGGAGTATGCAACGGCGTAGGATAAAGTGTAGGGCTGGTGGTTGTTTTCCGTTCCGGGCTAGTGTTAGGGTTAGGGAACGGCAAGGCTTAGGGCACAGGTGAGGTTACGGAAACGTGGGAGGGTCAGGCTACGTGCTGACGCACGGGTTAGTGCCAGCGTACGGGCCAGGAGTAGGCAACGGCGTAAGGTAAGGTGTAGGGCTGGTGGTTGGTTTCCGTTCCAGGCTAGGGTTAGGGTTAGGGAACGGCAAGGCTTAGGGCACAGGTGAGGGTACGGAAACGTGGGAGGGTCGGGCTACGTGCTGACGCACGTGTCAGTGCCAGCGTACGGGCCAGGAGTAGGCAACGGCGTAGGATAAAGTGTACGGCTGGTGGTGCATTTGCGTTCGGGGCTAGGGTTAGGGTTAGGGAACGTCAAGGCTTAGGGTTCAGGTGAGGGTACGGAAACGTGGGGGGGTCAGGCTACGTGCTGACGCACAGGTCAGTGCCAGCGTACAGGTCAGGAGTAGGGTACGGCGTAAGGTAACGTGTAGGGCTGGTGGTGGGTTTCTATTCCGGGCTAGGGTTAGGGTTAGGGAACGGCAAGGCTTAGGGCACAGGTGAGGGTACGGAAACGTGGGAGGGTCAGGCTACGTGCTGACACACGGGTCAGTGCCAGCGTACGGGTCAGGAGTAGGGTATGGCGTAAGGTAAGGTGTAGGGCTGGTGGTGGGTTTCTATTCCGGGCTAGGGTTAGGGTTAGGGAACGGCAAGGCTTAAGGCACAGGTGAGGGTACGGAAACGTGGGAGGGTCGGGCTACGTGCTGACGCACGGGTCAGTGCCAGCGTACGGGCCAGGAGTAGGCAACGGCGTAGGATAAAGTGTAGGGCTGGTGGTGGATTTGCGTTCCGGGCTAGGGTTAGTGTTAGGGAACGGCAAGGCTTAGGGCACAGGTGAGGGTACGGAAACGTGGGAGGGTCAGGCTACGTGCTGACGCACGGTTCAGTGCCAGCGTACGGGCCAGGAATAGGGTACGGCATAAGGTAAGGTGTCAGGCTGGTGGTGGGTTTCCGTTCCGGGCTAGGGTTAGGGTTAGGGAACGGCAAGGCTTAGGGCACAGGTGAAGGTACGGAAACGTGGGAGGCTCGTGCTACGTGCTGACGCACGGGTCAGTGCCAGCGTACGGGCCAGGAGTAGGCAACGGCGTAGGATAAAGTGTAGGCTGGTGGTGGATTTGCGTTCTGTGCTAGGGTTAGGGTTAGGGAACGGCAAGGCTTAGGGCACAGGAGAGGGTACGGAAACGCGGGAGGGTAAGGCTACATGCTGATGCACGGGGCAGTGCCAGAGTACAGGCCAGGAGTAGGCAACGGCGTAGGGTAAGGTGTAGGGCTGGTGGTGGGTTTCCATTCCGGGCTAGGGTTAGGGTTAGGGAACGGCAAGGCTTAGGGCACAGGTGAGGGTACGGAAACGTGGGAGGGTCAGGCTACGTGCTGACGCACGGGTCAGTGCCAGCGTACGGGCCAGGAGTAGGCAACGGCGTAAGGTAAGGTGTAGGGCTGGTGGTTGTTTTCCGTTCCAGGCTAGGGTTAGGGTTAGGGAACGGCAAGGCTTAGGGCACAGGTGAGGGTACGGAAACGTGGGAGGGTCGGGCTACGTGCTGACGCACGGGTCAGTGCCAGCGTACGGGCCAGGAGTAGGCAACGGCGTAGGATAAAGTGTAGGGCTGGTGGTGGATTTGCGTTCCGGGCTAGGGTTAGTGTTCGGGAACGGCAAGGCTTAGGTCACAGGTGAGGGTACGGAAACGTGGGAGGGTCAGGCTACGTGCTGACGCACGGTTCAGTGCCAGCGTACGGGTCAGGAGTAGGGTACGGTGTAAGGTAAGGTGTAGGGCTGGTGGTGGCTTTCTATTCCCGGCTAGGGTTAGGGTTAGGGAACGGCAAGGCTTAGGGCACAGGTGAGGGTACGGAAACGTGGGAGGGTCAAGCTACGTGCTGACGCACGGGTCAGTGCCAGCGTACGGGCCAGGAGTAGGCAACGGCTTAAGGTAAGGTGTAGGGCTGGTGGTGGGTTTCTATTCCGGGCTAGGGTTAGGGTTAGGGAACGGCAAGGCTTAGGGCACAGGTGAGGGTACAGAAACGTGGGAGGGTCGGGCTACGTGCTGACGCACGGGTCAGTGCCAGCATACGGGTCAAGAGTAGAGAACGGCGTAGGATAAAGTGTAGGGCTGGTGGTGGTTTTCCATTCCGGGCTAGGGTTAGGGTTAGGGAACAGCAACGCTTAGGGCACTGGTGAGGGTACGGAAACGTGGGAGGGTCAGGCTACGTGCTGACGCACGGGTCAGTGCCAGCGTACGGGCCAGGAGTAGGCAACGGCTTAAGGTAAGGTGTAGGGCTGATGGTGGGTTTCTATTCCGGGCTAGGGTTAGGGTTAGGGAACGGCAAGGCTTAGGGCACAGGTGAGGGTACAGAAACGTGGGAGGGTCAGGCTACGTGCTGACGCACAGGTCAGTGCCAGCGTACAGGTCAGGAGTAGGGTACGGCGTAAGGAAAGGTGTAGGGCTGGTGGTGGGTTTCTATTCCGGGTTAGGGTTAGGGTTAGGGAACGGCAAGGCTCAGGGCACAGTTGAGGGTACGGAAACTCGGGAGGGTAAGGCTGCGTGCTGACGCACGGGGCAGTGCCAGCGTACGGGCCAGGAGTAGGGTACGGCGTAAGATAAGGTGTAGGGCTTGTGGGTGATTTCCGTTCCTGGCTATGGTTAGGGTTAGGGAACGGCAAGGCTTAGGGCAAAGGAGAGGTTACGGAAACGTGGGAGGATCGGGCCCCGTTCTGACGCACGGGTTAGTGCCAGCATACGGGCCAGGAGTAGGCAACGACGTAGGATAAAGTGTAGGGCTGGTGGTGGGTTTCCATTCCGGGCTAGAGTTAGGGTTAGGGAACGGCAAGGCTTAGGGCACAGGTGAGGGTACGGAAACGTGAGAGGGTCAGGCTACATGCTGACGCACGGGTCAGTGCCAGCGTACGGGCCAGGAGTAGGCAACGGCGTAAGGTAAGGTGTAGGGCTGGTGGTGGGTTTCTATTCCGGGCTAGGGTTAGGGTTAGGGAACGGCAAGGCTTAGGGCACAGGTGAGGGTACGGAAACGTGGGAGGGTCAGGCTACGTGCTGACACACGGGTCAGTGCCAGCGTACGGGTCAGCAGTAGGGTATGGCGTAAGGTAAGGTGTAGGGCTGGTGGTGGGTTTCTATTCCGGGCTAGGGTTAGGGTTAGGGAACGGCAAGGCTTAAGGCACAGGTGAGGGTACGGAAACGTGGGAGGGTCGGGCTACGTGCTGACGCACGGGTCAGTGCCAGCGTACGGGCCAGGAGTAGGCAACGGCGTAAGGTAAGGTGTAGGGCTGGTGGTTGTTTTCCGTTCCAGGCTAGGGTTAGGGTTAGGGAACGGCAAGGCTTAGGGCACAGGTGAGGGTACGGAAACGTGGGAGGGTCGGGCTACGTGCTGACGCACGGGTCAGTGCCAGCGTACGGGCCAGGAGTAGGCAACGGCGTAGGATAAAGTGTAGGGCTGGTGGTGGATTTGCGTTCCGGGCTAGGGTTAGTGTTCGGGAACGGCAAGGCTTAGGGCACAGGTGAGGGTACGGAAACGTGGGAGGGTCAGGCTACGTGCTGACGCACGGGTCAGTGCCAGCGTACGGGCCAGGAGTAGGCAACGGCGTAAGGTAAGGTGTAGGGCTGGTGGTTGTTTTCCGTTCCAGGCTAGGGTTAGGGTTAGGGAACGGCAAGGCTTAGGGCACAGATGAGGGTACGGAAACGTGGGAGGGTCGGGCTACGTGCTGACGCACGGGTCAGTGCCAGCGTACTGGCCAGGAGTAGGCAACGGCGTAGGATAAAGTGTAGGGCTGCTGGTGGATTTGCGTTCGGGGCTAGGGTTAGGGTTAGGGAACGGCAAGGCTTAGGGCACAGGTGAGGATACGGAAACGTGGGAGGGTCAGGCTACGTGCAGACGCACGAGTCAGTGCCAGTGTACGGGTCAGGAGTAGGGTACGGCGTAAGGTAAGGTGTAGGGCTGGGGGTGGGTTTCTATTCCGGGCTAGGGTTGGGGTTAGGGAACGGCAAGGCTTAGGGCACAAGTGAGGGTACGGAAACGTGGGAGGGTCAGGCTACGTGCTGACGCACGGTTCAGTGCCAGCGTACGGGCCAGGAATAGGGTACGGCGTAAGGTAAGGTGTAGGGCTGGTGGTGGGTTTCCATTCCGGGCTGGGGTTAGGGTTAGGGAACGGCAAGGCTTAGGACACAGGTGAGGGTACGGAAACGTGGGAGGGTCAGGCTACGTGCTGATTCACGGGTCCGTGCCAGCGTTCGGGCCAGGAGTGTGCAACGGCGTAAGGTAAGGTGTAGTGCTTGTGGTTGATTTCCGTTCCGGGATAGGGTTAGGGTTAGGGATCGTCAAGGCTTAGGGCACAGGTGAGGGTATGGAAACGTGGGAGGGTCGGGCTACGTGCAGACGCACGGGTCAGTGCCAGCGTACGGGCCAGGAGTAGGCAACGGCGTAGGATAAAGTGTACGGCTGGTGGTGGATTTGCGTTCTGGGCTAGGGTTAGGGTTAGGGAACGGCAAGGCTTAGGGCACAGGTGAAGGTACGGAAACGTGGGAGGCTCGTGCTACGTGCTGACGCACGGGTCAGTGCCAGCGTACGGGCCAGGAATAGGGTACGGCGTAATGTAAGGTGTCAGGCTGGTGGTGGGTTTCCGTTCCGGGCTAGGGTTAGGGTTAGGGAACGGCAAGGCTTAGGGCACAGGTGAAGGTACGGAAACGTGGGAGGCTCGTGCTACGTGCTGACGCACGGGTCAGTGCCAGCGTACGGGCCAGGAGTAGGCAACGGCGTAGGATAAAGTGTAGGCTGGTGGTGGATTTGCGTTCTGGGCTAGGGTTAGGGTTAGGTAACGGCAAGGCTTAGGGCACAGGAGAGGGTACGGAAACGCCAGAGTGTAAGGCTACGTGCTGATGCACGGGGCAGTGCCAGAGTAGAGGCCAGGAGTAGGCAACGGCGTAGGGTAAGGTGTAGGGCTGGTGGTGGGTTTCCATTCCGGGCTAGGGTTAGGGTTAGGGAACGGCAAGTCTTAGGGCACAGGTGAGGGTACGGAAACGTGGGAGGGTCAGGCTACGTGCTGACGTACGGGTCAGTGCCAGCGTACGGGCCAGGTGTAGGCAACGGCGTAAGGTAAGGTGTAGGGCTGGTGGTTGTTTTCCGTTCCAGGCTAGGGTTAGGGTTAGGGAACGGCAAGGCTTAGGGCACAGGTGAGGGTACGGAAACGTGGGAGGGTCGGGCTACGTGCTGATGCACGGGTCAGTGCCAGCGTACTGGCCAGGAGTAGGCAACGGCGTAGGATAAAGTGTAGGGCTGGTGGTGGATTTGCGTTCCGGGCTAGGGTTAGGGTTAGGGAACGGCAAGGCTTAGGGCACAGGTGAGGGTACGGAAACGTGGGAGGGTCAGGCTACGTGCTGACGCACAGGTCAGTGCCAGCGTACAGGTCAGGAGTAGGGTACGGCGTAAGGAAAGGTGTAGGGCTGGTGGTGGGTTTCTATTCCTGGTTAGGGTTAGGGTTAGGGAACGGCAAGGCTCAGGGCACAGGTGAGGGTACGGAAACTCGGGAGGGTAAGGCTGCGTGCTGATGCACGGGGCAGTGCCAGCGTACGGGCCAGGAGTAGGCAACGGCGTAAGGTAAGGTGTAGGGCTGGTGGTTGGTTTCCGTTCCAGGCTAGGGTTAGGGTTAGGGAACGGCAAGGCTTAGGGCACAGGTGAGGGTACGGAAACGTGGGAGGGTCGGGCTACGTGCTGACGCACGGGTCAGTGCCAGCGTACGGGCCAGGAGTAGGCAACGGTGTAGGATAAAGTGTAGGGCTGGTGGTGGATTTGCGTTCCAGGCTAGGGTTAGGGTTAGGGAACGGCAAGGCTTAGAGCACAGGTGTGGGTACGGAAACGTGGGAGGGTCAGGCTACGTGCTGACGCACGGTTCAGTGCCAGCGTACGGGCCAGGTATAGGGTACGGCGTAAGGTAAGGTGTAGGGCTGGTGCTGTGTTTCCGTTCCGGGCTAGGGTTAGGGTTTGGGAACGGCAAGGATTAGGGCACAGGTGAGGGTACGGAAACGTGGGAGGGTCAGGCTACGTGCTGACGCACGGGTCAGTGCCAGCGTACGGGCCAGGAGTAGGCAACGGCGTAAGGTAAGGTGTAGGGCTGGTGGTGGGTTTCTATTCCGGGCTAGGGTTAGGGTTAGGGAACGGCAAGGCTTAGGGCACAGGTGAGGTTACGGAAACGTGGGAGGGTCGGGCTACGTGCTGACGCACGGGTCAGTGCCAGCGTACGGGCCAGGAGTAGGGTACGGCGTAGGATAAAGTGTAGGGCTGGTGGTTGTTTTCCGTTCCGGGCTAGTGTTAGGGTTAGGGAACGGCAAGGCTTAGGGCACAGGTGAGGTTACGGAAACGTGGGAGGGTCAGGCTACGTGCTGACGCACAGGTCAGTGCCAGCGTACAGGTCAGGAGTAGGGTACGGCATAAGGTAACGTGTAGGGCTGGTGGTGGGTTTCTATTCCGGGCTAGGGTTAGGGTTAGGGAACGGCAAGGCTTAGGGCACAGGTGAGGGTACGGAAACGTGGGAGGGTCAGGCTACGTGCTGACGCACGGGTCAGTGCCAGCGTACGGGTCAGGAGTAGGGTATGGCGTAAGGTAAGGTGTAGGGCTGGTGGTGGGTTTCTATTCCGGGCTAGGGTTAGGGTTAGGGAACGGCAAGGCTTAGGGCACAGGTGAGGGTACGGAAACGTGGGAGGGTCGGGCTACGTGCTGACGCACGGTTCAGTGCCAGCGTACGGGCCAGCAATAGGGTACGGCATAAGGTAAGGTGTAGGGCTTGTGGTTGGTTTCCGTTCCAGGCTAGGGTTAGGGTTAGGGAACGGCAAGGCTTAGGGTACAGGTGAGGGTACGGAAACGCGGGAGGGTAAGGCTGCGTGCTGACGTACGGGTCAGTGCCAGCGTACGGGCCAGGTGTAGGCAACGGCGTAGGATAAAGTGTAGGGCTGGTGGTGGATTTGCGTTCCAGGCTAGGGTTAGGGTTAGGGAACGGCAAGGCTTAGGGCACAGGTGAGGGTACGGAAACGTGGGAGGGTCGGGCTACGTGCTGACGCACGGGTCAGTGCCAGCGTACGGGCCAGGAGTAGGCAACGGCGTAGGATAAAGTGTAGGGCTGGTGGTGGGTTTCCGTTCCGGGCTAGGGTTAGGGTTAGGGAACGGCAAGGCTTAGAGCACAGGTGAGGGTACGGAAACGTGGGAGGGTCAGGCTACGTGCTGACGCACGGTTCAGTGCCAGCGTACGGGCCAGGAATAGGGTACGGCGTAAGGTAAGGTGTAGGGCTGGTGCTGGGTTTCCGTTCCGGGCTAGGGTTAGGGTTAGGGAAAGGCAAGGCTTAGGGCACAGGTGAGGGTACGGAAACGTGGGAGGGTCAGGCAACGTGCTGACGCACGGGTCAGTGCCAACGTACGGGCCAGGAGTAGGGTACGGCGTAAGATAAGGTGTAGGGCTTGTGGTTGATTTCCGTTCCAGGCTATGGTTAGGGTTAGGGAACGGCAAGGCTTAGGGCAAAGGAGAGGTTACGGAAACGTGGGAGGATCGGGCCCCGTTCTGACGCACGGGTTAGTGCCAGCATACGGGCCAGGAGTAGGCAACGACGTAGGATAAAGTGTAGGGCTGGTGGTGGGTTTCCATTCCGGGCTAGAGTTAGGGTTAGGGAACGGCAAGGCTTAGGGCACAGGTGAGGGTACGGAAACGTGAGAGGGTCAGGCTACATGCTGACGCACGGGTCAGTGCCAGCGTACGGGCCAGGAGTAGGCAACGGCGTAAGGTAAGGTGTAGGGCTGGTGGTGGGTTTCTATTCCGGGCTAGGGTTAGGGTTAGGGAACGGCAAGGCTTAGGGCACAGGTGAGGTTACAGAAACGTGGGAGGGTCGGGCTACGTGCTGACGCACGGGTCAGTGCCAGCGTACGGGCCAGGAGTATGCAACGGCGTAGGATAAAGTGTAGGGCTGGTGGTTGTTTTCCGTTCCGGGCTAGTGTTAGGGTTAGGGAACGGCAAGGCTTAGGGCACAGGTGAGGTTACGGAAACGTGGGAGGGTCAGGCTACGTGCTGACGCACGGGTTAGTGCCAGCGTACGGGCCAGGAGTAGGCAACGGCGTAAGGTAAGGTGTAGGGCTGGTGGTTGGTTTCCGTTCCAGGCTAGGGTTAGGGTTAGGGAACGGCAAGGCTTAGGGCACAGGTGAGGGTACGGAAACGTGGGAGGGTCGGGCTACGTGCTGACGCACGTGTCAGTGCCAGCGTACGGGCCAGGAGTAGGCAACGGCGTAGGATAAAGTGTACGGCTGGTGGTGGATTTGCGTTCGGGGCTAGGGTTAGGGTTAGGGAACGGCAAGGCTTAGGGCACAGGTGAGGGTACGGAAACGTGGGGGGGTCAGGCTACGTGCTGACGCACAGGTCAGTGCCAGCGTACAGGTCAGGAGTAGGGTACGGCGTAAGGTAACGTGTAGGGCTGGTGGTGGGTTTCTATTCCGGGCTAGGGTTAGGGTTAGGGAACGGCAAGGCTTAGGGCACAGGTGAGGGTACGGAAACGTGGGCGGGTCAGGCTACGTGCTGACACACGGTTCAGTGCCAGCGTACGGGTCAGGAGTAGGGTATGGCGTAAGGTAAGGTGTAGGGCTGGTGGTGGGTTTCTATTCCGGGCTAGGGTTAGGGTTAGGGAACGGCAAGGCTTAAGGCACAGGTGAGGGTACGGAAACGTGGGAGGGTCAGTCTACGTGCTGACGCACGGGTCAGTGCCAGCGTACGGGCCAGGAGTAGGCAACGGCGTAGGATAAAGTGTAGGGCTGGTGGTGGATTTGCGTTCCGGGCTAGGGTTAGTGTTAGGGAACGGCAAGGCTTAGGGCACAGGTGAGGGTACGGAAACGTGGGAGCGTCAGGCTACGTGCTGACGCACGGTTCAGTGCCAGCGTACGGGCCAGGAATAGGGTACGGCATAAGGTAAGGTGTCAGGCTGGTGGTGGGTTTCCGTTCCGGGCTAGGGTTAGGGTTAGGGAACGGCAAGGCTTAGAGCACAGGTGAGGGTACGGAAACGTGGGAGGGTCAGGCTACGTGCTGACGCACGGTTCAGTGCCAGCGTACGGGCCAGGAATAGGGTACGGCGTAAGGTAAGGTGTAGGGCTGGTGCTGGGTTTCCGTTCCGGGCTAGGGTTAGGGTTAGGGAACGGCAAGGCTGAGGGCACAGGTGAGGGTACGGAAACGTGGGAGGGTCAGGCTACGTGCTGACGCACGGGTCAGTGCCAACGTACGGGCCAGGAGTAGGGTACGGCGTAAGATAAGGTGTAGGGCTTGTGGTTGATTTCCGTTCCAGGCTATGGTTAGGGTTAGGGAATGGCAAGGCTTAGGGCAAAGGAGAGGTTACGGAAACGTGGGAGGATCGGGCCCCGTTCTGACGCACGGGTTAGTGCCAGCATACGGGCCAGGAGTAGGCAACGACGTAGGATAAAGTGTAGGGCTGGTGGTGGGTTTCCATTCCGGGCTAGAGATAGGGTTAGGGAACGGCAAGGCTTAGGGCACAGGTGAGGGTACGGAAACGTGAGAGGGTCAGGCTACATGCTGACGCACGGGTCAGTGCCAGCGTACGGGCCAGGAGTAGGCAACGGCGTAAGGTAAGGTGTAGGGCTGGTGGTGGGTTTCTATTCCGGGCTAGGGTTAGGGTTAGGGAACGGCAAGGCTTAGGGCACAGGTGAGGTTACGGAAACGTGGGAGGGTCGGGCTACGTGCTGACGCACGGGTCAGTGCCAGCGTACGGGCCAGGAGTATGCAACGGCGTAGGATAAAGTGTAGGGCTGGTGGTTGTTTTCCGTTCCGGGCTAGTGTTAGGGTTAGGGAACGGCAAGGCTTAGGGCACAGGTGAGGTTACGGAAACGTGGGAGGGTCAGGCTACGTGCTGACGCACGGGTTAGTGCCAGCGTACGGGCCAGGAGTAGGCAACGGCGTAAGGTAAGGTGTAGGGCTGGTGGTTGGTTTCCGTTCCAGGCTAGGGTTAGGGTTAGGGAACGGCAAGGCTTAGGGCACAGGTGAGGGTACGGAAACGTGGGAGGGTCGGGCTACGTGCTGACGCACGTGTCAGTGCCAGCGTACGGGCCAGGAGTAGGCAACGGCGTAGGATAAAGTGTACGGCTGGTGGTGCATTTGCGTTCGGGGCTAGGGTTAGGGTTAGGGAACGTCAAGGCTTAGGGCACAGGTGAGGGTACGGAAACGTGGGGGGGTCAGGCTACGTGCTGACGCACAGGTCAGTGCCAGCGTACAGGTCAGGAGTAGGGTACGGCGTAAGGTAACGTGTAGGGCTGGTGGTGGGTTTCTATTCCGGGCTAGGGTTAGGGTTAGGGAACGGCAAGGCTTAGGGCACAGGTGAGGGTACGGAAACGTGGGAGGGTCAGGCTACGTGCTGACACACGGGTCAGTGCCAGCGTACGGGTCAGGAGTAGGGTATGGCGTAAGGTAAGGTGTAGGGCTGGTGGTGGGTTTCTATTCCGGGCTAGGGTTAGGGTTAGGGAACGGCAAGGCTTAAGGCACAGGTGAGGGTACGGAAACGTGGGAGGGTCGGGCTACGTGCTGACGCACGGGTCAGTGCCAGCGTACGGGCCAGGAGTAGGCAACGGCGTAGGATAAAGTGTAGGGCTGGTGGTGGATTTGCGTTCCGGGCTAGGGTTAGTGTTAGGGAACGGCAAGGCTTAGGGCACAGGTGAGGGTACGGAAACGTGGGAGGGTCAGGCTACGTGCTGACGCACGGTTCAGTGCCAGCGTACGGGCCAGGAATAGGGTACGGCATAAGGTAAGGTGTCAGGCTGGTGGTGGGTTTCCGTTCCGGGCTAGGGTTAGGGTTAGGGAACGGCAAGGCTTAGGGCACAGGTGAAGGTACGGAAACGTGGGAGGCTCGTGCTACGTGCTGACGCACGGGTCAGTGCCAGCGTACGGGCCAGGAGTAGGCAACGGCGTAGGATAAAGTGTAGGCTGGTGGTGGATTTGCGTTCTGTGCTAGGGTTAGGGTTAGGGAACGGCAAGGCTTAGGGCACAGGAGAGGGTACGGAAACGCGGGAGGGTAAGGCTACATGCTGATGCACGGGGCAGTGCCAGAGTACAGGCCAGGAGTAGGCAACGGCGTAGGGTAAGGTGTAGGGCTGGTGGTGGGTTTCCATTCCGGGCTAGGGTTAGGGTTAGGGAACGGCAAGGCTTAGGGCACAGGTGAGGGTACGGAAACGTGGGAGGGTCAGGCTACGTGCTGACGCACGGGTCAGTGCCAGCGTACGGGCCAGGAGTAGGCAACGGCGTAAGGTAAGGTGTAGGGCTGGTGGTTGTTTTCCGTTCCAGGCTAGGGTTAGGGTTAGGGAACGGCAAGGCTTAGGGCACAGGTGAGGGTACGGAAACGTGGGAGGGTCGGGCTACGTGCTGACGCACGGGTCAGTGCCAGCGTACGGGCCAGGAGTAGGCAACGGCGTAGGATAAAGTGTAGGGCTGGTGGTGGATTTGCGTTCCGGGCTAGGGTTAGTGTTCGGGAACGGCAAGGCTTAGGTCACAGGTGAGGGTACGGAAACGTGGGAGGGTCAGGCTACGTGCTGACGCACGGTTCAGTGCCAGCGTACGGGTCAGGAGTAGGGTACGGTGTAAGGTAAGGTGTAGGGCTGGTGGTGGCTTTCTATTCCCGGCTAGGGTTAGGGTTAGGGAACGGCAAGGCTTAGGGCACAGGTGAGGGTACGGAAACGTGGGAGGGTCAAGCTACGTGCTGACGCACGGGTCAGTGCCAGCGTACGGGCCAGGAGTAGGCAACGGCTTAAGGTAAGGTGTAGGGCTGGTGGTGGGTTTCTATTCCGGGCTAGGGTTAGGGTTAGGGAACGGCAAGGCTTAGGGCACAGGTGAGGGTACAGAAACGTGGGAGGGTCGGGCTACGTGCTGACGCACGGGTCAGTGCCAGCATACGGGTCAAGAGTAGAGAACGGCGTAGGATAAAGTGTAGGGCTGGTGGTGGTTTTCCATTCCGGGCTAGGGTTAGGGTTAGGGAACAGCAACGCTTAGGGCACTGGTGAGGGTACGGAAACGTGGGAGGGTCAGGCTACGTGCTGACGCACGGGTCAGTGCCAGCGTACGGGCCAGGAGTAGGCAACGGCTTAAGGTAAGGTGTAGGGCTGATGGTGGGTTTCTATTCCGGGCTAGGGTTAGGGTTAGGGAACGGCAAGGCTTAGGGCACAGGTGAGGGTACAGAAACGTGGGAGGGTCAGGCTACGTGCTGACGCACAGGTCAGTGCCAGCGTACAGGTCAGGAGTAGGGTACGGCGTAAGGAAAGGTGTAGGGCTGGTGGTGGGTTTCTATTCCGGGTTAGGGTTAGGGTTAGGGAACGGCAAGGCTCAGGGCACAGTTGAGGGTACGGAAACTCGGGAGGGTAAGGCTGCGTGCTGACGCACGGGGCAGTGCCAGCGTACGGGCCAGGAGTAGGGTACGGCGTAAGATAAGGTGTAGGGCTTGTGGGTGATTTCCGTTCCAGGCTATGGTTAGGGTTAGGGAACGGCAAGGCTTAGGGCAAAGGAGAGGTTACGGAAACGTGGGAGGATCGGGCCCCGTTCTGACGCACGGGTTAGTGCCAGCATACGGGCCAGGAGTAGGCAACGACGTAGGATAAAGTGTAGGGCTGGTGGTGGGTTTCCATTCCGGGCTAGAGTTAGGGTTAGGGAACGGCAAGGCTTAGGGCACAGGTGAGGGTACGGAAACGTGAGAGGGTCAGGCTACATGCTGACGCACGGGTCAGTGCCAGCGTACGGGCCAGGAGTAGGCAACGGCGTAAGGTAAGGTGTAGGGCTGGTGGTGGGTTTCTATTCCGGGCTAGGGTTAGGGTTAGGGAACGGCAAGGCTTAGGGCACAGGTGAGGTTACGGAAACGTGGGAGGGTCGGGCAACGTGCTGACGCACGGGTCAGTGCCAGCGTACAGGCCAGGAGTATGCAACGGCGTAGGATAAAGTGTAGGGCTGGTGGTTGTTTTCCGTTCCGGGCTAGTGTTAGGGTTAGGGAACGGCAAGGCTTAGGGCACAGGTGAGGTTACGGAAACGTGGGAGGGTCAGGCTACGTGCTGACGCATGTGTCAGTGCCAGCGTACGGGCCAGGAGTAGGCAACGGCGTAGGATAAAGTGTAGGGCTGGTGGTTGTTTTCCGTTCCGGGCTAGTGTTAGGGTTAGGGAACGGCAAGGCTTAGGGCACAGGTGAGGTTACGGAAACGTGGGAGGGTCAGGCTACGTGCTGACGCACGGGTCAGTGCCAGCGTACGGGCCAGGAGTAGGCAACGGCGTAAGGTAAGGTGTAGGGTTGGTGGTTGGTTTCCGTTCCAGGCTAGGGTTAGGGTTAGGGAACGGCATGGCTTAGGGCACAGGTGAGGGTACGGAAACGTGGGAGGGTCGGGCTACGTGCTGACGCACGTGTCAGTGCCAGCGTACGGGCCAGGAGTAGGCAACGGCGTAGGATAAAGTGTAGGGCTGGTGGTGGATTTGCGTTCGGGGCTAGGGTTAGGGTTAGGGAACGGCAAGGCTTAGGGCACAGGTGAGGGTACGGAAACGTGGGGGGGTCAGGCTACGTGCTGACGCACAGGTCAGTGCCAGCGTACAGGTCAGGAGTAGGGTACGGCGTAAGGTAACGTGTAGGGCTGGTGGTGGGTTTCTATTCCGGGCTAGGGTTAGGGTTAGGGAACGGCAAGGCTTAGGGCACAGGTGAGGGTACGGAAACATGGGAGGGTCAGGCTACGTGCTGACACACGGGTCAGTGCCAGCGTACGGGTCAGCAGTAGGGTATGGCGTAAGGTAAGGTGTAGGGCTGGTGGTGGGTTTCTATTCCGGGCTAGGGTTAGGGTTAGGGAACGGCAAGGCTTAAGGCACAGGTGAGGGTACGGAAACGTGGGAGGGTCGGGCTACGTGCTGACGCACGGGTCAGTGCCAGCGTACGGGCCAGGAGTAGGCAACGGCGTAAGGTAAGGTGTAGGGCTGGTGGTTGTTTTCCGTTCCAGGCTAGGGTTAGGGTTAGGGAACGGCAAGGCTTAGGGCACAGGTGAGGGTACGGAAACGTGGGAGGGTCGGGCTACGTGCTGACGCACGGGTCAGTGCCAGCGTACGGGCCAGGAGTAGGCAACGGCGTAGGATAAAGTGTAGGGCTGGTGGTGGATTTGCGTTCCGGGCTAGGGTTAGGGTTAGGGAACGGCAAGGCTTAGGGCACAGGTGAGGATACGGAAACGTGGGAGGGTCAGGCTACGTGCAGACGCACGAGTCAGTGCCAGTGTACGGGTCAGGAGTAGGGTACGGCGTAAGGTAAGGTGTAGGGCTGGTGGTGGGTTTCTATTCCGGGCTAGGGTTGGGGTTAGGGAACGGCAAGGCTTAGGGCACAAGTGAGGGTACGGAAACGTGGGAGGGTCAGGCTACGTGCTGACGCACGGTTCAGTGCCAGCGTACGGGCCAGGAATAGGGTACGGCGTAAGGTAAGGTGTAGGGCTGGTGGTGGGTTTCCATTCCGGGCTGGGGTTAGGGTTAGGGAACGGCAAGGCTTAGGACACAGGTGAGGGTACGGAAACGTGGGAGGGTCAGGCTACGTGCTGATTCACGGGTCCGTGCCAGCGTTCGGGCCAGGAGTGTGCAACGGCGTAAGGTAAGGTGTAGTGCTTGTGGTTGATTTCCGTTCCGGGATAGGGTTAGGGTTAGGGATCGGCAAGGCTTAGGGCACAGGTGAGGGTATGGAAACGTGGGAGGGTCGGGCTACGTGCAGACGCACGGGTCAGTGCCAGCGTACGGGCCAGGAGTAGGCAACGGCGTAGGATAAAGTGTACGGCTGGTGGTGGATTTGCGTTCTGGGCTAGGGTTAGGGTTAGGGAACGGCAAGGCTTAGGGCACAGGTGAAGGTACGGAAACGTGGGAGGCTCGTGCTACGTGCTGACGCACGGGTCAGTGCCAGCGTACGGGCCAGGAATAGGGTACGGCGTAATGTAAGGTGTCAGGCTGGTGGTGGGTTTCCGTTCCGGGCTAGGGTTAGGGTTAGGGAACGGCAAGGCTTAGGGCACAGGTGAAGGTACGGAAACGTGGGAGGCTCGTGCTACGTGCTGACGCACGGGTCAGTGCCAGCGTACGGGCCAGGAGTAGGCAACGGCGTAGGATAAAGTGTAGGCTGGTGGTGGATTTGCGTTCTGGGCTAGGGTTAGGGTTAGGTAACGGCAAGGCTTAGGGCACAGGAGAGGGTACGGAAACGCCAGAATGTAAGGCTACGTGCTGATGCACGGGGCAGTGCCAGAGTACAGGCCAGGAGTAGGCAACGGCGTAGGGTAAGGTGTAGGGCTGGTGGTGGGTTTCCATTCCGGGCTAGGGTTAGGGTTAGGGAACGGCAAGGCTTAGGGCACAGGTGAGGGTACGGAAACGTGGGAGGGTCGGGCTACGTGCTGATGCACGGGTCAGTGCCAGCGTACTGGCCAGGAGTAGGCAACGGCGTAGGATAAAGTGTAGGGCTGGTGGTGGATTTGCGTTCCGGGCTAGGGTTAGGGTTAGGGAACGGCAAGGCTTAGGGCACAGGTGAGGGTACGGAAACGTGGGAGGGTCAGGCTACGTGCTGACGCACAGGTCAGTGCCAGCGTACAGGTCAGGAGTAGGGTACGGCGTAAGGAAAGGTGTAGGGCTGGTGGTGGGTTTCTATTCCTGGTTAGGGTTAGGGTTAGGGAACGGCAAGGCTCAGGGCACAGGTGAGGGTACGGAAACTCGGGAGGGTAAGGCTGCGTGCTGATGCACGGGGCAGTGCCAGCGTACGGGCCAGGAGTAGGCAACGGCGTAAGGTAAGGTGTAGGGCTGGTGGTTGGTTTCCGTTCCAGGCTAGGGTTAGGGTTAGGGAACGGCAAGGCTTAGGGCACAGGTGAGGGTACGGAAACGTGGGAGGGTCGGGCTACGTGCTGACGCACGGGTCAGTGCCAGCGTACGGGCCAGGAGTAGGCAACGGCGTAGGATAAAGTGTAGGGCTGGTGGTGGATTTGCGTTCCAGGCTAGGGTTAGGGTTAGGGAACGGCAAGGCTTAGAGCACAGGTGTGGGTACGGAAACGTGGGAGGGTCAGGCTACGTGCTGACGCACGGTTCAGTGCCAGCGTACGGGCCAGGTATAGGGTACGGCGTAAGGTAAGGTGTAGGGCTGGTGCTGGGTTTCCGTTCCGGGCTAGGGTTAGGGTTTGGGAACGGCAAGGATTAGGGCACAGGTGAGGGTACGGAAACGTGGGAGGGTCAGGCTACGTGCTGACGCACGGGTCAGTGCCAGCGTACGGGCCAGGAGTAGGCAACGGCGTAAGGTAAGGTGTAGGGCTGGTGGTGGGTTTCTATTCCGGGCTAGGGTTAGGGTTAGGGAACGGCAAGGCTTAGGGCACAGGTGAGGTTACGGAAACGTGGGAGGGTCGGGCTACGTGCTGACGCACGGGTCAGTGCCAGCGTACGGGCCAGGAGTAGGGTACGGCGTAGGATAAAGTGTAGGGCTGGTGGTTGTTTTCCGTTCCGGGCTAGTGTTAGGGTTAGGGAACGGCAAGGCTTAGGGCACAGGTGAGGTTACGGAAACGTGGGAGGGTCAGGCTACGTGCTGACGCACAGGTCAGTGCCAGCGTACGGGCCAGCAATAGGGTACGGCATAAGGTAAGGTGTAGGGCTTGTGGTTGGTTTCCGTTCCAGGCTAGGGTTAGGGTTAGGGAACGGCAAGGCTTAGGGTACAGGTGAGGGTACGGAAACGCGGGAGGGTAAGGCTGCGTGCTGACGTACGGGTCAGTGCCAGCGTACGGGCCAGGTGTAGGCAACGGCGTAGGATAAAGTGTAGGGCTGGTGGTGGATTTGCGTTCCAGGCTAGGGTTAGGGTTAGGGAACGGCAAGGCTTAGGGCACAGGTGAGGGTACGGAAACGTGGGAGGGTCGGGCTACGTGCTGACGCACGGGTCACTGCCAGCGTACGGGCCAGGAGTAGGCAACGGCGTAGGATAAAGTGTAGGGCTGGTGGTGGGTTTCCGTTCCGGGCTAGGGTTAGGGTTAGGGAACGGCAAGGCTTAGAGCACAGGTGAGGGTACGGAAACGTGGGAGGTTCAGGCTACGTGCTGACGCACGGTTCAGTGCCAGCGTACGGGCCAGGAATAGGGTACGCCTTAAGGTAAGGTTTAGGGTTGGTGCTGGGTTTCCGTTCCGGGCTAGGGTTAGGGTTAGGGAACGGCAAGGCTTAGGGCACAGGTGAGGGTACGGAAACGTGGGAGGGTCAGGTTACGTGCTGACGCACGGGTCAGTGCCAACGTACGGGCCAGGAGTAGGGTACGGCGTAAGATAAGGTGTAGGGCTTGTGGTTGATTTCCGTTCCAGGCTAGGGTTAGGGTTAGGGAACGGCAAGGCTTAGGGCAAAGGAGAGGTTACGGAAACGTGGGAGGATCGGGCCCCGTTCTGACGCACGGGTTAGTGCCAGCATA
The DNA here is from genome assembly GCF_964165515.1 of Mesoplodon bidens. Lineage (NCBI taxonomy): Eukaryota > Metazoa > Chordata > Mammalia > Artiodactyla > Ziphiidae > Mesoplodon > Mesoplodon bidens. The sequence continues at coordinate 82,342 of NW_027671353.1, forward strand.
CGGGCCAGGAGTAGGCAACGACGTAGGATAAAGTGTAGGGCTGGTGGTGGGTTTCCATTCCGGGCTAGAGTTAGGGTTAGGGAACGGCAAGGCTTAGGGCACAGGTGAGGGTACGGAAACATGAGAGGGTCAGGCTACATGCTGACGCACGGGTCAGTGCCAGCGTACGGGCCAGGAGTAGGCAACGGCGTAAGGTAAGGTGTAGGGCTGGTGGTGGTTTTCTATTCCGGGCTAGGGTTAGGGTTAGGGAACGGCAAGCCTTAGGGCACAGGTGAGGTTACGGAAACGTGGGAGGGTTGGGCTACGTGCTGACGCACGGGTCAGTGCCAGCGTACGGGCCAGGAGTATGCAACGGCGTAGGATAAAGTGTAGGGCTGGTGGTTGTTTTCCGTTCCGGGCTAGTGTTAGGGTTAGGGAACGGCAAGGCTTAGGGCACAGGTGAGGTTACGGAAACGTGGGAGGGTCAGGCTACGTGCTGACGCACGGGTTAGTGCCAGCGTACGGGCCAGGAGTAGGCAACGGCGTAAGGTAAGGTGTAGGGCTGGTGGTTGGTTTCCGTTCCAGGCTAGGGTTAGGGTTAGGGAACGGCAAGGCTTAGGGCACAGGTGAGGGTACGGAAACGTGGGAGGGTCGGGCTACGTGCTGACGCACGTGTCAGTGCCAGCGTACGGGCCAGGAGTAGGCAACGGCGTAGGATAAAGTGTAGGGCTGGTGGTGGATTTGCGTTCGGGGCTAGGGTTAGGGTTAGGGAACGGCAAGGCTTAGGGCACAGGTGAGGGTACGGAAACGTGGGGGGGTCAGGCTACGTGCTGACGCACAGGTCAGTGCCAGCGTACAGGTCAGGAGTAGGGTACGGCGTAAGGTAACGTGTAGGGCTGGTGGTGGGTTTCTATTCAGGGCTAGGGTTAGGGTTAGGGAACGGCAAGGCTTAGGGCACAGGTGATGGTACGGAAACGTGGGAGGGTCAGGCTACGTGCTGACACACGGGTCAGTGCCAGCGTACGGGTCAGGAGTAGGGTATGGCGTAAGGTAAGGTGTAGGGCTGGTGGTGGGTTTCTATTCCGGGCTAGGGTTAGGGTTAGGGAACGGCAAGGCTTAAGGCACAGGTGAGGGTACGGAAACGTGGGAGGGTCGGGCTACGTGCTGACGCACGGGTCAGTGCCAGCGTACGGGCCAGGAGTAGGCAACGGCGTAGGATAAAGTGTAGGGCTGGTGGTGGATTTGCGTTCCGGGCTAGGGTTAGTGTTAGGGAACGGCAAGGCTTAGGGCACAGGTGAGGGTACGGAAACGTGGGAGGGTCAGGCTACGTGCTGACGCACGGTTCAGTGCCAGCGTACGGGCCAGGAATAGGGTACGGCATAAGGTAAGGTGTCAGGCTGGTGGTGGGTTTCCGTTCCGGGCTAGGGTTAGGGTTAGGGAACGGCAAGGCTTAGGGCACAGGTGAAGGTACGGAAACGTGGGAGGCTCGTGCTACGTGCTGACGCACGGGTCAGTGCCAGCGTACGGGCCAGGAGTAGGCAACGGCGTAGGATAAAGTGTAGGCTGGTGGTGGATTTGCGTTCTGGGCTAGGGTTAGGGTTAGGGAACGGCAAGGCTTAGGGCACAGGAGAGGGTACGGAAACGCGGGAGGCTAAGGCTACATGCTGATGCACGGGGCAGTGCCAGAGTACAGGCCAGGAGTAGGCAACGGCGTAGGGTAAGGTGTAGGGCTGGTGGTGGGTTTCCATTCAGGGCTAGGGTTAGGGTTAGGGAACGGCAAGGCTTAGGGCACAGGTGAGGGTACGGAAACGTGGGAGGGTCAGGCTACGTGCTGACGCACGGGTCAGTGCCAGCGTACGGGCCAGGAGTAGGCAACGGCGTAAGGTAAGGTGTAGGGCTGGTGGTTGTTTTCCGTTCCAGGCTAGGGTTAGGGTTAGGGAACGGCAAGGCTTAGGGCACAGGTGAGGGTACGGAAACGTGGGAGGGTCGGGCTACGTGCTGACGCACGGGTCAGTGCCAGCGTACGGGCCAGGAGTAGGCAACGGCGTAGGATAAAGTGTAGGGCTGGTGGTGGATTTGCGTTCCGGGCTAGGGTTAGTGTTCGGGAACGGCAAGGCTTAGGGCACAGGTGAGGGTACGGAAACGTGGGAGGGTCAGGCTACGTGCTGACGCACGGTTCAGTGCCAGCGTACGGGCCAGGAATAGGGTACGGCATAAGGTAAGGTGTCAGGCTGGTGGTGGGTTTCCGTTCCGGGCTAGGGTTAGGGTTAGGGAACGGCAAGGCTTAGGGCACAGGTGAAGGTACGGAAACGTGGGAGGCTCGTGCTACGTGCTGACGCAAGGGTCAGTGCCAGCGTACGGGCCAGGAGTAGGCAACGGCGTAGGATAAAGTGTAGGCTGGTGGTGGATTTGCGTTCTGGGCTAGGGTTAGGGTTAGGGAACGGCAAGGCTTAGGGCACAGGAGAGGGTACGGAAACGCCAGAGTGTAAGGCTACGTGCTGATGCACGGGGCAGTGCCAGAGTACAGGCCAGGAGTAGGCAACGGCGTAGGATAAAGTGTAGGGCTGGTGGTGGGTTTCTATTCTGGGCTAGGGTTAGGGTTAGGGAACGGCAAGGCTTAGGGCACAAGTGAGGGTACGGAAACGTGGGAGGGTCACGCTACGTGCTGACGCACGGTTCAGTGCCAGCGTACGGGCCAGGAATAGGGTACGGCGTAAGGTAAGGTGTAGGGCTGGTGGTGGGTTTCCATTCCGGGCTAGGGTTAGGATTAGGGAACGGCAAGGCTTAGGGCACAGCTGAGGGTACGGAAACGTGGGAGGGTCAGGCTACGTGCTGACGCACGGGTCAGTGCCAATGTACGGGCCAGGAGTAGGGTACGGCGTAAGGTAAGGTGTAGGGCTTGTGGTTGATTTCCGTTCCAGGCTAGGGTTAGGGTTAGGGAACGGCAAGGCTTAGGGCAAAGGAGAGGGTACGGAAACGTGGGAGGGTCGGGCCCCGTGCTGACGCACGGGTTAGTGCCAGCATACGGGCCAGGAGTAGGCAACGGCGTAGGATAAAGTGTAGGGCTGGTGGTGGGGTTCCATTCCGGGCTAGGGTTAGGGTTAGGGAACGGCAAAGCTTAGGGCACAGGTGAGGGTACGGAAACGTGGGAGGGTCAGGCTACGTGCTGACGCACGGGTCAGTGCCAGCGTACGGGCCAGGAGTAGGCAACGGCTTAAGGTAAGGTGTAGGGCTGGTGGTGGGTTTCTATTCCGTGCTAGGGTTAGGGTTAGGGAACGGCAAGGCTTAGGGCACAGGTGAGGTTACAGAAACGGGAGGTTCGGGCAACGTGCTGACGCACGGGTCAGTGCCAGCGTACGGGCCAGGAGTAGGCAACGGCTTAAGGTAAGGTGTAGGGCTGGTGGTGGGTTTCTATTCCGGGCTAGGGTTAGGGTTAGGGAACGGCAAGGCTTAGGGCACAGGTGAGGGTACAGAAACGTGGGAGGGTCGGGCTACGTGCTGACGCACGGGTCAGTGCCAGCGTACGGGCCAGGAGTAGGCAACGGCGTAGGATAAAGTGTAGGGCTGGTGGTGGATTTGCATTCGGGGCTAGGGTTAGGGTTAGGGAACGGCAAGGCTTAGGGCACAGGTGAGGGTACGGAAACGTGGGAGGGTCAGGCTACGTGCTGACGCACAGGTTAGTGCCAGCGTACAGGTCAGGAGTATGGTACGGCGTAAGGTACCGTGTAGGGCTGGTGGTGGGTTTCTATTCCGGGCTAGGGTTAGGGTTAGCGAACGGCAAGGCTTAGGGCACAGGTGAGGGCACGGAAACGTGGGAGGGTCAGGCTACGTGCTGACGCACGGGTCAGTGCCAGCGTACGGGTCAGGAGTAGGGTATGGCGTAAGGTAAGGTGTAGGGCTGGTGGTGGGTTTCTATTCCGGGCTAGGGTTAGGGTTAGGGAACGGCAAGGCTTAGGGCACAGGTGAGGGTACGGAAACGTGGGAGGTTCAGGCTACGTGCTGACGCATGGGTCAGTGCCAGCATATGTGCCAGGAGTAGGCAACGGCGTAAGGTAAGGTGTAGGGCTGGTGGTTGGTTTCCGTTCCAGGCTACGGTTAGGGTTAGGGAACGGCAAGGCTTAGGGCACAGGTGAGGGTACGGAAACGTGGGAGGGTCGGGCTACGTGCTGACGCACGGGTCAGTGCCAGCGTACGGGCCAGGAGTAGGCAACGGCGTAGGATAAAGTGTAGGGCTAGTGGTGGATTTGCGTTCCAGGCTAGGGTTAGGGTTAGGGAACGGCAAGGCTTAGGGCACAGGTGAGGGTACGGAAACGTGGGAGGGTCGGGCTACGTGCTGACGCACGGGTCAGTGCTAGCGTACGGGCCAGGAGTAGGCAACGGCGTAGGATAAAGTGTAGGGCTGGTGGTGGATTTGCGTTCGGGGCTAGGGTTAGGGTTAGGGAACGGCAAGGCTTAGGGCACAGGTGAGGGTACGGAAACGTGGGAGGGTCAGGCTACGTGCTGACGCACAGGTCAGTGCCAGCGTACAGGTCAGGAATATGGTACGGTGTAAGGTAACGTGTAGGGCTGGTGGTGGGTTTCTATTCCGGGCTAGGGTTAGGGTTAGGGAACCGCAAGGCTTAGGGCACAGGTGAGGGAACGGAAACGTGGGAGGGTCAGGCTACGTGCTGACGCACGTGTCAGTGCCAGCGTACGGGTCAGGAGTAGGGTATGGCGTAAGGTAAGGTGTAGGGCTGGTGGTTGGTTTCTATTCCGGGCTAGGGTTAGGGTTAGGGAACGGCAAGGCTTAGGGCACAGGTGAGGGTACAGAAACGTGGGAGGGTCGGGCTACGTGCTGACGCACGGGTCAGTGCCAGCGTACGGGCCAGGAGTATGCAACGGCGTAGGATAAAGTGTAGGGCTGGTGGTTGATTTCCGTTCCGGGCTAGTGTTAGGGTTAGGGAACGGCAAGGCTTAGGGCACAGGTGAGGTTACGGAAACGTGGGAGGGTCAGGCTACGTGCTGACGCACGGGTCAGTGCCAGCGTACGGGCCAGGAGTAAGCAACGGCGTAAGGTAAGGTGTAGGGCTGGTGGTTGGTTTCCGTTCCAGGCTAGGGTTAGGGTTATGGAACGGCAAGGCTTAGGGCACAGGTGAGGGTACGGAAACGTGGGAGGGTCGGGCTACGTGCTGACGCACGTGTCAGTGCCAGCGTACGGGCCAGGAGTAGGCAACGGCGTAGGATAAAGTGTATGGCTGGTGGTGGATTTGCGTTCCGGGCTAGGGTTAGGGTTAGGGAACGGCAAGGCTTAGGGCACAGGTGAGGGTACGGAAACGTGGCAGGGTCAGGCTACGTGCTGACGCACAGCTCAGTGCCAGCGTACAGGTCAGGAGTAGGGTACGGTGTAAGGAAAAGTTTAGGGCTGGTGGTGGGTTTCTATTCCGGGCTAGGGTTAGGGTTAGGGAACGGCAAGGCTTAGGGCACAGGTGAGGGTATGGAAACGTGGGAGGGTCAGGCTACGTGCTGACGCACGTGTCAGTGCCAGCGTACGGGTCAGGAGTAGGGTACGGCGTAAGGTAAGGTGTTGGGCTGGTGGTGGGTTTCTATTCCGGGCTAGGGTTAGGGTTAGGGAACGGCAAGGCTTAGGGCACAGGAGAGGGTACGGAAACGTGGGAGGGTCAGGCTATGTGCTGACGCACGGGTCAGTGCCAGCGTACGGGCCAGGAGTAGGCAACGGCTTAAGGTAGGGTGTAGGGCTGGTGGTGGGTTTCTATTCCGGGCTAGGGTTAGGGTTAGGGAACGGCAAGGCTTAGGGCATAGGTGAGGGTACAGAAACGTGGGAGGGTCGGGCTACGTGCTGACGCACGGGTCAGTGCCAGCATACGGGTCAGGTGTAGGCAACGACGTAGGATAAAGTGTAGGGCTGGTGGTGGGTTTCCATTCCGGGCTAGGGTTAGGGTTAGGGAACGGCAACGCTTAGGGCACAGGTGAGGGTACGGAAACGTGGGAGGGTCAGGCTACGTGCTGACGCAAGGGTCAGTGCCAGCGTACGGGCCAGGAGTAGGCAACGGCTTAAGGTAAGGTGTAGGGCTGGTGGTGGGTTTCTATTCCGGGCTAGGGTTAGGGTTAGGGAACGGCAAGGCTTAGGGCACAGGTGAGGGTACAGAAACGTGGGAGGGTCGGGCTACGTGCTGACGCACGGGTCAGTGCCAGCGTACGGGCCAGGAGCAGGCAACGGCGTAGGATAAAGTGTAGGGCTGGTGGTGGATTTGCGTTCGGGGCTAGGGTTAGGGTTAGGGAACGGCAAGGCTTAGGGCACAGGTGAGGGTACGGAAACGTGGGAGGGTCAGGCTACGTGCTGACGCACAGGTCAGTGCCAGCGTACAGGTCAGGAGTAGGGTACGGCGTAAGGTAAGGTGTAGGGCTGGTGGTGGGTTTCTATTCCGGGCTAGGGTTAGGGTTAGGGAACGGCAAAGCTTAGGGCACAGGTGAGGGCACGGAAACGTGGGAGGGCCAGTCTACGTGCTGACGCACGGGTCAGTGCCAGCGTACGGGTCAGGAGTAGGTTATGGCGTAAGGTAAGGTGTAGGGCTGGTGGTGGGTTTCTATTCCGGGCTAGGGTTAGGGTTAGGGAACGGCAAGGCTTAGGGCACAGGTGAGGGTACGGAAACGTGGGAGGGTCGGGCTACGTGCTGACGCACGGGTCAGTGCCAGCGTACGGGCCAGGAGTAGGCAACGGCGTAGGATAAAGTGTAGGGCTGGTGGTGGATTTGCGTTCCGGGCTAGGGTTAGGGTTAGGGAACGGCATGGCTTAGGGCACAGGTGGGGGTACGGAAACGTGGGAGGGTCAGGCTACGTGCTGACGCACGGTTCAGTGCCAGCGTACGGGCCAGGAATAGGGTACGGCGTAATGAAAGGTGTCAGGCTGGTGGTGGGTTTCCGTTCCGGGCTAGGGTTAGGGTTAGGGAACGGCAAGGCTTAGGGCACAGGTGAAGGTACGGAAACGTGGGAGGCTCGTGCTACGTGCTGACGCACGGGTCAGTGCCAGCGTACGGGCCAGGAGTAGGCAACGGCGTAGGATAAAGTGTAGGCTGGTGGTGGATTTGCGTTCTGGGCTAGGGTTAGGGTTAGGGAACGGCAAGGCTTAGGGCACAGGAGAGGGTACGGAAACGCCAGAGTGTAAGGCTACGTGCTGATGCACGGGGCAGTGCCAGAGTACAGGCCTGGAGTAGGCAACGGCGTAGGGTAAGGTGTAGGGCTGGTGGTGGGTTTCCATTCCGGGCTAGGGTTAGGGTTAGGGAACGGCAAGGCTTAGGGCACAGGTGAGGGTACGGAAACGTGGGAGGGTCAGGCTACGTGCTGACGCACGGGTCAGTGCCAGCGTACGGGCCAGGTGTAGGCAACGGCGTAAGGTAAGGTGTAGGGCTGGTGGTTGTTTTCCGTTCCAGGCTAGGGTTAGGGTTAGGGAACGGCAAGGCTTAGGGCACAGGTGAGGGTACGGAAACGTGGGAGGGTCGGGCTACGTGCTGATGCACGGGTCAGTGCCAGCGTACAGGTCAGGAATAGGGTACGGCGTAAGGAAAGGTGTAGGGCTGGTGGTGGGTTTCTATTCCGGGTTAGGGTTAGGGTTAGGGAACAGCAAGGCTCAGGGCACAGGTGAGGCTACGGAAACTGGGGAGGGTAAGGCTGCGTGCTGATGCACGGGGCAGTGCCAGCGTACGGGCCAGGAGTAGGCAACGGCGTAAGGTAAGGTGTAGGGCTGGTGGTTGGTTTCCGTTCCAGGCTAGGGTTAGGGTTAGGGAACGGCAAGGCTTAGGGCACAGGTGAGGGTACGGAAACGTGGGAGGGTCGGGCTACGTGCTGACGCACGGGTCAGTGCCAGCGTACGGGCCAGGAGTAGGCAACGGCGTAGGATAAAGTGTAGGGCTGGTGGTGGATTTGCGTTCCAGGCTAGGGTTAGGGTTAGGGAACGGCAAGGCTTAGAGCACAGGTGTGGGTACGGAAACGTGGGAGGGTCAGGCTACGTGCTGACGCACGGTTCAGTGCCAGCGTACGGGCCAGGAATAGGGTACGGCGTAAGGTAAGGTGTAGGGCTGGTGCTGGGTTTCCGTTCCGGGCTAGGGTTAGGGTTTGGGAACGGGAAGGATTAGGGCACAGGTGAGGGTACGGAAACGTGGGAGGGTCAGGCTACGTGCTGACGCACGGGTCAGTGCCAGCGTACGGGCCAGGAGTAGGCAACGGCGTAAGGTAAGGTGTAGGGCTGGTGGTGGGTTTCTATTCCGGGCTAGGGTTAGGGTTAGGGAACGGCAAGGCTTAGGGCACAGTTGAGGTTACGGAAACGTGGGAGGGTCGGGCTACGTGCTGACGCACGGGTCAGTGCCAGCGTACGGGCCAGGAGTAGGGTACGGCGTAGGATAAAGTGTAGGGCTGGTGGTTGTTTTCCGTTCCAGGCTAGGGTTAGGGTTAGGGAACGGCAAGGCTTAGGGCACAGGTGAGGGTACGGAAACGTGGGAGGGTCAGGCTACGTGCTGACGCACGGGTCAGTGCCAGCGTACGGGTCAGGAGTAGGGTATGGCGTAAGGTAAGGTGTAGGGCTGGTGGTGGGTTTCTATTCCGGGCTAGGGTTAGGGTTAGGGAACGGCAAGGCGTAGGGCACAGGTGAGGGTACGGAAACGTGGGAGGGTCGGGCTACGTGCTGACGCACGGTTTAGTGCCAGCGTACGGGCCAGCAATAGGGTACGGCATAAGGTAAGGTGTAGGGCTTGTGGTTGGTTTCCGTTCCAGGCTAGGGTTAGGGTTAGGGAACGGCAAGGCTTAGGGTACAGGTGAGGGTACGGAAACGCGGGAGGGTAAGGCTGCGTGCTGACGTACGGGTCAGTGCCAGCGTACGGGCCAGGTGTAGGCAACGGCGTAGGATAAGGTGTACGGCTGGTGGTGGATTTGCGTTCCAGGCTAGGGTTAGGGTTAGGGAACGGCAAGGCTTAGGGCACAGGTGAGGGTACGGAAACGTGGGAGGGTCGGGCTACGTGCTGACGCACGGGTCAGTGCCAGCGTACGGGCCAGGAGTAGGCAACGGCGTAGGATAAAGTGTAGGGCTGGTGGTGGGTTTCCGTTCCGGGCTAGGGTTAGGGTTAGGGAACGGCATGGCTTAGGGCACAGGTGGGGGTACGGAAACGTGGGAGGGTCAGGCTACGTGCTGACGCACGGTTCAGTGCCAGCGTACGGGCCAGGAATAGGGTACGGCGTAATGTAAGGTGTCAGGCTGGTGGTGGGTTTCCGTTCCGGGCTAGGGTTAGGGTTAGGGAACGGCAAGGCTTAGGGCACAGGTGAAGGTACGGAAACGTGGGAGGCTCGTGCTACGTGCTGACGCACGGGTCAGTGCCAGCGTACGGGCCAGGAGTAGGCAACGGCGTAGGATAAAGTGTAGGCTGGTGGTGGATTTGCGTTCTGGGCTAGGGTTAGGGTTAGGGAACGGCAAGGCTTAGGGCACAGGAGAGGGTACGAAAACGCCAGAGTGTAAGGCTACGTGCTGATGCACGGGGCAGTGCCAGAGTACAGGCCAGGAGTAGGCAACGGCGTAGGGTAAGGTGTAGGGCTGGTGGTGGGTTTCCATTCCGGGCTAGGGTTAGGGTTAGGGAACGGCAAGGCTTAGGGCACAGGTGAGGGTACGGAAACGTGGGAGGGTCAGGTTACGTGCTGACGCACGTGTCAGTGCCAACGTACGGGCCAGGTGTAGGCAACGGCGTAAGGTAAGGTGTAGGGCTGGTGGTTGTTTTCCGTTCCAGGCTAGGGTTAGGGTTAGGGAACGGCAAGGCTTAGGGCACAGGTGAGGGTACGGAAACGTGGGAGGGTCGGGCTACGTGCTGATGCACGGGTCAGTGCCAGCGTACTGGCCAGGAGTAGGCAACGGCGTAGGATAAAGTGTAGGGCAGGTGGTGGATTTGCGTTCCGGGCTAGGGTTAGGGTTAGGGAACGGCAAGGCTTAGGGCACAGGTGAGGGTACGGAAACGTGGGAGGGTCAGGCTACGTGCTGACGCACAGGTCAGTGCCAGCGTACAGGTCAGGAGTAGGGTACGGCGTAAGGAAAGGTGTAGGGCTGGTGGTGGGTTTCTATTCCGGGTTAGGGTTAGGGTTAGGGAACGGCAAGGCTCAGGGCACAGGTGAGGGTACGGAAACTCGGGAGGGTAAGGCTGCGTGCTGATGCACGGGGCAGTGCCAGCGTACGGGCCAGGAGTAGGCAACGGCGTAAGGTAAGGTGTAGGGCTGGTGGTTGGTTTCCGTTCCAGGCTAGGGTTAGGGTTAGGGAACGGCAAGGCTTAGGGCACAGGTGAGGGTACGGAAACGTGGGAGGGTCGGGCTACGTGCTGACGCACGGGTCAGTGCCAGCGTACGGGCCAGGAGTAGGCAACGGCGTAGGATAAAGTGTAGGGCTGGTGGTGGATTTGCGTTCCAGGCTAGGGTTAGGGTTAGGGAACGGCAAGGCTTAGAGCACAGGTGTGGGTACGGAAACGTGGGAGGGTCAGGCTACGTGCTGAGGCACGGTTCAGTGCCAGCGTACGGGCCAGGAATAGGGTACGGCGTAAGGTAAGGTGTAGGGCTGGTGCTGGGTTTCCGTTCCGGGCTAGGGTTAGGGTTTGGGAACGGCAAGGATTAGGGCACACGTGAGGGTACGGAAACGTGGGAGGGTCAGGCTACGTGCTGACGCACGGGTCAGTGCCAGCGTACGGGCCAGGAGTAGGCAACGGCGTAAGGTAAGGTGTAGGGCTGGTGGTGGGTTTCTATTCCGGGCTAGGGTTAGGGTTAGGGAACGGCAAGGCTTAGGGCACAGGTGAGGTTACGGAAACGTGGGAGGGTCGGGCTACGTGCTGACGCACGGGTCAGTGCCAGCGTACGGGCCAGGAGTAGGGTACGGCGGAGGATAAAGTGTAGGGCTGGTGGTTGTTTTCCGTTCCGGGCTAGTGTTAGGGTTAGGGAACGGCAAGGCTTAGGGCACAGGTGAGGTTACGGAAACGTGGGAGGGTCAGGCTACGTGCTGACGCACAGGTCAGTGCCAGCGTACAGGTCAGGAGTAGGGTACGGCGTAAGGTAACGTGTAGGGCTGGTGGTGGGTTTCTATTCCGGGCTAGGGTTAGGGTTAGGGAACGGCAAGGCTTAGGGCACAGGTGAGGGTACGGAAACGTGGGAGGGTCAGGCTACGTGCTGACGCACGGGTCAGTGCCAGCGTACGTGTCAGGAGTAGGGTATGGCGTAAGGTAAGGTGTAGGGCTGGTGGTGGGTTTCTATTCGGGGCTAGGGTTAGTGTTAGGGAACGGCAAGGCTTAGGGCACAGGTGAGGGTACAGAAACGTGGGAGGTTCGGGCTACGTGCTGACGCACGGGTCAGTGCCAGCGTACGGGCCAGGAGTAGGCAACGGCTTAAGGTAAGGTGTAGGGCTGGTGGTGGGTTTCTATTCCGGGCTAGGTTTAGGGTTAGGGAACGGCAAGGCTTAGGGCACAGGTGAGGGTACGGAAACGTGGGAGGGTCAGGCTACGTGCTGACGCACAGGTCAGTGCCAGCGTACAGGTCAGGAGTATGGTACGGCGTAAGGTACCGTGTAGGGCTGGTGGTGGGTTTCTATTCAGGGCTAGGGTTAGGGTTAGCGAACGGCAAGGCTTAGGGCACAGGTGAGGGCACGGAAACGTGGGAGGGTCAGGCTACGTGCTGACGCACGGGTCAGTGCCAGCGTACGGGTCAGGAGTAGGGTATGGCGTAAGGTAAGGTGTAGGGCTGGTGGTGGGTTTCTATTCCGGGCTAGGGTTAGGGTTAGGGAACGGCAAGGCTTAGGGCACAGGTGAGGGTACAGAAACGTGGGAGGGTCGGGCTACGTGCTGACGCACGGGTCAGTACCAGCGTACGGGCCAGGAGTAGGCAACGGCGTAGGATAAAGTGTAGGGCTGGTGGTTGATTTCCGTTCCGGGCTAGTGTTAGGGTTAGGGAACGGCAAGGCTTAGGGCACAGGTGAGGTTACGGAAACGTGGGAGGGTCAGGCTACGTGCTGACGCTCGGGTCAGTGCCAGCGTACGGGCCAGGAGTAAGCAACGGCGTAAGGTAAGGTGTAGGGCTCGTGGTTGGTTTCCGTTCCAGGCTAGGGTTAGGGTTAGGGAACGGCAAGGCTTAGGGCACAGGTGAGGGTACGGAAAAGTGGGAGGGTCGGGCTACATGCTGACGCACGTGTCAGTGCCAGCGTACGGGCCAGGAGTAGGCAACGGCGTAGGATAAAGTGTATGGCTGGTGGTGGATTTGCGTTCCGGGCTAGGGTTAGGGTTAGGGAATGACAAGGCTTAGGGCACAGGTGAGGGTACGGAAACGTGGGAGGGTCAGGCTACGTGCTGACGCACAGGTCCGTGCCAGCGTACAGGTCAGGAGTAGGGTACGGCGTAAGGAAAAGTGTAGGGCTGGTGGTGGGTTTCTATTCCGGGCTAGGGTTAGGGTTAGGGAACGGCAAGGCTTAGGGCACAGGTGAGGGTACGGAAACGTGGGAGGGTCAGGCTACGTGCTGACGCACGTGTCAGTGCCAGCGTACGGGTCAGGAGTAGGGTACGGTGTAAGGTAAGGTGTAGGGCTGGTGGTGGCTTTCTATTCCCGGCTAGGGTTAGGGTTAGGGAACGGCAAGGCTTAGGGCACAGGTGAGGGTACGGAAACGTGGGAGGGTCAAGCTACGTGCTGACGCACGGGTCAGTGCCAGCGTACGGGCCAGGAGTAGGCAACGGCTTAAGGTAAGGTGTAGGGCTGGTGGTGGGTTTCTATTCCGGGCTAGGGTTAGGGTTAGGGAACGGCAAGGCTTAGGGCACAGGTGAGGGTACAGAAACGTGGGAGGGTCGGGCTACGTGCTGACGAACGGGTCAGTGCCAGCATACGGGTCAAGAGTAGACAACGGCGTAGGATAAAGTGTAGGGCTGGTGGTGGGTTTCCATTCCGGGCTAGGGTTAGGGTTAGGGAACGGCAACGCTTAGGGCACTGGTGAGGGTACGGAAACGTGGGAGGGTCAGGCTACGTGCTGACGCACGGGTCAGTGCCAGCGTACGGGCCAGGAGTAGGCAACGGCTTAAGGTAAGGTGTAGGGCTGGTGGTGGGTTTCTATTCCGGGCTAGGGTTAGGGTTAGGGAACGGCAAGGCTTAGGGCACAGGTGAGGGTACAGAAACGTGGGAGGGTCGGGGTACGTGCTGACGCACGGGTCAGTGCCAGCGTACGGGCCAGGAGTAGGCAACAGCTTAAGGTAAGGTGTAGGGCTGGTGCTGGGTTTCTATTCCGGGCTAGGGTTAGGGTTAGGGAACGGCAAGGCTTAGGGCACAGGTGAGGGTACAGAAACGTGGGAGGGTCGGGCTACGTGCTGATGCACGGGTCAGTGCCAGCGTACGGGCCAGGAGTAGGCAACGGCGTAGGATAAAGTGTAGGGCTGGTGGTGGATTTGCGTTCGGGGCTAGGGTTAGGGTTAGGGAACGGCAAGGCTTAGGGCACAGGTGAGGGTACGGAAACGTGGGAGGGTCAGGCTACGTGCTGACGCACGTGTCAGTGCCAGCGTACGGGCCAGGTGTAGGCAACGGCGTAAGGTAAGGTGTAGGGCTGGTGGTTGTTTTCCGTTCCAGGCTAGGGTTAGGGTTAGGGAACGGCAAGGCTTAGGGCACAGGTGAAGGTACGGAAACGTGGGAGGCTCGTGCTACGTGCTGACGCACGGGTCAGTGCCAGCGTACGGGCCAGGAGTAGGCAACGGCGTAGGATAAAGTGTAGGCTGGTGGTGGATTTGCGTTCCGGGCTAGGGTTAGGGTTAGGGAACGGCAAGGCTTAGGGCACAGGTGAGGGTACGGAAACGTGGGAGGGTCAGGCTACGTGCTGACGCACAGGTCAGTGCCAGCGTACATGTCAGGAGTAGGGTACGGCGTAAGGAAAGGTGTAGGGCTGGTGGTGGGTTTCTATTCAGGGTTAGGGTTAGGGTTAGGGAACGGCAAGGCTCAGGGCACAGGTGAGGGTACGGAAACTCGGGAGGGTAAGGCTGCGTGCTGATGCACGGGGCAGTGCCAGCGTACGGGCCAGGAGTAGGCAACGGCGTAAGGTAAGGTGTAGGGCTGGTGGTTGGTTTCCGTTCCAGGCTAGGGTTAGGGTTAGGGAACGGCAAGGCTTAGGGCACAGGTGAGGGTACGGAAACGTGGGAGGGTCGGGCTACGTGCTGACGCACGGGTCAGTGCCAGCGTACGGGACAGGAGTAGGCAACGGCGTAGGATAAAGTGTAGGGCTGGTGGTGGATTTGCGTTCCAGGCTAGGGTTAGGGTTAGGGAACGGCAAGGCTTAGAGCACAGGTGAGGGTACGGAAACGTGAGAGGGTCAGGCTACGTGCTGACGCACGGTTCAGTGCCAGCGTACGGGCCAGGAATAGGGTACGGCGTAAGGTAAGGTGTAGGGCTGGTGCTGGGTTTCCGTTCCGGGCTAGGGTTAGGGTTTGGGAACGGCAAGGCTTAGGGCACAGGTGAGGGTACGGAAACGTGGGAGGGTCGGGCTACGTGCTGACGCACGGTTCAGTGCCAGCGTACGGGCCAGCAATAGGGTACGGCATAAGGTAAGGTGTAGGGCTTGTGGTTGGTTTCCGTTCCAGGCTAGGGTTAGGGTTAGGGAACGGCAAGGCTTAGGGTACAGGTGAGGGTACGGAAACGCGGGAGGGTAAGGCTGCGTGCTGACGTACGGGTCAGTGCCAGCGTACGGGCCAGGTGTAGGCAACGGCGTAGGATAAAGTGTAGGGCTGGTGGTGGATTTGCGTTCCAGGCTAGGGTTAGGGTTAGGGAACGGCAAGGCTTAGGGCACAGGTGAGGGTACGGAAACGTGGGAGGGTCGGGCTACGTGCTGACGCACGGGTCAGTGCCAGCGTACGGGCCAGGAGTAGGCAACGGCGTAGGATAAAGTGTAGGGCTGGTGGTGGGTTTCCGTTCCGGGCTAGGGTTAGGGTTAGGGAACGGCAAGGCTTAGAGCACAGGTGAGGGTACGGAAACGTGGGAGGGTCAGGCTACGTGCTGACGCACGGTTCAGTGCCAGCGTACGGGCCAGGAATAGGGTACGGCGTAAGGTAAGGTGTAGGGCTGGTGCTGGGTTTCCGTTCCGGGCTAGGGTTAGGGTTAGGGAACGGCAAGGCTTAGGGCACAGGTGAGGGTACGGAAACGTGGGAGGGTCAGGCTACGTGCTGACGCACGGGTCAGTGCCAACGTACGGGCCAGGAGTAGGGTACGGCGTAAGATAAGGTGTAGGGCTTGTGGTTGATTTCCGTTCCAGGCTATGGTTAGGGTTAGGGAACGGCAAGGCTTAGGGCAAAGGAGAGGTTACGGAAACGTGGGAGGATCGGGCCCCGTACTGACGCACGGGTTAGTGCCAGCATACGGGCCAGGAGTAGGCAACGACGTAGGATAAAGTGTAGGGCTGGTGGTGGGTTTCCATTCCGGGCTAGAGTTAGGGTTAGGGAACGGCAAGGCTTAGGGCACAGGTGAGGGTACGGAAACGTGAGAGGGTCAGGTACATGCTGACGCACGGGTCAGTGCCAGCGTACGGGCCAGGAGTAGGCAACGGCGTAAGGTAAGGTGTAGGGCTGGTGCTGGGTTTCTATTCCGGGCTAGGGTTAGGGTTAGGGAACGGCAAGGCTTAGGGCACAGGTGAGGTTACGGAAACGTGGGAGGGTCGGGCGACGTGCTGACGCACGGGTCAGTGCCAGCGTACGGGCCAGGAGTATGCAACGGCGTAGGATAAAGTGTAGGGCTGGTGGTTGTTTTCCGTTCCGGGCTAGTGTTAGGGTTAGGGAACGGCAAGGCTTAGGGCACAGGTGAGGTTACGGAAACGTGGGAGGGTCAGGCTACGTGCTGACGCACGGGTTAGTGCCAGCGTACGGGCCAGGAGTAGGCAACGGCGTAAGGTAAGGTGTAGGGCTGGTGGTTGGTTTCCGTTCCAGGCTAGGGTTAGGGTTAGGGAACGGCAAGGCTTAGGGCACAGGTGAGGGTACGGAAACGTGGGAGGGTCGGGCTACGTGCTGACGCACGTGTCAGTGCCAGCGTACGGGCCAGGAGTAGGCAACGGCGTAGGATAAAGTGTACGGCTGGTGGTGGATTTGCGTTCGGGGCTAGGGTTAGGGTTAGGGAACGGCAAGGCTTAGGGCACAGGTGAGGGTACGGAAACGTGGGGGGGTCAGGCTACGTGCTGACGCACAGGTCAGTGCCAGCGTACATGTCAGGAGTAGGGTACGGCGTAAGGTAACGTGTAGGGCTGGTGGTGGGTTTCTATTCCGGGCTAGGGTTAGGGTTAGGGAACGGCAAGGCTTAGGGCACAGGTGAGGGTACGGAAACGTGGGAGGGTCAGGCTACGTGCTGACACACGGGTCAGTGCCAGCGTACGGGTCAGGAGTAGGGTATGGCGTAAGGTAAGGTGTAGGGCTGGTGGTGGGTTTCTATTCCGGGCTAGGGTTAGGGTTAGGGAACGGCAAGGCTTAAGGCACAGGTGAGGGTACGGAAACGTGGGAGGGTCGGGCTACGTGCTGACGCACGGGTCAGTGCCAGCGTACGGGCCAGGAGTAGGCAACGGCGTAGGATAAAGTGTAGGGCTGGTGGTGGATTTGCGTTCCGGGCTAGGGTTAGTGTTAGGGAACGGCAAGGCTTAGGGCACAGGTGAGGGTACGGAAACGTGGGAGGGTCAGGCTACGTGCTGACGCACGGTTCAGTGCCAGCGTACGGGCCAGGAATAGGGTACGGCATAAGGTAAGGTGTCAGGCTGGTGGTGGGTTTCCGTTCCGGGCTAGGGTTAGGGTTAGGGAACGGCAAGGCTTAGGGCACAGGTGAAGGTACGGAAACGTGGGAGGCTCGTGCTACGTGCTGACGCACGGGTCAGTGCCAGCGTACGGGCCAGGAGTAGGCAACGGCTTAAGGTAAGGTGTAGGGCTGGTGGTGGGTTTCTATTCCGGGCTAGGTTTAGGGTTAGGGAACGGCAAGGCTTAGGGCACAGGTGAGGGTACGGAAACGTGGGAGGGTCAGGCTACGTGCTGACGCACAGGTCAGTGCCAGCGTACAGGTCAGGAGTATGGTACGGCGTAAGGTACCGTGTAGGGCTGGTGGTGGGTTTCTATTCCGGGCTAGGGTTAGGGTTAGCGAACGGCAAGGCTTAGGGCACAGGTGAGGGCACGGAAACGTGGGAGGGTCAGGCTACGTGCTGACGCACGGGTCAGTGCCAGCGTACGGGTCAGGAGTAGGGTATGGCGTAAGGTAAGGTGTAGGGCTGGTGGTGGGTTTCTATTCCGGGCTAGGGTTAGGGTTAGGGAACGGCAAGGCTTAGGGCACAGGTGAGGGTACAGAAACGTGGGAGGGTCGGGCTACGTGCTGACGCACGGGTCAGTGCCAGCGTACGGGCCAGGAGTAGGCAACGGCGTAGGATAAAGTGTAGGGCTGGTGGTTGATTTCCGTTCCGGGCTAGTGTTAGGGTTAGGGAACGGCAAGGCTTAGGGCACAGGTGAGGTTACGGAAACGTGGGAGGGTCAGGCTACGTGCTGACGCTCGGGTCAGTGCCAGCGTACGGGCCAGGAGTAAGCAACGGCGTAAGGTAAGGTGTAGGGCTCGTGGTAGGTTTCCGTTCCAGGCTAGGGTTAGGGTTAGGGAACGGCAAGGCTTAGGGCACAGGTGAGGGTACGGAAACGTGGGAGGGTCGGGCTACATGCTGACGCACGTGTCAGTGCCAGCGTACGGGCCAGGAGTAGGCAACGGCGTAGGATAAAGTGTATGGCTGGTGGTGGATTTGCGTTCCGGGCTAGGGTTAGGGTTAGGGAATGACAAGGCTTAGGGCACAGGTGAGGGTACGGAAACGTGGGAGGGTCAGGCTACGTGCTGACGCACAGGTCAGTGCCAGCGTACAGGTCAGGAGTAGGGTACGGCGTAAGGAAAAGTGTAGGGCTGGTGGTGGGTTTCTATTCCGGGCTAGGGTTAGGGTTAGGGAACGGCAAGGCTTAGGGCACAGGTGAGGGTACGGAAACGTGGGAGGGTCAGGCTACGTGCTGACGCACGTGTCAGTGCCAGCGTACGGGTCAGGAGTAGGGTACGGTGTAAGGTAAGGTGTAGGGCTGGTGGTGGCTTTCTATTCCCGGCTAGGGTTAGGGTTAGGGAACGGCAAGGCTTAGGGCACAGGTGAGGGTACGGAAACGCGGGAGGGTCAAGCTACGTGCTGACGCACGGGTCAGTGCCAGCGTACGGGCCAGGAGTAGGCAACGGCTTAAGGTAAGGTGTAGGGCTGGTGGTGGGTTTCTATTCCGGGCTAGGGTTAGGGTTAGGGAACGGCAAGGCTTAGGGCACAGGTGAGGGTACAGAAACGTGGGAGGGTCGGGCTACGTGCTGACGCACGGGTCAGTGCCAGCATACGGGTCAAGAGTAGACAACGGCGTAGGATAAAGTGTAGGGCTGGTGGTGGGTTTCCATTCCGGGCTAGGGTTAGGGTTAGGGAACGGCAACGCTTAGGGCACTGGTGAGGGTACGGAAACGTGGGAGGGTCAGGCTACGTGCTGACGCACGGGTCAGTGCCAGCGTACGGGCCAGGAGTAGGCAACGGCTTAAGGTAAGGTGTAGGGCTGGTGGTGGGTTTCTATTCCGGGCTAGGGTTAGGGTTAGGGAACGGCAAGGCTTAGGGCACAGGTGAGGGTACAGAAACGTGGGAGGGTCGGGGTACGTGCTGACGCACGGGTCAGTGCCAGCGTACGGGCCAGGAGTAGGCAACGGCTTAAGGTAAGGTGCAGGGCTGGTGGTGGGTTTCTATTCCGGGCTAGGGTTAGGGTTAGGGAACGGCAAGGCTTAGGGCACAGGTGAGGGTACAGAAACGTGGGAGGGTCGGGCTACGTGCTGACGCACGGGTCAGTGCCAGCGTACGGGCCAGGAGTAGGCAACGGCGTAGGATAAAGTGTAGGGCTGGTGGTGGATTTGCGTTCGGGGCTAGGGTTAGGGTTAGGGAACGGCAAGGCTTAGGGCACAGGTGAGGGTACGGAAACGTGGGAGGGTCAGGCTACGTGCTGACGCACAGGTCAGTGCCAGCGTACAGGTCAGGAGTAGGGTACGGCGTAAGGTAAGGTGTAGGGCTGGTGGTGGGTTTCTATTCCGGGCTAGGGTTAGGGTTAGGGAACGGCAAGGCATAGGGCACAGGTGAGGGTACGGAAACGTGGGAGGGTCAGTCTACGTGCTGACGCACGGGTCAGTGCCAGCGTACGGGTCAGGAGTAGGTTATGGCGTAAGGTAAGGTGTAGGGCTGGTGGTGGGTTTCTATTCCGGGCTAGGGTTAGGGTTAGGGAACGGCAAGGCTTAGGGCACAGGTGAGGGTACGGAAACGTGGGAGGGTCGGGCTACGTGCTGACGCACGGGTCAGTGCCAGCGTACGGGCCAGGAGTAGGCAACGGCGTAGGATAAAGTGTAGGGCTGGTGGTGGATTTGCGTGCCGGGCTAGGGTTAGGGTTAGGGAACGGCATGGCTTAGGGCACAGGTGGGGGTACGGAAACGTGGGAGGGTCAGGCTACGTGCTGACGCACGGTTCAGTGCCAGCGTACGGGCCAGGAATAGGGTACGGCGTAATGTAAGGTGTCAGGCTGGTGGTGGGTTTCCGTTCCGGGCTAGGGTTAGGGTTAGGGAACGGCAAGGCTTAGGGCACAGGTGAAGGTACGGAAACGTGGGAGGCTCGTGCTACGTGCTGACGCACGGGTCAGTGCCAGCGTACGGGCCAGGAGTAGGCAACGGCGTAGGATAAAGTGTAGGCTGGTGGTGGATTTGCGTTCAGGGCTAGGGTTAGGGTTAGGGAACGGCAAGGCTTAGGGCACAGGAGAGGGTACGGAAACGCCAGAGTGTAAGGCTACGTGCTGATGCACGGGGCAGTGCCAGAGTACAGACCAGGAGTAGGCAACGGCGTAGGGTAAGGTGTAGGGCTGGTGGTGGGTTTCCATTCCGGGCTAGGGTTAGGGTTAGGGAACGGCAAGGCTTAGGGCACAGGTGAGGGTACGGAAACGTGGGAGGGTCAGGCTACGTGCTGACGCACGGGTCAGTGCCAGCGTACGGGCCAGGTGTAGGCAACGGCGTAAGGTAAGGTGTAGGGCTGGTGGTTGTTTTCCGTTCCAGGCTAGGGTTAGGGTTAGGGAACGGCAAGGCTTAGGGCACAGGTGAGGGTACGGAAACGTGGGAGGGTCGGGCTACGTGCTGATGCACGGGTCAGTGCCAGCGTACTGGCCAGGAGTAGGCAACGGCGTAGGATAAAGTGTAGGGCTGGTGGTGGATTTGCGTTCCGGGCTAGGGTTAGGGTTAGGGAACGGCAAGGCTTAGGGCACAGGTGAGGGTACGGAAACGTGGGAGGGTCAGGCTACGTGCTGACGCACAGTTCAGTGCCAGCGTACAGGTCAGGAGTAGGGTACGGCGTAAGGAAAGGTGTAGGGCTGGTGGTGGGTTTCTATTCCGGGTTAGGGTTAGGGTTAGGGAACGGCAAGGCTCAGGGCACAGGTGAGGGTACGGAAACTCGGGAGGGTAAGGCTGCGTGCTGATGCACGGGGCAGTGCCAGCGTACGGGCCAGGAGTAGGCAACGGCGTAAGGTAAGGTGTAGGGCTGGTGGTTGGTTTCCGTTCCAGGCTAGGGTTAGGGTTAGGGAACGGCAAGGCTTAGGGCACAGGTGAGGGTACGGAAACGTGGGAGGGTCGGGCTACGTGCTGACGCACGGGTCAGTGCCAGCGTACGGGCCAGGAGTAGGCAACGGCGTAGGATAAAGTGTAGGGCTGGTGGTGGATTTGCGTTCCAGGCTAGGGTTAGGGTTAGGGAACGGCAAGGCTTAGAGCACAGGTGTGGGTACGGAAACGTGGGAGGGTCAGGCTACGTGCTGACGCACGGTTCAGTGCCAGCGTACGGGCCAGGAATAGGGTACGGCGTAAGGTAAGGTGTAGGGCTGGTGCTGGGTTTCTGTTCCGGGCTAGGGTTAGGGTTTGGGAACGGCAAGGATTAGGGCACAGGTGAGGGTACGGAAACGTGGGAGTGTCAGGCTACGTGCTGACGCACGGGTCAGTGCCAGCGTACGGGCCAGGAGTTGGCAACGGCGTAAGGTAAGGTGTAGGGCTGGTGGTGGGTTTCTATTCCGGGCTAGGGTTAGGGTTAGGGAACGGCAAGGCTTAGGGCACAGGTGAGGTTACGGAAACGTGGGAGGGTCGGGCTACGTGCTGACGCACGGGTCAGTGCCAGCGTACGGGCCAGGAGTAGGGTACGGCGTAGGATAAAGTGTAGGGCTGGTGGTTGTTTTCCGTTCCGGGCTAGTGTTAGGGTTAGGGAACGGCAAAGCTTAGGGCACAGGTGAGGTTACGGAAACGTGGGAGGGTCAGGCTACGTGCTGACGCACAGGTCAGTGCCAGCGTACAGGTCAGGAGTAGGGTACGGCGTAAGGTAACGTGTAGGGCTGGTGGTGGGTTTCTATTCCGGGCTAGGGTTAGGGTTAGGGAACGGCAAGGCTTAGGGCACAGGTGAGGGTACGGAAACTTGGGAGGGTCAGGCTACGTGCTGACGCACGGGTCAGTGCCAGCGTACGGGTCAGGAGTAGGGTATGGCGTAAGGTAAGGTGTAGGGCTGGTGGTGGGTTTCTATTCCGGGCTAGGGTTAGGGTTAGGGAACGGCAAGGCTTAGGGCACAGGTGAGGGTACGGAAACGTGGGAGGGTCGGGCTACGTGCTGACGCACGGTTCAGTGCCAGCGTACGGGCCAGCAATAGGGTACGGCATAAGGTAAGGTGTAGGGCTTGGGGTTGGTTTCCGTTCCAGGCTAGGGTTAGGGTTAGGGAACGGCAAGGCTTAGGGTACAGGTGAGGGTACGGAAACGCGGGAGGGTAAGGCTGCGTGCTGACGTACGGGTCAGTGCCAGCGTACGGGCCAGGTGTAGGCAACGGCGTAGGATAAAGTGTAGGGCTGGTGGTGGATTTGCGTTCCAGGCTAGGGTTAGGGTTAGGGAACGGCAAGGCTTAGGGCACAGGTGAGGGTACGGAAACGTGGGAGGGTCGGGCTACGTGCTGACGCACGGGTCAGTGCCAGCGTACGGGCCAGGAGTAGGCAACGGCGTAGGATAAAGTGTAGGGCTGGTGGTGGGTTTCCGTTCCGGGCTAGGGTTAGGGTTAGGAAACGGCAAGGCTTAGAGCACAGGTGAGGGTACGGAAACGTGGGAGGGTCAGGCTACGTGCTGACGCACGGTTCAGTGCCAGCGTACGGGCCAGGAATAGGGTACGGCGTAAGGTAAGGTGTAGGGCTGGTGCTGGGTTTCCGTTCCGGGCTAGGGTTAGGGTTAGGGAACGGCAAGGCTTAGGGCACAGGTGAGGGTACGGAAACGTGGGAGGGTCAGGCTACGTGCTGACGCACGGGTCAGTGCCAACGTACGGGCCAGGGGTAGGGTACGGCGTAAGATAAGGTGTAGGGCTTGTGGTTGATTTCCGTTCCAGGCTATGGTTAGGGTTAGGGAACGGCAAGGCTTAGGGCAAAGGAGAGGTTACGGAAACGTGGGAGGATCGGGCCCCGTTCTGACGCACGGGTTAGTGCCAGCATACGGGCCAGGAGTAGGCAACGACGTAGGATAAAGTGTAGGGCTGGTGGTGGGTTTCCATTCCGGGCTAGAGTTAGGGTTAGGGAACGTCAAGGCTTAGGGCACAGGTGAGGGTACGGAAACGTGAGAGGGTCAGGCTACATGCTGACGCACGGGTCAGTGCCAGCGTACGGGCCAGGAGTAGGCAACGGCGTAAGGTAAGGTGTAGGGCTGGTGGTGGGTTTCTATTCCGGGCTAGGGTTAGGGTTAGGGAACGGCAAGGCTTAGGGCACAGGTGAGGTTACGGAAACGTAGGAGGGTCGGGCTACGTGCTGACGCACGGGTCAGTGCCAGCGTACGGGCCAGGAGTATGCAACGGCGTAGGATAAAGTGTAGGGCTGGTGGTTGTTTTCCGTTCCGGGCTAGTGTTAGGGTTAGGGAACGGCAAGGCTTAGGGCACAGGTGAGGTTACGGAAACGTGGGAGGGTCAGGCTACGTGCTGACGCACGGGTTGGTGCCAGCGTACGGGCCAAGAGTAGGCAACGGCGTAAGGTAAGGTGTAGGGCTGGTGGTTGGTTTCCGTTCCAGGCTAGGGTTAGGGTTAGGGAACGGCAAGGCTTAGGGCACAGGTGAGGGTACGGAAACGTGGGAGGGTCAGGCTACGTGCTGACGCACGTGTCAGTGCCAGCGTACGGGTCAGGAGTAGGGTACGGTGTAAGGTAAGGTGTAGGGCTGGTGGTGGCTTTCTATTCCCGGCTAGGGTTAGGGTTAGGGAACGGCAAGGCTTAGGGCACAGGTGAGGGTACGGAAACGTGGGAGGGTCAAGCTACGTGCTGACGCACGGGTCAGTGCCAGCGTACGGGCCAGGAGTAGGCAACGGCTTAAGGTAAGGTGTAGGGCTGGTGGTGGGTTTCTATTCCGGGCTAGGGTTAGGGTTAGGGAACGGCAAGGCTTAGGGCACAGGTGAGGGTACAGAAACATGGGAGGGTCGGGCTACGTGCTGACGCACGGGTCAGTGCCAGCATACGGGTCAAGAGTAGACAACGGCGTAGGATAAAGTGTAGGGCTGGTGGTGGGTTTCCATTCCGGGCTAGGGTTAGGGTTAGGGAACGGCAACGCTTAGGGCACTGGTGAGGGTACGGAAACGTGGGAGGGTCAGGCTACGTGCTGACGCACGGGTCAGTGCCAGCGTACGGGCCAGGAGTAGGCAACGGCTTAAGGTAAGGTGTAGGGCTGGTGGTGGGTTTCTATTCCGGGCTAGGGTTAGGGTTCGGGAACGGCAAGGCTTAGGGCACAGGTGAGGGTACAGAAACGTGGGAGGGTCGGGGTACGTGCTGACGCACGGGTCAGTGCCAGCGTACGGGCCAGGAGTAGGCAACGGCTTAAGGTAAGGTGTAGGGCTGGTGCTGGGTTTCTATTCCGGGCTAGGGTTAGGGTTAGGGAACGGCAAGGCTTAGGGCACAGGTGAGGTTACGGAAACGTGGGAGGATCGGGCCCCGTTCTGACGCACGGGTTAGTGCCAGCATACGGGCCAGGAGTAGGCAACGACGTAGGATAAAGTGTAGGGCTGGTGGTGGGTTTCCATTCCGGGCTAGAGTTAGGGTTAGGGAACGGCAAGGCTTAGGGCACAGGTGAGGGTACGGAAACGTGAGAGGGTCAGGCTACATGCTGACGCACGGGTCAGTGCCAGCGTACGGGCCAGGAGTAGGCAACGGCGTAAGGTAAGGTGTAGGGCTGGTGGTGGGTTTCTATTCCGGGCTAGGGTTAGGGTTAGGGAACGGCAAGGCTTAGGGCACAGGTGAGGTTACAGAAACGTGGGAGGGTCGGGCTACGTGCTGACGCACGGGTCAGTGCCAGCGTACGGGCCAGGAGTATGCAACGGCGTAGGATAAAGTGTAGGGCTGGTGGTTGTTTTCCGTTCCGGGCTAGTGTTAGGGTTAGGGAACGGCAAGGCTTAGGGCACAGGTGAGGTTACGGAAACGTGGGAGGGTCAGGCTACGTGCTGACGCACGGGTTAGTGCCAGCGTACGGGCCAGGAGTAGGCAACGGCGTAAGGTAAGGTGTAGGGCTGGTGGTTGGTTTCCGTTCCAGGCTAGGGTTAGGGTTAGGGAACGGCAAGGCTTAGGGCACAGGTGAGGGTACGGAAACGTGGGAGGGTCGGGCTACGTGCTGACGCACGTGTCAGTGCCAGCGTACGGGCCAGGAGTAGGCAACGGCGTAGGATAAAGTGTACGGCTGGTGGTGGATTTGCGTTCGGGGCTAGGGTTAGGGTTAGGGAACGGCAAGGCTTAGGGCACAGGTGAGGGTACGGAAACGTGGGGGGGTCAGGCTACGTGCTGACGCACAGGTCAGTGCCAGCGTACAGGTCAGGAGTAGGGTACGGCGTAAGGTAACGTGTAGGGCTGGTGGTGGGTTTCTATTCCGGGCTAGGGTTAGGGTTAGGGAACGGCAATGCTTAGGGCACAGGTGAGGGTACGGAAACGTGGGAGGGTCAGGCTACGTGCTGACACACGGGTCAGTGCCAGCGTACGGGTCAGGAGTAGGGTATGGCGTAAGGTAAGGTGTAGGGCTGGTGGTGGGTTTCTATTCCGGGCTAGGGTTAGGGTTAGGGAACGGCAAGGCTTAAGGCACAGGTGAGGGTACGGAAACGTGGGAGGGTCGGGCTACGTGCTGACGCACGGGTCAGTGCCAGCGTACGGGCCAGGAGTAGGCAACGGCGTAGGATAAAGTGTAGGGCTGGTGGTGGATTTGCGTTCCGGGCTAGGGTTAGTGTTAGGGAACGGCAAGGCTTAGGGCACAGGTGAGGGTACGGAAACGTGGGAGCGTCAGGCTACGTGCTGACGCACGGTTCAGTGCCAGCGTACGGGCCAGGAATAGGGTACGGCATAAGGTAAGGTGTCAGGCTGGTGGTGGGTTTCCGTTCCGGGCTAGGGTTAGGGTTAGGGAACGGCAAGGCTTAGAGCACAGGTGAGGGTACGGAAACGTGGGAGGGTCAGGCTACGTGCTGACGCACGGTTCAGTGCCAGCGTACGGGCCAGGAATAGGGTACGGCGTAAGGTAAGGTGTAGGGCTGGTGCTGGGTTTCCGTTCCGGGCTAGGATTAGGGTTAGGGAACGGCAAGGCTGAGGGCACAGGTGAGGGTACGGAAACGTGGGAGGGTCAGGCTACGTGCTGACGCACGGGTCAGTGCCAATGTACGGGCCAGGAGTAGGGTACGGCGTAAGATAAGGTGTAGGGCTTGTGGTTGATTTCCGTTCCAGGCTATGGTTAGGGTTAGGGAATGGCAAGGCTTAGGGCAAAGGAGAGGTTACGGAAACGTGGGAGGATCGGGCCCCGTTCTGACGCACGGGTTAGTGCCAGCATACGGGCCAGGAGTAGGCAACGACGTAGGATAAAGTGTAGGGCTGGTGGTGGGTTTCCATTCCGGGCTAGAGTTAGGGTTAGGGAACGGCAAGGCTTAGGGCACAGGTGAGGGTACGGAAACGTGAGAGGGTCAGGCTACATGCTGACGCACGGGTCAGTGCCAGCGTACGGGCCAGGAGTAGGCAACGGCGTAAGGTAAGGTGTAGGGCTGGTGGTGGGTTTCTATTCCGGGCTAGGGTTAGGGTTAGGGAACGGCAAGGCTTAGGGCACAGGTGAGGTTACGGAAACGTGGGAGGGTCGGGCTACGTGCTGACGCACGGGTCAGTGCCAGCGTACGGGCCAGGAGTATGCAACGGCGTAGGATAAAGTGTAGGGCTGGTGGTTGTTTTCCGTTCCGGGCTAGTGTTAGGGTTAGGGAACGGCAAGGCTTAGGGCACAGGTGAGGTTACGGAAACGTGGGAGGGTCAGGCTACGTGCTGACGCACGGGTTAGTGCCAGCGTACGGGCCAGGAGTAGGCAACGGCGTAAGGTAAGGTGTAGGGCTGGTGGTTGGTTTCCGTTCCAGGCTAGGGTTAGGGTTAGGGAACGGCAAGGCTTAGGGCACAGGTGAGGGTACGGAAACGTGGGAGGGTCGGGCTACGTGCTGACGCACGTGTCAGTGCCAGCGTACGGGCCAGGAGTAGGCAACGGCGTAGGATAAAGTGTACGGCTGGTGGTGGATTTGCGTTCGGGGCTAGGGTTAGGGTTAGGGAACGGCAAGGCTTAGGGCACAGGTGAGGGTACGGAAACGTGGGGGGGTCAGGCTACGTGCTGACGCACAGGTCAGTGCCAGCGTACAGGTCAGGAGTAGGGTACGGCGTAAGGTAACGTGTAGGGCTGGTGGTGGGTTTCTATTCCGGGCTAGGGTTAGGGTTAGGGAACGGCAAGGCTTAGGGCACAGGTGAGGGTACGGAAACGTGGGAGGGTCAGGCTACGTGCTGACACACGGGTCAGTGCCAGCGTACGGGTCAGGAGTAGGGTATGGCGTAAGGTAAGGTGTAGGGCTGGTGGTGGGTTTCTATTCCGGGCTAGGGTTAGGGTTAGGGAACGGCAAGGCTTAAGGCACAGGTGAGGGTACGGAAACGTGGGAGGGTCGGGCTACGTGCTGACGCACGGGTCAGTGCCAGCGTACGGGCCAGGAGTAGGCAACGGCGTAGGATAAAGTGTAGGGCTGGTGGTGGATTTGCGTTCCGGGCTAGGGTTAGTGTTAGGGAACGGCAAGGCTTAGGGCACAGGTGAGGGTACGGAAACGTGGGAGGGTCAGGCAACGTGCTGACGCACGGTTCAGTGCCAGCGTACGGGCCAGGAATAGGGTACGGCATAAGGTAAGGTGTCAGGCTGGTGATGGGTTTCCGTTCCGGGCTAGGGTTAGGGTTAGGGAACGGCAAGGCTTAGGGCACAGGTGAAGGTACGGAAACGTGGGAGGCTCGTGCTACGTGCTGACGCACGGGTCAGTGCCAGCGTACGGGCCAGGAGTAGGCAACGGCGTAGGATAAAGTGTAGGCTGGTGGTGGATTTGCGTTCTGTGCTAGGGTTAGGGTTAGGGAACGGCAAGGCTTAGGGCACAGGAGAGGGTACGGAAACGCGGGAGGGTAAGGCTACATGCTGATGCACGGGGCAGTGCCAGAGTACAGGCCAGGAGTAGGCAACGGCGTAGGGTAAGGTGTAGGGCTGGTGGTGGGTTTCCATTCCGGGCTAGGGTTAGGGTTAGGGAACGGCAAGGCTTAGGGCACAGGTGAGGGTACGGAAACGTGGGAGGGTCAGGCTACGTGCTGACGCACGGGTCAGTGCCAGCGTACGGGCCAGGAGTAGGCAACGGCGTAAGGTAAGGTGTAGGGCTGGTGGTTGTTTTCCGTTCCAGGCTAGGGTTAGGGTTAGGGAACGGCAAGGCTTAGGGCACAGGTGAGGGTACGGAAACTTGGGAGGGTCGGGCTACGTGCTGACGCACGGGTCAGTGCCAGCGTACGGGCCAGGAGTAGGCAACGGCGTAGGATAAAGTGTAGGGCTGGTGGTGGATTTGCGTTCCGGGCTAGGGTTAGTGTTCGGGAACGGCAAGGCTTAGGGCACAGGTGAGGGTACGGAAACGTGGGAGGGTCAGGCTACGTGCTGACGCACGGTTCAGTGCCAGCGTACGGGTCAGGAGTAGGGTACGGTGTAAGGTAAGGTGTAGGGCTGGTGGAGGCTTTCTATTCCCGGCTAGGGTTAGGGTTAGGGAACGGCAAGGCTTAGGGCACAGGTGAGGGTACGGAAACGTGGGAGGGTCAAGCTACGTGCTGACGCACGGGTCAGTGCCAGCGTACGGGCCAGGAGTAGGCAACGGCTTAAGGTAAGGTGTAGGGCTGGTGGTGGGTTTCTATTCCGGGCTAGGGTTAGGGTTAGGGAACGGCATGGCTTAGGGCACAGGTGAGGGTACAGAAACGTGGGAGGGTCAGGCTACGTGCTGACGCACAGGTCAGTGCCAGCGTACAGGTCAGGAGTAGGGTACGGCGTAAGGAAAGGTGTAGGGCTGGTGGTGGGTTTCTATTCCGGGTTAGGGTTAGGGTTAGGGAACGGCAAGGCTCAGGGCACAGTTGAGGGTACGGAAACTCGGGAGGGTAAGGCTGCGTGCTGATGCACGGGGCAGTGCCAGCGTACGGGCCAGGAGTAGGGTACGGCGTAAGATAAGGTGTAGGGCTTGTGGTTGATTTCCGTTCCAGGCTATGGTTAGGGTTAGGGAACTGCAAGGCTTAGGGCAAAGGAGAGGTTACGGAAACGTGGGAGGATCGGGCCCCGTTCTGACGCACGGGTTAGTGCCAGCATACGGGCCAGGAGTAGGCAACGACGTAGGATAAAGTGTAGGGCTGGTGGTGGATTTGCGTTCCGGGCTAGGGTTAGTGTTCGGGAACGGCAAGGCTTAGGGCACAGGTGAGGGTACGGAAACGTGGGAGGGTCAGGCTACGTGCTGACGCACGGTTCAGTGCCAGCGTACGGGCCAGGAATAGGGTACGGCATAAGGTAAGGTGTCAGGCTGGTGGTGGGTTTCCGTTCCGGGCTAGGGTTAGGGTTAGGGAACGGCAAGGCTTAGGGCACAGGTGAAGGTACGGAAACGTGGGAGGCTCGTGCTACGTGCTGACGCACGGGTCAGTGCCAGCGTACGGGCCAGGAGTAGGCAACGGCGTAGGATAAAGTGTAGGCTGGTGGTGGATTTGCGTTCTGGGCTAGGGTTAGGGTTAGGGAACGGCAAGGCTTAGGGCACAGGAGAGGGTACGGAAACGCGGGAGGGTAAGGCTACGTGCTGATGCACGGGGCAGTGCCAGAGTACAGGCCAGGAGTAGGCAACGGCGTAGGGTAAGGTGTAGGGCTGGTGGTGGGTTTCCATTCCGGGCTAGGGTTAGGGTTAGGGAACGGCAAGGCTTAGGGCACAGGTGAGGGTACGGAAACGTGGGAGGGTCAGGCTACGTGCTGACGCACGGGTCAGTGCCAGCGTACGGGCCAGGAGTAGGCAACGGCGTAAGGTAAGGTGTAGGGCTGGTGGTTGTTTTCCGTTCCAGGCTAGGGTTAGGGTTAGGGAACGGCAAGGCTTAGGGCACAGGTGAGGGTACGGAAACGTGGGAGGGTCGGGCTACGTGCAGACGCACGAGTCAGTGCCAGTGTACGGGTCAGGAGTAGGGTACGGCGTAAGGTAAGGTGTAGGGCTGGTGGTGGGTTTCTATTCCGGGCTAGGGTTGGGGTTAGGGAACGGCAAGGCTTAGGGCACAAGTGAGGGTACGGAAACGTGGGAGGGTCAGGCTACGTGCTGACGCACGGTTCAGTGCCAGCGTACGGGCCAGGAATAGGGTACGGCGTAAGGTAAGGTGTAGGGCTGGTGGTGGGTTTCCATTCCGGGCTGGGGTTAGGGTTAGGGAACGGCAAGGCTTAGGACACAGGTGAGGGTACGGAAACGTGGGAGGGTCAGGCTACGTGCTGATTCACGGGTCCGTGCCAGCGTTCGGGCCAGGAGTGTGCAACGGCGTAAGGTAAGGTGTAGTGCTTGTGGTTGATTTCCGTTCCGGGATAGGGTTAGGGTTAGGGATCGGCAAGGCTTAGGGCACAGGTGAGGGTATGGAAACGTGGGAGGGTCGGGCTACGTGCAGACGCACGGGTCAGTGCCAGCGTACGGGCCAGGAGTAGGCAACGGCGTAGGATAAAGTGTACGGCTGGTGGTTGGTTTGCGTTCTGGGCTAGGGTTAGGGTTAGGGAACGGCAAGGCTTAGGGCACAGGTGAAGGTACGGAAACGTGGGAGGCTCGTGCTACGTGCTGACGCACGGGTCAGTGCCAGCGTACGGGCCAGGAATAGGGTACGGCGTAATGTAAGGTGTCAGGCTGGTGGTGGGTTTCCGTTCCGGGCTAGGGTTAGGGTTAGGGAACGGCAAGGCTTAGGGCACAGGTGAAGGT
This sequence comes from Mesoplodon bidens, assembly GCF_964165515.1. Lineage (NCBI taxonomy): Eukaryota > Metazoa > Chordata > Mammalia > Artiodactyla > Ziphiidae > Mesoplodon > Mesoplodon bidens. The sequence goes on from NW_027671353.1 coordinate 112,670, forward strand.
ACGGAAACGTGGGAGGCTCGTGCTACGTGCTGACGCACGGGTCAGTGCCAGCGTACGGGCCAGGAGTAGGCAACGGCGTAGGATAAAGTGTAGGCTGGTGGTGGATTTGCGTTCTGGGCTAGGGTTAGGGTTAGGTAACGGCAAGGCTTAGGGCACAGGAGAGGGTACGGAAACGCCAGAGTGTAAGGCTACGTGCTGATGCACGGGGCAGTGCCAGAGTACAGGCCAGGAGTAGGCAACGGCGTAGGGTAAGGTGTAGGGCTGGTGGTGGGTTTCCATTCCGGGCTAGGGTTAGGGTTAGGGAACGGCAAGGCTTAGGGCACAGGTGAGGGTACGGAAACGTGGGAGGGTCAGGCTACGTGCTGACGCACGGGTCAGTGCCAGCGTACGGGCCAGGTGTAGGCAACGGCGTAAGGTAAGGTGTAGGGCTGGTGGTTGTTTTCCGTTCCAGGCTAGGGTTAGGGTTAGGGAACGGCAAGGCTTAGGGCACAGGTGAGGGTACGGAAACGTGGGAGGGTCGGGCTACGTGCTGATGCACGGGTCAGTGCCAGCGTACTGGCCAGGAGTAGGCAACGGCGTAGGATAAAGTGTAGGGCTGGTGGTGGATTTGCGTTCCGGGCTAGGGTTAGGGTTAGGGAACGGCAAGGCTTAGGGCACAGGTGAGGGTACGGAAACGTGGGAGGGTCAGGCTACGTGCTGACGCACAGGTCAGTGCCAGCGTACAGGTCAGGAGTAGGGTACGGCGTAAGGAAAGGTGTAGGGCTGGTGGTGGGTTTCTATTCCTGGTTAGGGTTAGGGTTAGGGAACGGCAAGGCTCAGGGCACAGGTGAGGGTACGGAAACTCGGGAGGGTAAGGCTGCGTGCTGATGCACGGGGCAGTGCCAGCGTACGGGCCAGGAGTAGGCAACGGCGTAAGGTAAGGTGTAGGGCTGGTGGTTGGTTTCCGTTCCAGGCTAGGGTTAGGGTTAGGGAAAGGCAAGGCTTAGGGCACAGGTGAGGGTACGGAAACGTGGGAGGGTCGGGCTACGTGCTGACGCACGGGTCAGTGCCAGCGTACGGGCCAGGAGTAGGCAACGGCGTAGGATAAAGTGTAGGGCTGGTGGTGGATTTGCGTTCCAGGCTAGGGTTAGGGTTAGGGAACGGCAAGGCTTAGAGCACAGGTGTGGGTACGGAAACGTGGGAGGGTCAGGCTACGTGCTGACGCACGGTTCAGTGCCAGCGTACGGGCCAGGTATAGGGTACGGCGTAAGGTAAGGTGTAGGGCTGGTGCTGTGTTTCCGTTCCGGGCTAGGGTTAGGGTTTGGGAACGGCAAGGATTAGGGCACAGGTGAGGGTACGGAAACGTGGGAGGGTCAGGCTACGTGCTGACGCACGGGTCAGTGCCAGCGTACGGGCCAGGAGTAGGCAACGGCGTAAGGTAAGGTGTAGGGCTGGTGGTGGGTTTCTATTCCGGGCTAGGGTTAGGGTTAGGGAACGGCAAGGCTTAGGGCACAGGTGAGGGTACGGAAACGTGGGAGGGTCGGGCTACGTGCTGACGCACGGTTCAGTGCCAGCGTACGGGCCAGCAATAGGGTACGGCATAAGGTAAGGTGTAGGGCTTGTGGTTGGTTTCCGTTCCAGGCTAGGGTTAGGGTTAGGGAACGGCAAGGCTTAGGGTACAGGTGAGGGTACGGAAACGCGGGAGGGTAAGGCTGCGTGCTGACGTTCGGGTCAGTGCCAGCGTACGGGCCAGGTGTAGGCAACGGCGTAGGATAAAGTGTAGGGCTGGTGGTGGATTTGCGTTCCAGGCTAGGGTTAGGGTTAGGGAACGGCAAGGCTTAGGGCACAGGTGAGGGTACGGAAACGTGGGAGGGTCGGGCTACGTGCTGACGCACGGGTCACTGCCAGCGTACGGGCCAGGAGTAGGCAACGGCGTAGGATAAAGTGTAGGGCTGGTGGTGGGTTTCCGTTCCGGGCTAGGGTTAGGGTTAGGGAACGGCAAGGCTTAGAGCACAGGTGAGGGTACGGAAACGTGGGAGGTTCAGGCTACGTGCTGACGCACGGTTCAGTGCCAGCGTACGGGCCAGGAATAGGGTACGCCTTAAGGTAAGGTGTAGGGCTGGTGCTGGGTTTCCGTTCCGGGCTAGGGTTAGGGTTAGGGAACGGCAAGGCTTAGGGCACAGGTGAGGGTACGGAAACGTGGGAGGGTCAGGTTACGTGCTGACGCACGGGTCAGTGCCAACGTACGGGCCAGGAGTAGGGTACGGCGTAAGATAAGGTGTAGGGCTTGTGGTTGATTTCCGTTCCAGGCTAGGGTTAGGGTTAGGGAACGGCAAGGCTTAGGGCAAAGGAGAGGTTACGGAAACGTGGGAGGATCGGGCCCCGTTCTGACGCACGGGTTAGTGCCAGCATACGGGCCAGGAGTAGGCAACGACGTAGGATAAAGTGTAGGGCTGGTGGTGGGTTTCCATTCCGGGCTAGAGTTAGGGTTAGGGAACGGCAAGGCTTAGGGCACAGGTGAGGGTACGGAAACGTGAGAGGGTCAGGCTACATGCTGACGCACGGGTCAGTGCCAGCGTACGGGCCAGGAGTAGGCAACGGCGTAAGGTAAGGTGTAGGGCTGGTGGTGGTTTTCTATTCCGGGCTAGGGTTAGGGTTAGGGAACGGCAAGGCTTAGGGCACAGGTGAGGTTACGGAAACGTGGGAGGGTTGGGCTACGTGCTGACGCACGGGTCAGTGCCAGCGTACGGGCCAGGAGTATGCAACGGCGTAGGATAAAGTGTAGGGCTGGTGGTTGTTTTCCGTTCCGGGCTAGTGTTAGGGTTAGGGAACGGCAAGGCTTAGGGCACAGGTGAGGTTACGGAAACGTGGGAGGGTCAGGCTACGTGCTGACGCACGGGTTAGTGCCAGCGTACGGGCCAGGAGTAGGCAACGGCGTAAGGTAAGGTGTAGGGCTGGTGGTTGGTTTCCGTTCCAGGCTAGGGTTAGGGTTAGGGAACGGCAAGGCTTAGGGCACAGGTGAGGGTACGGAAACGTGGGAGGGTCGGGCTACGTGCTGACGCACGTGTCAGTGCCAGCGTACGGGCCAGGAGTAGGCAACGGCGTAGGATAAAGTGTAGGGCTGGTGGTGGATTTGCGTTCGGGGCTAGGGTTAGGGTTAGGGAACGGCAAGGCTTAGGGCACAGGTGAGGGTACGGAAACGTGGGGGGGTCAGGCTACGTGCTGACGCACAGGTCAGTGCCAGCGTACAGGTCAGGAGTAGGGTACGGCGTAAGGTAACGTTTAGGGCTGGTGGTGGGTTTCTATTCCGGGCTAGGGTTAGGGTTAGGGAACGGCAAGGCTTAGGGCACAGGTGATGGTACGGAAACGTGGGAGGGTCAGGCTACGTGCTGACACACGGGTCAGTGCCAGCGTACGGGTCAGGAGTAGGGTATGGCGTAAGGTAAGGTGTAGGGCTGGTGGTGGGTTTCTATTCCGGGCTAGGGTTAGGGTTAGGGAACGGCAAGGCTTAAGGCACAGGTGAGGGTACGGAAACGTGGGAGGGTCGGGCTACGTGCTGACGCACGGGTCAGTGCCAGCGTACGGGCCAGGAGTAGGCAACGGCGTAGGATAAAGTGTAGGGCTGGTGGTGGATTTGCGTTCCGGGCTAGGGTTAGTGTTAGGGAACGGCAAGGCTTAGGGCACAGGTGAGGGTACGGAAACGTGGGAGGGTCAGGCTACGTGCTGACGCACGGTTCAGTGCCAGCGTACGGGCCAGGAATAGGGTACGGCATAAGGTAAGGTGTCAGGCTGGTGGTGGGTTTCCGTTCCGGGCTAGGGTTAGGGTTAGGGAACGGCAAGGCTTAGGGCACAGGTGAAGGTACGGAAACGTGGGAGGCTCGTGCTACGTGCTGACGCACGGGTCAGTGCCAGCGTACGGGCCAGGAGTAGGCAACGGCGTAGGATAAAGTGTAGGCTGGTGGTGGATTTGCGTTCTGGGCTAGGGTTAGGGTTAGGGAACGGCAAGGCTTAGGGCACAGGAGAGGGTACGGAAACGCGGGAGGCTAAGGCTACATGCTGATGCACGGGGCAGTGCCAGAGTACAGGCCAGGAGTAGGCAACGGCGTAGGGTAAGGTGTAGGGCTGGTGGTGGGTTTCCATTCAGGGCTAGGGTTAGGGTTAGGGAACGGCAAGGCTTAGGGCACAGGTGAGGGTACGGAAACGTGGGAGGGTCAGGCTACGTGCTGACGCACGGGTCAGTGCCAGCGTACGGGCCAGGAGTAGGCAACGGCGTAAGGTAAGGTGTAGGGCTGGTGGTTGTTTTCCGTTCCAGGCTAGGGTTAGGGTTAGGGAACGGCAAGGCTTAGGGCACAGGTGAGGGTATGGAAACGTGGGAGGGTCGGGCTACGTGCTGACGCACGGGTCAGTGCCAGCGTACGGGCCAGGAGTAGGCAACGGCGTAGGATAAAGTGTAGGGCTGGTGGTGGATTTGCGTTCCGGGCTAGGGTTAGTGTTCGGGAACGGCAAGGCTTAGGGCACAGGTGAGGGTACGGAAACGTGGGAGGGTCAGGCTACGTGCTGACGCACGGTTCAGTGCCAGCGTACGCGCCAGGAATAGGGTACGGCATAAGGTAAGGTGTCAGGCTGGTGGTGGGTTTCCGTTCCGGGCTAGGGTTAGGGTTAGGGAACGGCAAGGCTTAGGGCACAGATGAAGGTACGGAAACGTGGGAGGCTCGTGCTACGTGCTGACGCAAGGGTCAGTGCCAGCGTACGGGCCAGGAGTAGGCAACGGCGTAGGATAAAGTGTAGGCTGGTGGTGGATTTGCGTTCTGGGCTAGGGTTAGGGTTAGGGAACGGCAAGGCTTAGGGCACAGGAGAGGGTACGGAAACGCGGGAGGGTAAGGCTACGTGCTGATGCACGGGGCAGTGCCACAGTACAGGCCAGGAGTAGGAAACGGCTTAGGGTAAGGTGTAGGGCTGGTGGTGGGTTTCCATTCCGGGCTAGGGTTAGGGTTAGGGAACGGCAAGGCTTAGGGCACAGGTGAGGGTACGGAAACGTGGGAGGGTCAGGCTACGTGCTGACGCACGGGTCAGTGCCAGCGTACGGGCCAGGAGTAGGCAACGGCGTAAGGTAAGGTGTAGGGCTGGTGGTTGTTTTCCGTTCCAGGCTAGGGTTAGGGTTAGGGAACGGCAAGGCTTAGGGCACAGGTGAGGGTACGGAAACGTGGGAGGGTCGGGCTACGTGCTGACGCACGGGTCAGTGCCAGCGTACTGGCCAGGAGTAGGCAACGGCGTAGGATAAAGTGTAGGGCTGGTGGTGGATTTGCGTTCCGGGCTAGGGTTAGGGTTAGGGAACGGCAAGGCTTAGGGCACAGGTGAGGATACGGAAACGTGGGAGGGTCAGGCTACGTGCAGACGCACGAGTCAGTGCCAGCGTACGGGTCAGGAGTAGGGTACGGCGTAAGGTAAGGTGTAGGGCTGGTGGTGGGTTTCTATTCCGGGCTAGGGTTGGGGTTAGGGAACGGCAAGGCTTAGGGCACAAGTGAGGGTACGGAAACGTGGGAGGGTCAGGCTACGTGCTGACGCACGGTTCAGTGCCAGCGTACGGGCCAGGAATAGGGTACGGCGTAAGGTAAGGTGTAGGGCTGGTGGTGGGTTTCCATTCCGGGCTGGGGTTAGGGTTAGGGAACGGCAAGGCTTAGGACACAGGTGAGGGTACGGAAACGTGGGAGGGTCAGGCTACGTGCTGATTCACGGGTCCGTGCCAGCGTTCGGGCCAGGAGTGTGCAACGGCGTAAGGTAAGGTGTAGTGCTTGTGGTTGATTTCCGTTCCGGGATAGGGTTAGGGTTAGGGATCGGCAAGGCTTAGGGCACAGGTGAGGGTATGGAAACGTGGGAGGGTCGGGCTACGTGCAGACGCACGGGTCAGTGCCAGCGTACGGGCCAGGAGTAGGCAACGGCGTAGGATAAAGTGTACGGCTGGTGGTGGATTTGCGTTCTGGGCTAGGGTTAGGGTTAGGGAACGGCAAGGCTTAGGGCACAGGTCAGGGTACGGAAACGCGGGAGGGTAAGGCTACGTGCTGATGCACGGGTCAGTGCCAGCGTACTGGCCAGGAGTAGGCAACGGCGTAGGGTAAGGTGTAGGGCTGGTGTTGGGTTTCCATTCCGGGCTAGGGTTAGCGTTAGGGAAAGGCAAGGCTTAGGGCACAGGTGAGGGTACGGAAACGTGGGAGGGTCAGGCTACGTGCTGACGCACGGGTCAGTGCCAGCGTACTGGCCAGGAGTAGGCAACGGCGTAAGGTAAGGTGTAGGGCTGGTGGTGGATTTGCGTTCCGGGCTAGGGTTAGGGTTAGGGAACGGCAAGGCTTAGGGCACAGGTGAGGGTATGGAAACGTGAGAGGGTCAGGCTACATGCTGACGCACGGGTCAGTGCCAGCGTACGGGCCAGGAGTAGGCAACGGCGTAAGGTAAGGTGTAGGGCTGGTGGTGGGTTTCTATTCCGGGCTAGGGTTAGGGTTAGGGAACGGCAAGGCTTAGGGCACAGGTGAGGTTACGGAAACGTGGGAGGGTCGGGCTACGTGCTGACGCACGGGTCAGTGCCAGCGTACGGGCCAGGAGTATGCAACGGCGTAGGATAAAGTGTAGGGCTGGTGGTTGTTTTCCGTTCCGGGCTAGTGTTAGGGTTAGGGAACGGCAAGGCTTAGGGCACAGGTGAGGTTACGGAAACGTGGGAGGGTCAGGCTACGTGCTGACACACGGGTTAGTGCCAGCGTACGGGCCAGGAGTAGGCAACGGCGTAAGGTAAGGTGTAGGGCTGGTGGTTGGTTTCCGTTCCAGGCTAGGGTTAGGGTTAGGGAACGGCAAGGCTTAGGGCACAGGTGAGGGTACGGAAACGTGGGAGGGTCGGGCTACGTGCTGACGCACGTGTCAGTGCCAGCGTACGGGCCAGGAGTAGGCAACGGCGTAGGATAAAGTGTAGGGCTGGTGGTGGATTTGCGTTCGGGGCTAGGGTTAGGGTTAGGGAACGGCAAGGCTTAGGGCACAGGTGAGGGTACGGAAACGTGGGGGGGTCAGGCTACGTGCTGACGCACAGGTCAGTGCCAGCGTACAGGTCAGGAGTAGGGTACGGCGTAAGGTAACGTGTAGGGCTGGTGGTGGGTTTCTATTCCGGGCTAGGGTTAGGGTTAGGGAACGGCAAGGCTTAGGGCACAGGTGAGGGTACGGAAACGTGGGAGGGTCAGGCTACGTGCTGACACACGGGTCAGTGCCAGCGTACGGGTCAGGAGTAGGGTATGGCGTAAGGTAAGGTGTAGGGCTGGTGGTGGTTTCTATTCCGGGCTAGGGTTAGGGTTAGGGAACGGCAAGGCTTAAGGCACAGGTGAGTGTACGGAAACGTGGGAGGGTCGGGCTACGTGCTGACGCACGGGTCAGTGCCAGCGTACGGGCCAGGAGTAGGCAACGGCGTAGGATAAAGTGTAGGGCTGGTGGTGGATTTGCGTTCCGGGCTAGGGTTAGTGTTAGGGAACGGCAAGGCTTAGGGCACAGGTGAGGGTACGGAAACGTGGGAGGGTCAGGCTACGTGCTGACGCACGGTTCAGTGCCAGCGTACGGGCCAGGAATAGGGTACGGCATAAGGTAAGGTGTCAGACTGGTGGTGGGTTTCCGTTCCGGGCTAGGGTTAGGGTTAGGGAACGGCAAGGCTTAGGGCACAGGTGAAGGTACGGAAACGTGGGAGGCTCGTGCTACGTGCTGACGCACGGGTCAGTGCCAGCGTACGGGCCAGGAGTAGGCAACGGCGTAGGATAAAGTGTAGGCTGGTGGTGGATTTGCGTTCTGGGCTAGGGTTAGGGTTAGGGAACGGCAAGGCTTAGGGCACAGGAGAGGGTACGGAAACGCGGGAGGCTAAGGCTACATGCTGATGCACGGGGCAGTGCCAGAGTACAGGCCAGGAGTAGGCAACGGCGTAGGGTAAGGTGTAGGGCTGGTGGTGGGTTTCCATTCCGGGCTAGGGTTAGGGTTAGGGAACGGCAAGGCTTAGGGCACAGGTGAGGGTACGGAAACGTGGGAGGGTCAGGCTACGTGCTGACGCACGGGTCAGTGCCAGCGTACGGGCCAGGAGTAGGCAACGGCGTAAGGTAAGGTGTAGGGCTGGTGGTTGTTTTCCGTTCCAGGCTAGGGTTAGGGTTAGGGAACGGCAAGGCTTAGGGCACAGGTGAGGGTACGGAAACGTGGGAGGGTCGGGCTACGTGCTGACGCACGGGTCAGTGCCAGCGTACGGGCCAGGAGTAGGCAACGGCGTAGGATAAAGTGTAGGGCTGGTGGTGGATTTGCGTTCCGGGCTAGGGTTAGTGTTCGGGAACGGCAAGGCTTAGGGCACAGGTGAGGGTACGGAAACGTGGGAGGGTCAGGCTACGTGCTGACGCACGGTTCAGTGCCAGCGTACGGGCCAGGAATAGGGTACGGCATAAGGTAAGGTGTCAGGCTGGTGGTGGGTTTCCGTTCCGGGCTAGGGTTAGGGTTAGGGAACGGCAAGGCTTAGGGCACAGGTGAAGGTACGGAAACGTGGGAGGCTCGTGCTACGTGCTGACGCACGGGTCAGTGCCAGCGTACGGGCCAGGAGTAGGCAACGGCGTAGGATAAAGTGTAGGCTGGTGGTGGATTTGCGTTCTGGGCTAGGGTTAGGGTTAGGGAACGGCAAGGCTTAGGGCACAGGAGAGGGTACGGAAACGCGGGAGGGTAAGGCTACGTGCTGATGCACGGGGCAGTGCCAGAGTACAGGCCAGGAGTAGGCAACGGCGTAGGGTAAGGTGTAGGGCTGGTGGTGGGTTTCCATTCCGGGCTAGGGTTAGGGTTAGGGAACGGCAAGGCTTAGGGCACAGGTGAGGGTACGGAAACGTGGGAGGGTCAGGCTACGTGCTGACGCACGGGTCAGTGCCAGCGTACGGGCCAGGAGTAGGCAACGGCGTAAGGTAAGGTGTAGGGCTGGTGGTTGTTTTCCGTTCCAGGCTAGGGTTAGGGTTAGGGAACGGCAAGGCTTAGGGCACAGGTGAGGGTACGGAAACGTGGGAGGGTCGGGCTACGTGCTGACGCACGGGTCAGTGCCAGCGTACTGGCCAGGAGTAGGCAACGGTGTAGGATAAAGTGTAGGGCTGGTGGTGGATTTGCGTTCCGGGCTAGGGTTAGGGTTAGGGAACGGCAAGGCTTAGGGCACAGGTGAGGATACGGAAACGTGGGAGGGTCAGGCTACGTGCAGACGCACGAGTCAGTGCCAGCGTACGGGTCAGGAGTAGGGTACGGCGTAAGGTAAGGTGTAGGGCTGGTGGTGGGTTTCTATTCCGGGCTAGGGTTGGGGTTAGGGAACGGCAAGGCTTAGGGCACAAGTGAGGGTACGGAAACGTGGGAGGGTCAGGCTACGTGCTGACGCACGGTTCAGTGCCAGCGTACGGGCCAGGAATAGGGTACGGCATAAGGTAAGGTGTAGGGCTGGTGGTGGGTTTCCATTCCGGGCTGGGGTTAGGGTTAGGGAACGGCAAGGCTTAGGACACAGGTGAGGGTACGGAAACGTGGGAGGGTCAGGCTACGTGCTGATTCACGGGTCCGTGCCAGCGTTCGGGCCAGGAGTGTGCAACGGCGTAAGGTAAGGTGTAGTGCTTGTGGTTGATTTCCGTTCCGGGATAGGGTTAGGGTTAGGGATCGGCAAGGCTTAGGGCACAGGTGAGGGTATGGAAACGTGGGAGGGTCGGGCTTCGTGCAGACGCACGGGTCAGTGCCAGCGTACGGGCCAGGAGTAGGCAACGGCGTAGGATAAAGTATACGGCTGGTGGTGGATTTGCGTTCTGGGCTAGGGTTAGGGTTAGGGAACGGCAAGGCTTAGGGCACAGGTCAGGGTACGGAAACGCGGGAGGGTAAGGCTACGTGCTGATGCACGGGTCAGTGCCAGAGTACAGGCCAGGACTAGGCAACGGCGTAGGGTAAGGTGTAGGGCTGGTGTTGGGTTTCCATTCCGGGCTAGGGTTAGCTTTAGGGAAATGCAAGGCTTAGGGCACAGGTGAGGGTACGGAAACGTGGGAGGGTCAGGCTACGTGCTGACGCACGGGTCAGTGCCAGCGTACTGGCCAGGAGTAGGCAACGGCGTAAGGTAAGGTGTAGGGCTGGTGGTGGATTTGCGTTCCGGGCTAGGGTTAGGGTTAGGGAACGGCAAGGCTTAGGGCACAGGTGAGGGTACGGAAACGTGGGAGGGTCAGGCTACGTGCTGACGCACGGGTCAGTGCCAGCGTACGGTTCAGGAGTAGGGTACGGCGTAAGGTAAGGTGTAGGGCTGGTGGTGGGTTTCTATTCCGGGCTAGGGTTAGGGTTAGGGAAAGGCAAGGCTTAGGGCACAGGTCAGGGTACGGAAACGCGGGAGGGTAAGGCTACGTGCTGATGAACGGGTCAGTGCCAGAGTACAGGCCAGGAGTAGGCAACGGCGTAGGGTAAGGTGTAGGGCTGGTGGTTGGTTTCCGGTCCAGGCTAGGGTTAGGGTTAGGGAACGGCAAGGCTTAGGGCACAGGTGAGGGTACGGAAACGTGGGAGGGTCGGGCTACGTGCTGACGCACGGGTCAGTGCCAGCGTACGGGTCAGGAGTAGGCAACGGCGTAGGATAAAGTGTAGGGCTGGTGGTGGATTTGCGTTCCAGGCTAGGGTTAGGGTTAGGGAACGGCAAGGCTTAGGGCACAGGTGAGGGTACGGAAACGTGGGAGGGTCAGGCTACGTGCTGACGCACGGTTCAGTGCCAGCGTACGGGCCAGGAATAGGGTACGGCGTAAGGTAAGGTGTAGGGCTGGTGGTGGGTTTCCGTTCTGGCCTAGGGTTAGGGTTAGGGAACGGCAAGGCTTAGGGCACAGGTGAGGGTACGGAAACATGGGAGGGTCAGGCTACGTGCTGACGCACGGGTCAGTGCCAACGTACGGGCCAGGAGTAGGGTACGGCGTAAGGTAAGGTGTAGGGCTTGTGGTTGATTTCCGTTCCAGGCTAGGATTAGGGTTAGGGAACGGCAAGGCTTAGGGCAAAGGAGAGGGTACGGAAACGTGGGAGGGTCGGGCTACGTGCTGACGCATGGGTCAGTGCCAGCGTACGGGCCAGGAGTAGGCAACGGCGTAGGATAAAGTGTAGGGCTGGTGGTGGATTTGCGTTCGGGGCTAGGGTTAGGGTTAGGGAACGGCAAGGCTTAGGGCACAGGTGAGGGTACGGAATCGTGGGAGGGTCTGGCTACGTGCTGACGCACAGGTCAGTGCCAGCGTACAGGTCAGGAGTAGGGTACGGCGTAAGGTAAGGTGTAGGGCTGGTGGTGGGTTTCTATTCCGGGCTAGGGTTAGGGTTAGGGAACGGCAAGGCTTAGGGCACAGGTGAGGGTACAGAAACGTGGGAGGGTCGGGGTACGTGCTGACGCACGGGTCAGTGCCAGCGTACGGGCCAGGAGTAGGCAACGGCTTAAGGTAAGGTGTAGGGCTGTTGGTGGGTTTCTATTCCGGGCTAGGGTTAGGGTTAGGGAACGGCAAGGCTTAGGGCACAGGTGAGGGTACAGAAACGTGGGAGGGTCGGGCTACGTGCTGACGCATGGGTCAGTGCCAGCGTACGGGCCAGGAGTAGGCAACGGCGTAGGATAAAGTGTAGGGCTGGTGGTGGATTTGCGTTCGGGGCTAGGGTTAGGGTTAGGGAACGGCAAGGCTTAGGGCACAGGTGAGGGTACGGAAACGTGGGAGGGTCTGGCTACGTGCTGACGCACAGGTCAGTGCCAGCGTACAGGTCAGGAGTAGGGTACGGCGTAAGGTAAGGTGTAGGGCTGGTGGTGGGTTTCTATTCCGGGCTAGGGTTAGGGTTAGGGAACGGCAAGGCATAGGGCACAGGTGAGGGTACGGAAACGTGGGAGGGTCAGTCTACGTGCTGACGCACGGGTCAGTGCCAGCGTACGGGCCAGGAGTAGGCAACGACTTAAGGTAAGGTGTAGGGCTGGTGGTGGGTTTCTATTCCGGGCTAGGGTTAGGGTTAGGGAACGGCAAGGCTTAGGGCACAGGTGAGGGTACAGAAACGTGGGAGGGTCGGGCTACGTGCTGACGCACGGGTCAGTGCCAGCGTACGGGCCAGGAGTAGGCAACGGCTTAAGGTAAGGTGTAGGGCTGGTGGTGGGTTTCTATTCCGGGCTAGGCTTAGGGTTAGGGAACGGCAAGGCTTAGGGCACAGGTGAGGGTATAGAAACGTGGGAGGGTCGGGCTACGTGCTGACGCACGGGTCACTGCCAGCGTACGGGCCAGGAGCAGGCAACGGCGTAGGATAAAGTGTAGGGCTGGTGGTGGATTTGCGTTCGGGGCTAGGGTTAGGGTTAGGGAATGGCAAGGCTTAGGGCACAGGTGAGGGTACGGAAACGTGGGAGGGTCAGGCTACGTCCTGACGCACAGGTCAGTGCCAGCGTACAGGTCAGGAGTAGGGTACGGCGTAAGGTAAGGTGTAGGGCTGGTGGTGGGTTTCTATTCCGGGCTAGGGTTAGGGTTAGGGAACGGCAAGGCATAGGGCACAGGTGAGGGTACGGAAACGTGGGAGGGTCAGGCTTCGTGCTGATGCACGGGTCAGTGCCAGCGTTCGGGTCAGGAGTAGGTTATGGCGTAAGGTAAGGTGTAGGGCTGGTGGTGGGTTTCCGTTCCGGGCTAGGGTTAGGGTTAGGGAACGGCAAGGCTTAGGGCACATGTGAAGGTACGGAAACGTGGGAGGCTCGTGCTACGTGCTGACGCAAGGGTCAGTGCCAGCGTACGGGCCAGGAGTAGGCAACGGCGTAGGATAAAGTGTAGGCTGGTGGTGGATTTGCGTTCTGGGCTAGGGTTAGGGTTAGGGAACGGCAAGGCTTACGGCACAGGAGAGGGTACGGAAACGCCAGAGTGTAAGGCTACGTGCTGATGCACGGGGCAGTGCCAGAGTACAGGCCAGGAGTAGGCAACGGCGTAGTATAAAGTGTAGGGCTGGTGGTGGGTTTCTATTCTGGGCTAGGGTTAGGGTTAGGGAACGGCAAGGCTTAGGGCACAAGTGAGGGTACGGAAACGTGGGAGGGTCAGGCTACGTGCTGACGCACGGTTCAGTTCCAGCGTACGGGCCAGGAATAGGGTACGGCGTAAGGTAAGGTGTAGGGCTGGTGGTGGGTTTCCATTCCGGGCTAGGGTTAGGATTAGGGAACGGCAAGGCTTAGGGCACAGCTGAGGGTACGGAAACGTGGGAGGGTCAGGCTACGTGCTGACGCACTGGTCAGTGCCAACGTACGGGCCAGGAGTAGGGTACGGCGTAAGGTAAGGTGTAGGGCTTGTGGTTGATTTCCGTTCCAGGCTAGGGTTAGGGTTAGGGAACGGCAAGGCTTAGGGCAAAGGAGAGGGTACGGAAACGTGGGAGGGTCGGGCCCCGTGCTGACGCACGGGTTAGTGCCAGCATACGGGCCAGGAGTAGGCAACGGCGTAGGATAAAGTGTAGGGCTGGTGGTGGGTTTCCATTCCGGGCTAGGGTTAGGGTTAGGGAACGGCAACGCTTAGGGCACAGGTGAGGGTACGGAAACGTGGGAGGGTCAGGCTACGTGCTGACGCACGGGTCAGTGCCAGCGTACGGGCCAGGAGTAGGCAACGGCTTAAGGTAAGCTGTAGGGCTGGTGGTGGGTTTCTATTCCGGGCTAGGGTTAGGGTTAGGGAACGGCAAGGCTTAGGGCACAGGTGAGGGTACAGAAACGTGGGAGGTTCGGGCTACGTGCTGACGCACGGGTCAGTGCCAGCGTACGGGCCAGGAGTAGGCAACGGCTTAAGGTAAGGTGTAGGGCTGGTGGTGGGTTTCTATTCCGGGCTAGGGTTAGGGTTAGGGAACGGCAAGGCTTAGGGCACAGGAGAGGGTACAGAAACGTGGGAGGGTCGGGCTACGTGCTGACGCACGGGTCAGTGCCAGCGTACGGGCCAGGAGTAGGCAACGGCGTAGGATAAAGTTTAGGGCTGGTGGTGGATTTGCATTCGGGGCTAGGGTTAGGGTTAGGGAACGGCAAGGCTTAGGGCACAGGTGAGGGTACGGAAACGTGGGAGGGTCAGGCTACGTGCTGACGCACAGGTTAGTGCCAGCGTACAGGTCAGGAGTATGGTACGGCGTAAGGTACCGTGTAGGGCTGGTGGTGGGTTTCTATTCCGGGCTAGGGTTAGGGTTAGCGAACGGCAAGGCTTAGGGCACAGGTCAGGGTACGGAAACGCGGGAGGGTCAGGCTACGTGCTGATGAACGGGTCAGTGCCAGAGTACAGGCCAGGAGTAGGCAACGGCGTAGGGTAAGGTGTAGGGCTGGTGGTTGGTTTCCGGTCCAGGCTAGGGTTAGGGTTAGGGAACGGCAAGGCTTAGGGCACAGGTGAGGGTACGGAAACGTGGGAGGGTCGGGCTACGTGCTGACGCACGGGTCAGTGCCAGCGTACGGGTCAGGAGTAGGCAACGGCGTAGGATAAAGTGTAGGGCTGGTGGTGGATTTGCGTTCCAGGCTAGGGTTAGGGTTAGGGAACGGCAAGGCTTAGGGCACAGGTGAGGGTACGGAAACGTGGGAGGGTCAGGCTACGTGCTGACGCACGGTTCAGTGCCAGCGTACGGGCCAGGAATAGGGTACGGCGTAAGGTAAGCTGTAGGGCTGGTGGTGGGTTTCCGTTCTGGCCTAGTGTTAGGGTTAGGGAACGGCAAGGCTTAGGGCACAGGTGAGGGTACGGAAACGTGGGAGGGTCAGGCTACGTGCTGACGCACGGGTCAGTGCCAACGTACGGGCCAGGAGTAGGGTACGGCGTAAGGTAAGGTGTAGGGCTTGTGGTTGATTTCCTTTCCAGGCTAGGGTTAGGGTTAGGGAACGGCAAGGCTTAGGGCAAAGGAGAGGGTACGGAAACGTGGGAGGGTCGGGCCCCGTGCTGACGCACGGGTTAGTGACAGCATACGGGCCAGGAGTAGGCAACGGCGTAGGATAAAGTGTAGGGCTGGTGGTGGGTTTCCATTCCGGGCTAGGGTTAGGGTTAGGGAACGGCAACGCTTAGGGCACAGGAGAGGGTACGGAAACGTGGGAGGGTCAGGCTACGTGCTGACGCACGGGTCAGTGCCAGCGTACGGGTCAGGAGTAGGGTACGGCGTAAGGTAAGGTGTAGGGCTGGTGGTTGTTTTCCGTTCCAGGCTAGGGTTAGGGTTAGGGAACGGCAAGGCTTAGGGCACAGGTGAGGGTACGGAAACGTGGGAGGGTCGGGCTACGTGCTGATGCACGGGTCAGTGCCAGCGTACGGGTCAGGAGTAGGGTACGGCGTAAGGTAAGGTGTAGGGCTGGTGGTGGGTTTCTATTCCGGGCTAGGGTTAGGGTTAGGGAACGGCAAGGCTTAGGGCACAAGTGAGGGTACGGAAACGTGGGAGGGTCAGGCTACATGCTGACGCACGGTTCAGTGCCAGCGTACGGGCCAGGAATAGGGTATGGCGTAATGTAAGGTGTAGGGCTGGTGGTGGGTTTCCATTCCGGGCTAGGGTTAGGGTTAGGGAACGGCAAGGCTTAGGGCACAGCTGAGGGCACGGAAACGTGGGAGGGTCAGGCTACGTGCTGACGCACGGGTCAGTGCCAGCGTACGGGTCAGGAGTAGGTTATGGCGTAAGGTAAGGTGTAGGGCTGGTGGTGGGTTTCTATTCCGGGCTAGGGTTAGGGTTAGGGAACGGCAAGGCTTAGGGCACAGGTCAGGGTACGGAAACGCGGGAGGGTAAGGCTACGTGCTGATGAACGGGTCAGTGCCAGAGTACAGGCCAGGAGTAGGCAACGGCGTAGGGTAAGGTGTAGGGCTGGTGGTTGGTTTCCGTTCCAGGCTAGGGTTAGGGTTAGGGAACGGCAAGGCTTAGGGCACAGGGGAGGGTACGGAAACGTGGGAGGGTCAGGCTACGTGCTGACGCACGGGTCAGTGCCAGCGTACGGGCCAGGAGTATGCAACGGCTTAAGGTAGCGTGTAGGGCTGGTGGTGGGTTTCTATTCCGGGCTAGGGTTAGTGTTAGGGAACGGCAAGGCTTAGGGCACAGGTGAGGGTACAGAAACGTGGGAGGGTCGGGCTACGTGCTGACGCACGGGTCAGTGCCAGCATACGGGTCAGGAGTAGGCAACGACGTAGGATAAAGTGTAGGGCTGGTGGTGGGTTTCCATTCCGGGCTAGGGTTAGGGTTAGGGAACGGCAACGCTTAGGGCACAGGTGAGGGTACGGAAACATGGGAGGGTCAGGCTACGTGCTGACGCACGGGTCAGTGCCAGCGTACGGGCCAGGAGTAGGCAACGGCTTAAGGTAAGGTGTAGGGCTGGTGGTGGGTTTCTATTCCGGGCTAGGGTTAGGGTTAGGGAACGGCAAGGCTTAGGGCACAGGTGAGGGTACAGAAACGTGGGAGGGTCGGGCTACGTGCTGACGCACGGGTCAGTGCCAGCGTACGGCCCAGGAGCAGGCAACGGCGTAGGATAAAGTTTAGGGCTGGTGGTGGATTTGCGTTCGGGGCTAGGGTTAGGGTTAGGGAACGGCAAGGCTTAGGGCACAGGTGAGGGTACGGAAACGTGGGAGGGTCAGGCTACGTGCTGACGCACAGGTCAGTGCCAGCGTACAGGTCAGGAGTAGGGTACGGCGTAAGGTAAGGTGTAGGGCTGGTGGTGGGTTTCTATTCCGGGCTAGGGTTAGGGTTAGGGAACGGCAAGGCATAGGGCACAGGTGAGGGTACGGAAACGTGGGAGGGTCAGGCTTCGTGCTGACGCACGGGTCAGTGCCAGCGTTCGGGTCAGGAGTAGGTTATGGCGTAAGGTAAGGTGTAGGGCTGGTGGTGGGTTTCCGTTCCGGGCTAGGGTTAGGGTTAGGGAACGGCAAGGCTTAGGGCACAGGTGAAGGTACGGAAACGTGGGAGGCTCGTGCTACGTGCTGACGCAAGGGTCAGTGCCAGCGTACGGGCCAGGAGTAGGCAACGGCGTAGGATAAAGTGTAGGCTGGTGGTGGATTTGCGTTCTGGGCTAGGGTTAGGGTTAGGGAACGGCAAGGCTTACGGCACAGGAGAGGGTACGGAAACGCCAGAGTGTAAGGCTACGTGCTGATGCACGGGGCAGTGCCAGAGTACAGGCCAGGAGTAGGCAACGGCGTAGGATAAAGTGTAGGGCTGGTGGTGGGTTTCTATTCTGGGCTAGGGTTAGGGTTAGGGAACGGCAAGGCTTAGGGCACAAGTGAGGGTACGGAAACGTGGGAGGGTCAGGCTACGTGCTGACGCACGGTTCAGTGCCAGCGTACGGGCCAGGAATAGGGTACGGCGTAAGGTAAGGTGTAGGGCTGGTGGTGGGTTTCCATTCCGGGCTAGGGTTAGGATTAGGGAACGGCAAGGCTTAGGGCACAGCTGAGGGTACGGAAACGTGGGAGGGTCAGGCTACGTGCTGACGCACTGGTCAGTGCCAATGTACGGGCCAGGAGTAGGGTACGGCGTAAGGTAAGGTGTAGGGCTTGTGGTTGATTTCCGTTCCAGGCTAGGGTTAGGGTTAGGGAACGGCAAGGCTTAGGGCAAAGGAGAGGGTACGGAAACGTGGGAGGGTCGGGCCCCGTGCTGACGCACGGTTTAGTGCCAGCATACGGGCCAGGAGTAGGCAACGGCGTAGGATAAAGTGTAGGGCTGGTGGTGGGTTTCCATTCCGGGCTAGGGTTAGGGTTAGGGAACGGCAACGCTTAGGGCACAGGTGAGGGTACGGAAACGTGGGAGGGTCAGGCTACGTGCTGACGCACGGGTCAGTGCCAGCGTACGGGCCAGGAGTAGGCAACGGCTTAAGGTAAGGTGTAGGGCTGGTGGTGGGTTTCTATTCCGGGCTAGGGTTAGGGTTAGGGAACGGCAAGGCTTAGGGCACAGGTGAGGGTCCAGAAACGGGAGGTTCGGGCTACGTGCTGACGCACGGGTCAGTGCCAGCGTACGGGCCAGGAGTAGGCAACGGCTTAAGGTAAGGTGTAGGGCTGGTGGTGGGTTTCTATTCCGGGCTAGGGTTAGGGTTAGGGAACGGCAAGGCTTAGGGCACAGGTGAGGGTACAGAAACGTGGGAGGGTCGGGCTACGTGCTGACGCACGGGTCAGTGCCAGCGTACGGGCCAGGAGTAGGCAACGGCGTAGGATAAAGTGTAGGGCTGGTGGTGGATTTGCATTCGGGGCTAGGGTTAGGGTTAGGGAACGGCAAGGCTTAGGGCACAGGTGAGGGTACGGAAACGTGGGAGGGTCAGGCTACGTGCTGACGCACAGGTTAGTGCCAGCGTACAGGTCAGGAGTATGGTACGGCGTAAGGTACCGTGTAGGGCTGGTGGTGGGTTTCTATACCGGGCTAGGGTTAGGGTTAGCGAACGGCAAGGCTTAGGGCACAGGTGAGGGCACGGAAACGTGGGAGGGTCAGGCTACGTGCTGACGCACGGGTCAGTGCCAGCGTACGGGTCAGGAGTAGGGTATGGCGTAAGGTAAGGTGTAGGGCTGGTGGTGGGTTTCTATTCCGGGCTAGGGATAGGGTTAGGGAACGGCAATGCTTAGGGCACAGGTGAGGGTACGGAAACGTGGGAGGTTCAGGCTACGTGCTGACGCATGGGTCAGTGCCAGCATATGTGCCAGGAGTAGGCAACGGCGTAAGGTAAGGTGTAGGGCTGGTGGTTGGTTTCCGTTCCAGGCTAGGGTTAGGGTTAGGGAACGGCAAGGCTTAGGGCACAGGTGAGGGTACGGAAACGTGGGAGGGTCGGGCTACGTGCTGACGCACGGGTCAGTGCCAGCGTACGGGCCAGGAGTAGGCAACGGCGTAGGATAAAGTGTAGGGCTAGTGGTGGATTTGCGTTCCAGGCTAGGGTTAGGGTTAGGGAACGGCAAGGCTTAGGGCACAGGTGAGGGTACGGAAACGTGGGAGGGTCGGGCTACGTGCTGACGCACGGGTCAGTGCTAGCGTACGGGCCAGGAGTAGGCAACGGCGTAGGATAAAGTGTAGGGCTGGTGGTGGATTTGCGTTCGGGGCTAGGGTTAGGGTTAGGGAACGGCAAGGCTTAGGGCACAGGTGAGGGTACGGAAACGTGGGAGGGTCAGGCTACGTGCTGACGCACAGGTCAGTGCCAGCGTACAGGTCAGGAATATGGTACGGTGTAAGGTAACGTGTAGGGCTGGTGGTGGGTTTCTATTCCGGGCTAGGGTTAGGGTTAGGGAACCGCAAGGCTTAGGGCACAGGTGAGGGCACGGAAACGTGGGAGGGTCAGGCTACGTGCTGACGCACGTGTCAGTGCCAGCGTACGGGTCAGGAGTAGGGTATGGCGTAAGGTAAAGTGTAGGGCTGGTGGTTGGTTTCTATTCCGGGCTAGGGTTAGGGTTAGGGAACGGCAAGGCTTAGGGCACAGGTGAGGGTACAGAAACGTGGGAGGGTCGGGCTACGTGCTGACGCACGGGTCAGTGCCAGCGTACGGGCCAGGAGTATGCAACGGCGTAGGATAAAGTGTAGGGCTGGTGGTTGATTTCCGTTCCGGGCTAGTGTTAGGGTTAGGGAACGGCAAGGCTTAGGGCACAGGTGAGGTTACGGAAACGTGGGAGGGTCAGGCTACGTGCTGACGCACGGGTCAGTGCCAGCGTACGGGCCAGGAGTAAGCAACGGCGTAAGGTAAGGTGTAGGGCTGGTGGTTGGTTTCCGTTCCAGGCTAGGGTTAGGGTTATGGAACGGCAAGGCTTAGGGCACAGGTGAGGGTACGGAAACGTGGGAGGGTCGGGCTACGTGCTGACGCACGTGTCAGTGCCAGCGTACGGGCCAGGAGTAGGCAACGGCGTAGGATAAAGTGTATGGCTGGTGGTGGATTTGCGTTCCGGGCTAGGGTTAGGGTTAGGGAACGGCAAGGCTTAGGGCACAGGTGAGGGTACGGAAACGTGGCAGGGTCAGGCTACGTGCTGACGCACAGCTCAGTGCCAGCGTACAGGTCAGGAGTAGGGTACGGTGTAAGGAAAAGTTTAGGGCTGGTGGTGGGTTTCTATTCCGGGCTAGGGTTAGGGTTAGGGAACGGCAAGGCTTAGGGCACAGGTGAGGGTATGGAAACGTGGGAGGGTAAGGCTACGTGCTGACGCACGTGTCAGTGCCAGCGTACGGGTCAGGAGTAGGGTACGGCGTAAGGTAAGGTGTAGGGCTGGTGGTGGGTTTCTATTCCGGGCTAGGGTTAGGGTTAGGGAACGGCAAGGCTTAGGGCACAGGTGAGGGTACGGAAACGTGGGAGGGTCAGGCTATGTGCTGATGCACGGGTCAGTGCCAGCGTACGGGCCAGGAGTAGGCAACGGCTTAAGGTAGGGTGTAGGGCTGGTGGTGGGTTTCTATTCCGGGCTAGGGTTAGGGTTAGGGAACGGCAAGGCTTAGGGCATAGGTGAGGGTACAGAAACGTGGGAGGGTCGGGCTACGTGCTGACGCACGGGTCAGTGCCAGCATACGGGTCAGGTGTAGGCAACGACGTAGGATAAAGTGTAGGGCTGGTGGTGGGTTTCCATTCCGGGCTAGGGTTAGGGTTAGGGAACGGCAACGCTTAGGGCACAGGTGAGGGTACGGAAACGTGGGAGGGTCAGGCTACGTGCTGACGCAAGGGTCAGTGCCAGCGTACGGGCCAGGAGTAGGCAACGGCTTAAGGTAAGGTGTAGGGCTGGTGGTGGGTTTCTATTCCGGGCTAGGGTTAGGGTTAGGGAACGGCAAGGCTTAGGGCACAGGTGAGGGTACAGAAACGTGGGAGGGTCGGGCTACGTGGTGACGCACGGGTCAGTGCCAGCGTACGGGCCAGGAGCAGGCAACGGCGTAGGATAAAGTGTAGGGCTGGTGGTGGATTTGCGTTCGGGGCTAGGGTTAGGGTTAGGGAACGGCAAGGCTTAGGGCACAGGTGAGGGTACGGAAACGTGGGAGGGTCAGGCTACGTGCTGACGCACAGGTCAGTGCCAGCGTACAGGTCAGGAGTAGGGTACGGCGTAAGGTAAGGTGTAGGGCTGGTGGTGGGTTTCTATTCCGGGCTAGGGTTAGGGTTAGGGAACGGCAAAGCTTAGGGCACAGGTGAGGGCACGGAAACGTGGGAGGGCCAGTCTACGTGCTGACGCACGGGTCAGTGCCAGCGTACGGGTCAGGAGTAGGTTATGGCGTAAGGTAAGGTGTAGGGCTGGTGGTGGGTTTCTATTCTGGGCTAGGGTTAGGGTTAGGGAACGGCAAGGCTTAGGGCACAGGTGAGGGTACGGAAACGTGGGAGGGTCGGGCTACGTGCTGACGCACGGGTCAGTGCCAGCGTACGGGCCAGGAGTAGGCAACGGCGTAGGATAAAGTGTAGGGCTGGTGGTGGATTTGCGTTCCGGGCTAGGGTTAGGGTTAGGGAACGGCATGGCTTAGGGCACAGGTGAGGGTACGGAAACGTGGGAGGGTCAGGCTACGTGCTGACGCACGGTTCAGTGCCAGCGTACGGGCCAGGAATAGGGTACGGCATAATGTAAGGTGTCAGGCTGGTGGTGGGTTTCCGTTCCGGGCTAGGGTTAGGGTTAGGGAACGGCAAGGCTTAGGGCACAGGTGAAGGTACGGAAACGTGGGAGGCTCGTGCTACGTGCTGACGCACGGGTCAGTGCCAGCGTACGGGCCAGGAGTAGGCAACGGCGTAGGATAAAGTGTAGGCTGGTGGTGGATTTGCGTTCTGGGCTAGGGTTAGGGTTAGGGAACGGCAAGGCTTAGGGCACAGGAGAGGGTACGGAAACGCCAGAGTGTAAGGCTACGTGCTGATGCACGGGGCAGTGCCAGAGTACAGGCCAGGAGTAGGCAACGGCGTAGGGTAAGGTGTAGGGCTGGTGGTGGGTTTCCATTCCGGGCTAGGGTTAGGGTTAGGGAACGGCAAGGCTTAGGGCACAGGTGAGGGTACGGAAACGTGGGAGGGTCAGGTTACGTGCTGACGCACGGGTCAGTGCCAGCGTACGGGCCAGGTGTAGGCAACGGCGTAAGGTAAGGTGTAGGGCTGGTGGTTGTTTTCCGTTCCAGGCTAGGGTTAGGGTTAGGGAACGGCAAGGCTTAGGGCACAGGTGAGGGTACGGAAACGTGGGAGGGTCGGGCTACGTGCTGATGCACGGGTCAGTGCCAGCGTACTGGCCAGGAGTAGGCAACGGCGTAGGATAAAGTGTAGGGCTGGTGGTGGATTTGCGTTCCGGGCTAGGGTTAGGGTTAGGGAACGGCAAGGCTTAGGGCACAGGTGAGGGTACGGAAGCGTGGGAGGGTCAGGCTACGTGCAGACGAACGGGTCAGTGCCAGCGTACGGGTCAGGAGTAGGGTACGGCGTAAGGTAAGGTGTAGGGCTGGTGGTGGGTTTCTATTCCGGGCTAGGGTTAGGGTTAGGGAACGGCAAGGCTTAGGGCACAAGTGAGGGTACGGAAACGTGGGAGGGTCAGGCTACGTGCTGACGCACGGTTCAGTGCCAGCGTACGGGCCAGGAATAGGGTACGGCGTAAGGTAAGGTGTAGGGCTGGTGGTGGGTTTCCATTCCGGGCTAGGGTTAGGGTTAGGGAACGGCAAGGCTTAGGGCACAGCTGAGGGCACGGAAACGTGGGAGGGTCAGGCTACGTGCTGACGCACGGGTCAGTGCCAGCGTACGGGTCAGGAGTAGGGTACGGCGTAAGGTAAGGTGTAGGGCTGGTGGTGGGTTTCTATTCCGGGCTAGGGATAGGGTTAGGGAACGGCAAGGCTTAGGGCACAGGTCAGGGTACGGAAACGCGGGAGGGTAAGGCTACGTGCTGATGAACGGGTCAGTGCCAGAGTACAGGCCAGGAGTAGGCAACGGCGTAGGGTAAGGTGTAGGGCTGTTGGTTGGTTTCCGTTCCAGGCTAGGGTTAGGGTTAGGGAACGGCAAGGCTTAGGGCACAGGGGAGGGTACGGAAACGTGGGAGGGTCGGGCTACGTGCTGATTCACGGGTCCGTGCCAGCGTTCGGGCCAGGAGTGGGCAACGGCGTAAGGTAAGGTGTAGGGCTTGTGGTTGATTTCCGTTCCGGGATAGGGTTAGGGTTAGGGATCGGCAAGGCTTAGGGCACAGGTGAGGGTATGAAAACGTGGGAGGGTCGGGCTACGTGCAGACGCACGGGTCAGTGCCAGCGTACGGGCCAGGAGTAGGCAACGGCGTAGGATAAAGTGTACGGCTGGTGGTGGATTTGCGTTATGGGCTAGGGTTAGGGTTAGGGAACGGCAAGGCTTAGGGCACAGGTCAGGGTACGGAAACGCGGGAGGGTAAGGCTACGTGCTGATGCACGGGTCAGTGCCAGAGTACAGGCCAGGACTAGGCAACGGCGTAGGGTAAGGTGTAGGGCTGGTGGTGGGTTTTCATTCCGGGCTAGGGTTAGCGTTAGGGAAAGGCAAGGCTTAGGGCACAGGTGAGGGTACGGAAACGTGGGAGGTTCAGGCTACGTGCTGACGCACGGGTCAGTGCCAGCATACGTGCCAGGAGTAGGCAACGGCGTAAGGTAAGGTGTAGGGCTGGTGGTTGGTTTCCGTTCCAGTCTAGGGTTAGGGTTAGGGAACGGCAAGGCTTAAGGCACAGGTGAGGGTACGGAAACGTGGGAGGGTCGTGCTACGTGCTGACGCACGGGTCAGTGCCAGCGTACGGGCCAGGAGTAGGCAACGGCGTAGGATAAAGTGTAGGGCTAGTGGTGGATTTGCGTTCGGGGCTAGGGTTAGGGTTAGGGAACGGCAAGGCTTAGGGTACAGGTGAGGGTACGGAAACGTGGGAGGGTCAGGCTACGTGCTGACGCACAGGTCAGTGCCAGCGTACGGGTCAGGATTAGGTTATGGCGTAAGGTAAGGTGTAGGGCTGGTGGTGGGTTTCTATTCCGGGCTAGGGTTAGGGTTAGGGAACCGCAAGGATTAGGGCACAGGTGAGGGTACGGAAACGTGGGAGGGTCGGGCTACGTGCTGACGCACGGGTCAGTGCCAGCGTACGGGCCAGGAGTAGGCAACGGCATAGGATAAAGTGTAGGGCTGGTGGTGGATTTGCGTTCCGGGCTAGGGTTAGGGTTAGGGAACGGCATGGCTTAGGGCACAGGTGAGGGTAAGGAAACGTGGGAGGGTCAGGCTACGTGCTGACGCACGGTTCAGTGCCAGCGTCCGGGCCAGGAATAGGGTACGGCGTAATGTAAGGTGTCAGGCTGGTGGTGGGTTTCCGTTCCGGCCTAGGGTTAGGGTTAGGGAACGGCAAGGCTTAGGGCACAGGTGAAGGTACGGAAACGTGGGAGGCTCGTGCTACGTGCTGACGCACGGGTCAGTGCCAGCGTACGGGCCAGGAGTAGGCAACGGCGTAGGATAAAGTGTAGGCTGGTGGTGGATTTGCGTTCTGGGCTACGGTTAGGTTTAGGGAACGGCAAGGCTTAGGGCACAGGTGAGGGTACGGAAACGCCAGAGTGTAAGGCTACGTGCTGATGCACGGGGCAGTGCCAGAGTACAGGCCAGGAGTAGGCAACGGCGTAGGGTAAGGTGTAGGGCTGGTGGTGGGTTTCCATTCCGGGCTAGGGTTAGGGTTAGGGAACGGCAAGGCTTAGGGCACAGGTCAGGGTACGGAAACGCGGGAGGGTAAGGCTACGTGCTGATGAACGGGTCAGTGCCAGAGTACAGGCCAGGAGTAGGCAACGGCGTAGGGTAAGGTGTAGGGCTGGTGGTTGGTTTCCGTTCCAGGCTAGGGTTAGGGTTAGGGAACGGCAAGGCTTAGGGCACAGGGGAGGGTTCGGAAACGTGGGAGGGTCGGGCTACGTGCTGATTCACGGGTCCGTGCCAGCGTTCGGGCCAGGAGTGGGCAACGGCGTAAGGTAAGGTGTAGGGCTTGTGGTTGATTTCCGTTCCGGGATAGGGTTAGGGTTAGGGATCGGCAAGGCTTAGGGCACAGGTGAGGGTATGGAAACGTGGGAGGGTCGGGCTACGTGCAGACGCACGTGTCAGTGCCAGCGTACGGGCCAGGAGTAGGCAACGGCGTAGGATAAAGTGTACGGCTGGTGGTGGATTTGCGTTCTGGGCTAGGGTTAGGGTTAGGGAACGGCAAGGCTTAGGGCACAGGTCAGGGTACGGAAACGCGGGAGGGTAAGGCTACGTGCTGATGCACGGGTCAGTGCCAGAGTACAGGCCAGGACTAGGCAACGGCGTAGGGTAAGGTGTAGGGCTGGTGGTGGGTTTTCATTCCGGGCTAGGGTTAGCGTTAGGGAAAGGCAAGGCTTAGGGCACAGGTGAGGGTACGGAAACGTGGGAGGTTCAGGCTACGTGCTGACGCACGGGTCAGTTCCAGCATACGTGCCAGGAGTAGGCAACGGCGTAAGGTAAGGTGTAGGGCTGGTGGTTGGTTTCCGTTCCAGGCTAGGGTTAGGTTTAGGGAACGGCAAGGCTTAGGGCACAGGTGAGGGTACGGAAACGTGGGAGGGTCGGGCTACGTGCTGACGCACGGGTCAGTGCCAACGTACGGGCCAGGAGCAGGCAACGGCGTAGGATAAAGTGTAGGGCTAGTGGTGGATTTGCGTTTCAGGCTAGGGTTAGGGTTAGGGAACAGCAAGGCTTAGGGCACAGGTGAGGGTACGGAAACGTGGGAGGGTCGGGCTACGTGCTGACGCACGGGTCAGTGCCAGCGTACGGGCCAGGAGTAGGCAACGGCGTAGGATAAAGTGTAGGGCTGGTGGTGGATTTGCGTTCGGGGCTAGGGTTAGGGTTAGGGAACGGCAAGGCTTAGGGCACAGGTGAGGGTACGGAAACGTGGGAGGGTCAGGCTACGTGTTGACGCACAGGTCAGTGCCAGCGTACAGGTCAGGAATATGGTACGGCGTAAGGTAACGTGTAGGGCTGGTGGTGGGTTTCTATTCCGGGCTAGGGTTAGGGTTAGGGAACCGCAAGGCTTAGGGCACAGGTGAGGGCACGGAAACGTGGGAGGGTCAGGCTACGTGCTGACGCACGGGTCAGTGCCAGCGTACGGGTCAGGAGTAGGGTATGGCGTAAGGTAAGGTGTAGGGCTGGTGGTGGGTTTCTATTCCGGGCTAGGGTTAGGGTTAGGGAACGGCAAGGCTTAGGACACAGGTGAGGGTACAGAACCGTGGGAGGTTCGGGCTACGTGCTGACGCATGGGTCAGTGCCAGCGTACGGGCCAGGAGTATGCAACGGCGTAGGATAAAGTGTAGGGCTGGTGGTTGATTTCCGTTCCGGGCTAGTGTTAGGGTTAGGGAACGGCAAGGCTTAGGGCACAGGTGAGGTTACGGAAACGTGGGAGGGTCAGGCTACGTGCTGACGCACGGGTCAGTGCCAGCGTACGGGCCAGGAGTAAGCAACGGCGTAAGGTAAGGTGTAGGGCTGGTGGTTGTTTTCCGTTCCAGGCTAGGGTTAGGGTTAGGGAACGGCAAGGCTTAGGGCACAGGTGAGGGTACGGAAACGTGGGAGGGTCGGGCTACGTGCTGACGCACGTGTCAGTGCCAGCGTACGGTCCAGGAGTAGGCAACGGCGTAGGATAAAGTGTATGGCTGGTGGTGGATTTGCGTTCCGGGCTAGGGTTAGGGTTAGGGAACGGCAAGGCTTAGGGCACAGGTGAGGGTACGGAAACGTGGCAGGGTCAGGCTACGTGCTGACGCACAGCTCAGTGCCAGCGTACAGGTCAGGAGTAGGGTACGGCGTAAGGAAAAGTGTAGGGCTGGTGGTGGGTTTCTATTCCGGGCTAGGGTTAGGGTTAGGGAACGGCAAGGCTTAGGGCACAGGTGAGGGTACGGAAACGTGGGAGGGTCAGGCTACGTGCTGACGCACGTGTCAGTGTCAGCGTACGGGTCAGGAGTAGGGTACGGCGTAAGGTAAGGTGTAGGGCTGGTGGTGGGTTTCTATTCCGGGCTAGGGTTAGGGTTAGGGAACGGCAAGGCTTAGGGCACAGGTGAGGGTACGGAAACGTGGGAGGGTCAGGCTACGTGCTGACGCACGGGTCAGTGCCAGCGTACGGGCCAGGAGTAGGCAACGGCTTAAGGTAGGGTGTAGGGCTGGTGGTGGGTTTCTATTCCGGGCTAGGGTTAGGGTTAGGGAACGGCAAGGCTTAGGGCACAGGTGAGGGTACAGAAACGTGGGAGGGTCGGGCTACGTGCTGACGCACGGGTCAGTGCCAGCATACGGGTCAGGAGTAGGCAACGACGTAGGATAAAGTGTAGGGCTGGTGGTGGGTTTCCATTCCGGGCTAGGGTTAGGGTTAGGGAACGGCAACGCTTAGGGCACAGGTGAGGGTACGGAAACGTGGGAGGGTCAGGCTACGTGCTGACGCACGGGTCAGTGCCAGCGTACGGGCCAGGAGTAGGCAACGGCTTAAGGTAAGGTGTAGGGCTGGTGGTGGGTTTCTATTCCGGGCTAGGGTTAGGGTTAGGGAACGGCAAGGCTTAGGGCACAGGTGAGGGTACAGAAACGTGGGAGGGTCGGGCTACGTGCTGACGCACGGGTCAATGCCAGCGTACGGGCCAGGAGTAGGCAACAGCTTAAGGTAAGGTGTAGGGCTGGTGGTGGGTTTCTATTCCGGGCTAGGGTTAGGGTTAGGGAACGGCAAGGCTTAGCGCACAGGTGAGGGTACAGAAACGTGGGAGGGTCGGGCTACGTGCTGACGCACGGGTCAGTGCCAGCGTACGGGCCAGGAGCAGGCAACGGCGTTGGATAAAGTGTAGGGCTGGTGGTGGATTTGCGTTCGGGGCTAGGGTTAGGGTTAGGGAACGGCAAGGCTTAGGGCACAGGTGAGGGTACGGAAACGTGGGAGGGTCAGGCTACGTGCTGACGCACAGGTCAGTGCCAGCGTACAGGTCAGGAGTAGGGTACGGCGTAAGGTAAGGTGTAGGGCTGGTGGTGGGTTTCTATTCCGGGCTAGGTTTAGGGTTAGGGAACGGCAAGGCATAGGGCACAGGTGAGGGTACGGAAACGTGGGAGGGTCAGGCTTCGTGCTGACGCACGGGTCAGTGCCAGCGTTCGGGTCAGGAGTAGGTTATGGCGTAAGGTAAGGTGTAGGGCTGGTGGTGGGTTTCCGTTCCGGGCTAGGGTTAGGGTTAGGGAACGGCAAGGCTTAGGGCACAGGTGAAGGTACGGAAACGTGTGAGGCTCGTGCTACGTGCTGACGCACGGGTCAGTGCCAGCGTACGGGCCAGGAGTAGGCAACGGCGTAAGATAAAGTGTAGGCTAGTGGTGGTTTTGCGTTCTGGGCTAGGGTTAGGGTTAGGGAACGGCAAGGCTTACGGCACAGGAGAGGGTACGGAAACGCCAGAGTGTAAGGCTACGTGCTGATGCACGGGGCAGTGCCAGAGTACAGTCCAGGAGTAGGCAACGGCGTAGGATAAAGTGTAGGGCTGGTGGTGGGTTTCTATTCAGGGCTAGGGTTAGGGTTAGGGAACGGCAAGGCTTAGGGCACAAGTGAGGGTACGGAAACGTGGGAGGGTCAGGCTACGTTCTGACGCACGGTTCAGTGCCAGCGTACGGGCCAGGAATAGGGTACGGCGTAAGGTAAGGTGTAGGGCTGGTGGTGGGTTTCCATTCCGGGCTAGGGTTAGGGTTAGGGAACGGCAAGGCTTAGGGCACAGCTGTGGGTACGGAAACGTGGGAGGGTCAGGCTACGTGCTGACGCACTGGTCAGTGCCAACGTACGGGCCAGGAGTAGGGTACGGCGTAAGGTAAGGTGTAGGGCTTGTGGTTGATTTCCGTTCCAGGCTAGGGTTAGGGTTAGGGAACGGCAAGGCTTAGGGCAAAGGAGAGGGTACGGAAACGTGGGAGGGTCGGGCCCCGTGCTGACGCACGGGTTAGTGCTAGCATACGGGCCAGGAGTAGGCAACGGCGTAGGATAAAGTGTAG
Organism: Mesoplodon bidens; assembly: GCF_964165515.1. Taxonomy (NCBI): domain Eukaryota; kingdom Metazoa; phylum Chordata; class Mammalia; order Artiodactyla; family Ziphiidae; genus Mesoplodon; species Mesoplodon bidens. The sequence goes on from NW_027671353.1 coordinate 141,474, forward strand.
GGCTGGTGGTGGGTTTCCATTCCGGGCTAGGGTTAGGGTTAGGGAACGGCAACGCTTAGGGCACAGGTGAGGGTACGGAAACGTGGGAGGGTCAGGCTACGTGCTGACGCACGGGTCAGTGCCAGCGTACGGGCCAGGAGTAGGCAACGGCTTAAGGTAAGGTGTAGGGCTGGTGGTGGGTTTCTATTCCGGGCTAGGGTTAGGGTTAGGGAACGGCAAGGCTTAGGGCACAGGTGAGGGTACAGAAACGTGGGAGGTTCGGGCTACGTGCTGACGCACGGGTCAGTGCCAGCGTACGGGCCAGGAGTAGGCAACGGCTTAAGGTAAGGTGTAGGGCTGGTGGTGGGTTTCTATTCCGGGCTAGGGTTATGGTTAGGGAACGGCAAGGCTTAGGGCACAGGTGAGGGTACAGAAACGTGGGAGGGTCGGGCTACGTGCTGACGCACGGGTCAGTGCCAGCGTACGGGCCAGAAGTAGGCAACGGCGTAGGATAAAGTGTAGGGCTGGTGGTGGATTTGCATTCGGGGCTAGGGTTAGGGTTAGGGAACGGCAAGGCTTAGGGCACAGGTGAGGGTACGGAAACGTGGGAGGGTCAGGCTACGTGCTGACGCACAGGTCAGTGCCAGCGTACAGGTCAGGAGTATGGTACGGCGTAAGGTACCGTGTAGGGCTGGTGGTGGGTTTCTATTCCGGGCTAGGGTTAGGGTTAGGGAACGGCAAGGCTTAGGGCACAGGTGAGGGCACGGAAACGTGGGAGGGTCAGGCTACGTGCTGACGCACGGGTCAGTGCCAGCGTACGGGTCAGGAGTAGGGTATGGCGTAAGGTAAGGTGTAGGGCTGGTGGTGGGTTTCTATTCCGGGCTAGGGTTAGGGTTAGGGAACGGCAAGGCTTAGGGCACAGGTGAGGGTACAGAAACGTGTGAGGGTCGGGCTACGTGCTGACGCTCGTGTCAGTGCCAGCGTACGGGCCAGGAGTAAGCAACGGCGTAAGGTAAGGTGTAGGGCTCGTGGTTGGTTTCCGTTCCAGGCTAGGGTTAGGGTTAGGGAACGGCAAGGCTTAGGGCACAGGTGAGGGTACGGAAACGTGGGAGGGTCGGGCTACGTGCTGACGCACGGGTCAGTGCCAGCGTACGGGCCAGGAGTAGGCAACGGCGTAGGATAAAGTGTATGGCTGGTGGTGGATTTGCGTTCCGGGCTAGGGTTAGGTTTAGGGAATGACAAGGCTTAGGGCACAGGTGAGGGTACGGAAACGTGGGAGGGTCAGGCTACGTTCTGACGCACCGGTCAGTGCCAGCGTACAGGTCAGGAGTCGGGTACGGCGTAAGGAAAAGTGTAGGGCTGGTGGTGGGTTTCTATTCCGGGCTAGGGTTAGGGTTAGGGAACGGCAAGGCTTAGGGCACAGGTGAGGGTACGGAAACGTGGGAGGGTCAGGCTACGTGCTGACGCACGTGTCAGTGCCAGCGTACGGGTCAGGAGTAGGGTACGGCGTAAGGTAAGGTGTAGGGCTGGTGGTGGCTTTCAATTCCCGGCTAGGGTTAGGGTTAGGGAACGGCAAGGCTTAGGGCACAGGTGAGGGTACGGAAACGTGGGAGGGTCAGGCTACGTGCTGACGCACGGGTCAGTGCCAGCGTACGGGCCAGGAGTAGGCAACGGCTTAAGGTAAGGTGTAGGGCTCGTGGTGGGTTTCTATTCCGGGCTAGGGTTAGGGTTAGGGAACGGCAAGGCTTAGGGCACAGGTGAGGGTACAGAAACGTGGGAGGGTCGGGCTACGTGCTGACGCACAGGTCAGGGCCAGCATACGGGTCAGGAGTAGGCAACGGCGTAGGATAAAGTGTAGGGCTGGTGGTGGGTTTCCATTCCGGGCTAGGGTTAGGGTTAGGGAACGGCAACGCTTAGGGCACTGGTGAGGGTACGGAAACGTGGGAGGGTCAGGCTACGTGCTGACGCACGGGTCAGTGCCAGCGTACGGGCCAGGAGTAGGCAACGGCTTAAGGTAAGGTGTAGGGCTGGTGGTGGGTTTCTATTTCGGGCTAGGGTTAGGGTTAGGGAACGGCAAGGCTTAGGGCACAGGTGAGGGTACAGAAACGTGGGAGGGTCGGGCTACGTGCTGACGCACGGGTCAGTGCCAGCGTACGGGCCAGGAGTAGGCAACGGCTTAAGGTAAGGTGTAGGGCTGGTGGTGGGTTTCTATTCCGGGCTAGGGTTAGGGTTAGGGAACGGCAAGGCTTAGGGCACAGGTGAGGGTACAGAAACGTGGGAGGGTCGGGCTACGTGCTGACGCACGGGTCAGTGCCAGCGTACGGGCCAGGAGCAGGCAACGGCGTTGGATAAAGTGTAGGGCTGGTGGTGGATTTGCGTTCGGGGCTAGGGTTAGGGTTAGGGAACGGCAAGGCTTAGGGCACAGGTGAGGGTACGGAAACGTGGGAGGGTCAGGCTACGTGCTGACGCACAGGTCAGTGCCAGCGTACAGGTCAGGAGTAGGGTACGGCGTAAGGTAAGGTGTAGGGCTGGTGGTGGGTTTCTATTCCGGGCTAGGGTTAGGGTTAGGGAACGGCAAGGCATAGGGCACAGGTGAGGGTACGGAAACGTGGGAGGGTCAGGCTTCGTGCTGACGCACGGGTCAGTGCCAGCGTTCGGGTCAGGAGTAGGTTATGGCGTAAGGTAAGGTGTAGGGCTGGTGGTGGGTTTCCGTTCCGGGCTAGGGTTAGGGTTAGGGAACGGCAAGGCTTAGGGCACAGGTGAAGGTACGGAAACGTGGGAGGCTCGTGCTACGTGCTGACGCACGGGTCAGTGCCAGCGTACGGGCCAGGAGTAGGCAACGGCGTAGGATAAAGTGTAGGCTGGTGGTGGATTTGCGTTCTGGGCTAGGGTTAGGGTTAGGGAACGGCAAGGCTTACGGCACAGGAGAGGGTACGGAAACGCCAGAGTGTAAGGCTACGTGCTGATGCACGGGGCAGTGCCTGAGTACAGGCCAGGAGTAGGCAACGGCGTAGGTTAAAGTGTAGGGCTGGTGGTGGGTTTCTATTCCGGGCTAGGGATAGGGTTAGGGAACGGCAAGGCTTAGGGCACAAGTGAGGGTACGGAAACGTGGGAGGGTCAGGTTACGTGCTGACGCACGGTTCAGTGCCAGCGTACGGGCCAGGAATAGGGTACGGCGTAAGGTAAGGTGTAGGGCTGGTGGTGGGTTTCCATTCCGGGCTAGGGTTAGGGTTAGGGAACGGCAAGGCTTAGGGCACAGCTGAGGGTACGGAAACGTGGGAGGGTCAGGCTACGTGCTGACGCACTGGTCAGTGACAACGTACGGGCCAGGAGTAGGGTACGGCGTAAGGTAAGGTGTAGGGCTTGTGGTTGATTTCCGTTCCAGGCTAGGGTTAGGGTTAGGGAACGGCAAGGCTTAGGGCAAAGGAGAGGGTACGGAAACGTGGGAGGGTCGGGCCCCGTGCTGACGCACGGGTTAGTGCCAGCATACGGGCCAGGAGTAGGCAACGGCGTAGGATAAAGTGTAGGGCTGGTGGTGGGTTTCCATTCCGGGCTAGGGTTAGGGTTAGGGAACGGCAACGCTTAGGGCACAGGTGAGGGTACGGAAACGTGGGAGGGTCAGGCTACGTGCTGACGCACGGGTCAGTGCCAGCGTACGGGCCAGGAGTATGCAACGGCTTAAGGTAAGGTGTAGGGCTGGTGGTGGGTTTCTATTCCGGGCTAGGGTTAGGGTTAGGGAACGGCAAGGCTTAGGGCACAGGTGAGGGTACAGAAACGTGGGAGGTTCGGGCTACGTGCTGACGCACGGGTCAGTGCCAGCGTACGGGCCAGGAGTAGGCAATGGCTTAAGGTAAGGTGTAGGGCTGGTGGTGGGTTTCTATTCCGGGCTAGGGATAGGGTTAGGGAACGGCAAGGCTTAGGGCACAGGTGAGGGTACAGAAACGTGGGAGGGTCGGGCTACGTGCTGACGCACGGGTCAGTGCCAGCGTACGGGCCAGGAGTAGGCAACGGCGTAGGATAAAGTGTAGGGCTGGTGGTGGATTTGCATTCGGGGCTAGGGTTAGGGTTAGGGAACGGCAACGTTTAGGGCACAGGTGAGGGTACGGAAACGTGGGAGGGTCAGGCTACGTGCTGACGCACAGGTCAGTGCCAGCGTACAGGTCAGGAGTATGGTACGGCGTAAGGTACCGTGTAGGGCTGGTGGTGGGTTTCTATTGCGGGCTAGGGTTAGGGTTAGCGAACGGCAAAGCTTAGGGCACAGGTGAGGGCACGGAAACGTGGGAGGGTCAGGCTACGTGCTGACGCACTGGTCAGTGCCAGCGTACGGGTCAGGAGTAGGGTATGGGGTAAGGTAAGGTGTAGGGCTGGTGGTGGGTTTCTATTCAGGGCTAGGGTTAGGGTTAGGGAACGGCAAGGCTTAGGGCACAGGTGAGGGTACAGAAACGTGGGAGGGTAGGGCTACGTGCTGACGCACGGGTCAGTGCCAGCGTACGGGCCAGGAGTAGGCAACGGCGTAGGATAAAGTGTAGGGCTGGTGGTTGATTTCCGTTCCGGGCTAGTGTTAGGGTTAGGGAACGGCAAGGCTTAGGGCACAGGTGAGGTTACGGAAACGTGGGAGGGTCAGGCTACGTGCTGACGCTCGTGTCAGTGCCAGCGTACGGGCCAGGAGTAAGCAACGGCGTAAGGTAAGGTGTAGGGCTCGTGGTTGGTTTCCGTTCCAGGCTAGGGTTAGGGTTAGGGAACGGCAAGGCTTAGGGCACAGGTGAGGGTACGGAAACGTGGGAGGGTCGGGCTACGTGCTGACGCACGGGTCAGTGCCAGCGTACGGGCCAGGAGTAGGCAACGGCGTAGGATAAAGTGTATGGCTGGTGGTGGATTTGCGTTCCGGGCTAGGGTTAGGGTTAGGGAATGACAAGGCTTAGGGCACAGGTGAGGGTACGGAAACGTGGGAGGGTCAGGCTACGTGCTGACGCACAGGTCAGTGCCAGCGTACAGGTCAGGAGTAGGGTACGGCGTAAGGAAAAGTGTAGGGCTGGTGGTGGGTTTCTATTCCGGGCTAGGGTTAGGGTTAGGGAACGGCAAGGCTTAGGGCACAGGTGAGGGTACGGAAACGTGGGAGGGTCAGGCTACGTGCTGACGCACGTGTCAGTGCCAGCGTACGGGTCAGGAGTAGGGTACGGCGTAAGGTAAGGTGTAGGGCTGGTGGTGGCTTTCTATTCCCGGCTAGGGTTAGGGTTAGGGAACGGCAAGGCTTAGGGCACAGGTGAGGGTACGGAAACGTTGGAGGGTCAGGCTACGTGCTGACGCACGGGTCAGTGCCAGCGTACGGGCCAGGAGTAGGCAACGGCTTAAGGTAAGGTGTAGGGCTGGTGGTGGGTTTCTATTCCGGGCTAGGGTTAGGGTTAGGGAACGGCAAGGCTTAGGGCACAGGTGAGGGTACAGAAACGTGGGAGGGTCGGGCTACGTGCTGACGCACGGGTCAGGGCCAGCATACGGGTCAGGAGTAGGCAACGGCGTATGATAAAGTGTAGGGCTGGTGGTGGGTTTCCATTCCGGGCTAGGGTTAGGGTTAGGGAACGGCAACGCTTAGGGCACTGGTGAGGGTACGGAAACGTGGGAGGGTCAGGCTACGTGCTGACGCACGGGTCAGTGCCAGCGTACGGGCCAGGAGTAGGCAACGGCTTAAGGTAAGATGTAGGGCTGGTGGTGGGTTTCTATTCCGGGCGAGGGTTAGGGTTAGGGAACGGCAAGGCTTAGGGCACAGGTGAGGGTACAGAAACGTGGGAGGGTCGGGCTACATGCTGACGCACGGGTCAGTGCCAGCGTACGGGCCAGGAGTAGGCAACGGCTTAAGGTAAGGTGTAGGGCTGGTGGTGGGTTTCTATTCCGGGCTAGGGTTAGGGTTAGGGAACGGCAAGGCTTAGGGCACAGGTGAGGGTACAGAAACGTGGGAGGGTCGGGCTACGTGCTGACGCACGGGTCAGTGCCAGCGTACGGGCCAGGAGTAGGCAACGGCGTAGGATAAAGTGTAGGGCTGGTGGTGGATTTGCGTTCGGGGCTAGGGTTAGGGTTAGGGAACGGCAAGGCTTAGGGCACAGGTGAGGGTGCGGAAACGTGGGAGGGTCAGGCTATGTGCTGACGCACAGGTCAGTGCCAGCGTACAGGTCAGGAGTAGGGTACGGCGTAAGGTGAGGTGTAGGGCTGGTGGTGGGTTTCTATTCCGGGCTAGCGTTAGGGTTAGGGAACGGCAAGGCATAGGGCACAGGTGAGGGTACGGAAACGTGGGAGGGTCAGTCTACGTGCTGACGCACGGGTCAGTGCCAGCGTACGGGTCAGGAGCAGGTTATGGCGTAAGATAAGGTGTAGGGCTGGTGGTGGGTTTCTATTCCGGGCTAGGGTTAGGTTTAGGGAACGGCAAGGCTTAGGGCACAGGTGAGGGTACGGAAACGTGGGAGGGTCGGGCTACGTGCTGACGCACGGGTCAGTGCCAGCGTACGGGCCAGGAATAGGCAACGGCGTAGGATAAAGTGTAGGGCTGGTGGTGGATTTGCGTTCCGGGCTAGGGTTAGGGTTAGGGAACGGCATGGCTTAGGGCACAGGTGAGGGTACGGAAACGTGGGAGAGTCAGGCTACGTGCTGACGCACGGTTCAGTGCCAGCGTACGGGCCACGAATAGGGTATGGCGTAATGTAAGGTGTCAGGCTGGTGGTGGGTTTCCGTTCTGGGCTAGGGTTAGGGTTAGGGAACGGCAAGGCTTAGGGCACAGGTGAAGGTACGGAAACGTGGGAGGCTCGTGCTACGTGCTGACGCACGGGTCAGTGCCAGCGTACGGGCCAGGAGTAGGCAACGGCGTAGGATGAAGTGTATGGCTGGTGGTGGATTTGCGTTCCGGGCTAGGGTTAGGGTTAGGGAACGGCAAGGCTTAGGGCACAGGTGAGGGTACGGAAACGTGGCAGGGTCAGGCTACGTGCTGACGCACAGCTCAGTGCCAGCGTACAGGTCAGGAGTAGGGTACGGCGTAAGGAAAAGTGTAGGGCTGGTGGTGGGTTTCTATTCCGGGCTAGGGTTAGGGTTAGGGAACGGCAAGGCTTAGGGCACAGGTGAGGGTACGGAAACGTGGGAGGGTCAGGCTACGTGCTGACGCACGTGTCAGTGCCAGCGTACGGGTCAGGAGTAGGGTACGGCGTAAGGTAAGGTGTAGGGCTGGTGGTGGGTTTCTATTCCGGGCTAGGGTTAGGGTTAGGGAACGGCAAGGCTTAGGGCACAGGTGAGGGTATGGAAACGTGGGAGGGTCAGGCTACGTGCTGACGCACGGGTCAGTGCCAGCGTACGGGCCAGGAGTAGGCAATGGCTTAAGGTAGGGTGTAGGGCTGGTGGTGGGTTTCTATTCCGGGCTAGGGTTAGGGTTAGGGAATGGCAAGGCTTAGGGCACAGGTGAGGGTACAGAAACGTGGGAGGGTCGGGCTACGTGCTGACGCACGGGTCAGTGCCAGCGTACGGGCCAGGAGTAGGCAACGGCGTAGGATAAAGTGTAGGCTGGTGGTGGATTTGCGTTCTGGGCTAGGGTTAGGGTTAGGGAACGGCAAGGCTTAGGGCACAGGAGAGGGTACGGAAACGCCAGAGTGTAAGGCTACGTGCTGATGCACGGGGCAGTGCCAGAGTACAGGCCAGGAGTATGCAACGGCGTAGGATAAAGTGTAGGGCTGGTGGTGGGTTTCTATTCCGGGCTAGGGTTAGGGTTAGGGAACGGCAAGGCTTAGGGAACAAGTGAGGGTACGGAAACGTGGGAGGGTCAGGCTACGTGCTGGCGCACGGTTCAGTGCCAGCGTACGGGCCAGGAATAGGGTACGGCGTAAGGTAAGGTGTAGGGCTGGTGGTGGGTTTCCATTCCGGGCTAGGGTTAGGGTAAGGGAACGGCAAGGCTTAGGGCACAGCTGAGGGTACGGAAACGTGGGAGGGTCAGGCTACGTGCTGACGCACTGGTCAGTGCCAACGTACGGGCCAGGAGTAGGGCACGGCGTAAGGTAAGGTGTAGGGCTTGTGGTTGATTTCCGTTCCAGGCTAGGGTTAGGGTTAGGGAACGGCAAGGCTTCGGGCAAAGGAGAGGGTACGGAAACGTGGGAGGGTCGGGCCCCGTGCTGACGCATGGGTTAGTGCCAGCATACGGGCCAGGAGTAGGCAACGGCGTAGGATAAAGTGTAGGGCTGGTGGTGGGTTTCCATTCCGGGCTAGGGTTAGGGTTAGGGAACGGCAAGGCTTAGGGCACAGGTGAGGGTACAGAAACGTGGGAGGGTCGGGCTACGTGCTGACGCACGGGTCAGTGCCAGCGTACGGGCCAGGAGTAGGCAACGGCGTAGGATAAAGTGTAGGGCTGGTGGTGGATTTGCATTCGGGGCTAGGGTTAGGGTTAGGGAACGGCAAGGCTTAGGGCACAGGTGAGGGTACGGAAACGTGGGAGGGTCAGGCTACGTGCTGACGCACAGGTTAGTGCCAGCGTACAGGTCAGGAGTATGGTACGGCGTAAGGTACCGTGTAGGGCTGGTGGTGGGTTTCTATTCCGGGCTAGGGTTAGGATTAGCGAACGGCAAGGCTTAGGGCACAGGTGAGGGTACAGAAACGTGGGAGGGTCGGGCTACGTGCTGACGCACGGGTCAGTGCCAGCATACGGGCCAGGAGTAGGCAACGGCGTAGGATAAAGTGTAGGGCTGGTGGTTGATTTCCGTTCCGGGCTAGTGTTAGGGTTAGGGAACGGCAAGGCTTAGGGCACAGGTGAGGTTACGGAAACGTGGGAGGGTCAGGCTACGTGCTGACGCACGGGTCAGTGCCAGCGTACGGGCCAGGAGTAAGCAACGGCGTAAGGTAAGGTGTAGGGCTCGTGGTTGGTTTCCGTTCCAGGCTAGGGTTAGGGTTAGGGAACGGCAAGGCTTAGGGCATAGGTGAGGGTACGGAAACGTGGGAGGGTCGGGCTACGTGCTGACGCACGTGTCAGTGCCAGCGTACGGGCCAGGAGTAGGCAACGGCGTAGGATAAAGTGTATGGCTGGTGGTGGATTTGCGTTCCGGGCTAGGGTTAGGGTTAGGGAATGACAAGGCTTAGGGCACAGGTGAGGGTACGGAAACGTGGGAGGGTCAGGCTACGTGCTGACGCACAGGTCAGTGCCAGCGTACAGGTCAGGAGTAGGGTACGGCGTAAGGAAAAGTGTAGGGCTGGTGGTGGGTTTCTATTCCGGGCTAGGGTTAGGGTTAGGGAACGGCAAAGCTTAGGGCACAGGTGAGGGTACGGAAACGTGGGAGGGTCAGGCTACATGCTGACGCATGTGTCAGTGCCAGCGTACGGGTCAGGAGTAGGGTACGGCGTAAGGTAAGGTGTAGGGCTGGTGGTGGCTTTCTATTCCCGGCTAGGGTTAGGGTTAGGGAACGGCAAGGCTTAGGGCACAGGTGAGGGTACGGAAACGTGGGAGGGTCAGGCTACGTGCTGACGCCCGGGTCAGTGCCAGCGTACGGGCCAGGAGTAGGCAACGGCTTAAGGTAAGGTGTAGGGCTGGTGGTGGGTTTCTATTCCGGGCTAGGGTTAGGGTTAGGGAACGGCAAGGCTTAGGGCACAGGTGAGGGTACAGAAACGTGGGAGGGTCGGGCTACGTGCTGACGCACGGGTCAGTGCCAGCATACGGGCCAGGAGTAGGCAACGGCGTAGGATAAAGTGTATGGCTGGTGGTGGATTTGCGTTCCGGGCTAGGGTTAGGGTTAGGGAACGGCAAGGCTTAGGGCACAGGTGAGGGTACGGAAACGTGGCAGGGTCAGGCTACGTGCTGACGCACAGCTCAGTGCCAGCGTACAGGTCAGGAGTAGGGTACGGCGTAAGGAAAAGTGTAGGGCTGGTGGTGGGTTTCTATTCCGGGCTAGGGTTAGGGTTAGGGAACGGCAAGGCTTAGGGCACAGGTGAGGGTACGGAAACGTGGGAGGGTCAGGCTACGTGCTGACGCACGTGTCAGTGCCAGCGTACGGGTCAGGAGTAGGGTACGGCGTAAGGTAAGGTGTAGGGCTGGTGGTGGGTTTCTATTCAGGGCTAGGGTTAGGGTTAGGGAACGGCAAGGCTTAGGGCACAGGTGAGGGTACGGAAACGTGGGAGGGTCAGGCTACGTGCTGACGCACGGGTCAGTGCCAGCGTACGGGCCAGGAGTAGGCAATGGCTTAAGGTAGGGTGTAGGGCTGGTGGTGGGTTTCTATTCCGGGCTAGGGTTAGGGTTAGGGAATGGCAAGGCTTAGGGCACAGGTGAGGGTACAGAAACGTGGGAGGGTCGGGCTACGTGCTGACGCACGGGTCAGTGCCAGCATACGGGTCAGGAGTAGGCAACGACGTAGGATAAAGTGTAGGGCTGGTGGTGGGTTTCCATTCCGGGCTAGGGTTAGGGTTAGGGAACGGCAACGCTTAGGGCACACGTGAGGGTACGGAAACGTGGGAGGGTCAGGCTTCGTGCTGACGCACGGGTCAGTGCCAGCGTTCGGGTCAGGAGTAGGTTATGGCGTAAGGTAAGGTGTAGGGCTGGTGGTGGGTTTCCGTTCCGGGCTAGGGTTAGGGTTAGGGAACGGCAAGGCTTAGGGCACAGGTGAAGTTACGGAAACGTGGGAGGCTCGTGCTACGTGCTGACGCACGGGTCAGTGCCAGCGTACGGGCCAGGAGTAGGCAACGGCGTAGGATAAAGTGTAGGCTGGTGGTGGATTTGCGTTCTGGGCTAGGGTTAGGGTTAGGGAACGGCAAGGCTTAGGGCACAGGAGAGGGTACGGAAACGCCAGAGTGTAAGGCTACGTGCTGATGCACGGGGCAGTGCCAGAGTACAGGCCAGGAGTATGCAACGGCGTAGGATAAAGTGTAGGGCTGGTGGTGGGTTTCTATTCCGGGCTAGGGTTAGGGTTAGGGAACGGCAAGGCTTAGGGCACAAGTGAGGGTACGGAAACGTGGGAGGGTCAGGCTACGTGCTGACGCACGGTTCAGTGCCAGCGTACAGGCCAGGAATAGGGTACGGCGTAAGGTAAGGTGTAGGGCTGGTGGTGGGTTTCCATTCCGGGCTAGGGTTAGGGTTAGGGAACGGCAAGGCTTAGGGCACAGCTGAGGGTACGGAAACGTGGGAGGGTCAGGCTACGTGCTGACGCACTGGTCAGTGCCAACGTACGGGCCAGGAGTAGGGTACGGCGTAAGGTAAGGTGTAGGGCTTGTGGTTGATTTCCGTTCCAGGCTAGGGTTAGGGTTAGGGAACGGCAAGGCTTAGGGCAAAGAGAGGGTACGGAAACGTGGGAGGGTCGGGCCCCGTGCTGACGCACGGGTTAGTGCCAGCATACGGGCCAGGAGTAGGCAACGGCGTAGGATAAAGTGTAGGGCTGGTGGTGGGTTTCCATTCCGGGCTAGGGTTAGGGTTAGGGAACGGCAACGCTTAGGGCACAGGTGAGGGTACGGAGCCGTGGGAGGGTCAGGCTACGTGCTGACGCACGGGTCAGTGCCAGCGTACGGGCCAGGAGTAGGCAACGGCTTAAGGTAAGGTGTAGGGCTGGTGGTGGGTTTCTATTCCGGGCTAGGGTTAGGGTTAGGGAACGGCAAGGCTTAGGGCACAGGTGAGGGTACAGAAACGTGGGAGGTTCGGGCTACGTGCTGACGCACGGGTCAGTGCCAGCGTACGGGCCAGGAGTAGGCAACGGCTTAAGGTAAGGTGTAGGGGTGGTGGTGGGTTTCTATTCCGGGCTAGGGTTAGGGTTAGGGAACGGCAAGGCTTAGGGCACAGGTGAGGGTACAGAAACGTGGGAGGGTCGGGCTACGTGCTGACGCACGGGTCAGTGCCAGCGTACGGGCCAGGAGTAGGCAACGGCGTAGGATAAAGTGTAGGGCTGGTGGTGGATTGGCATTAGGGGCTAGGGTTAGGGTTAGGGAACGGCAAGGCTTAGGGCACAGGTGAGGGTACGGAAACGTGGGAGGGTCAGGCTACGTGCTGACGCACAGGTTAGTGCCAGCGTACAGGTCAGGAGTATGGTACGGCGTAAGGTACCGTGTAGGGCTGGTGGTGGGTTTCTATTCCGGGCTAGGGTTAGGATTAGCGAACGGCAAGGCTTACGGCACAGGTGAGGGTACAGAAACGTGGGAGGGTCGGGCTACGTGCTGACGCACGGGTCAGTGCCAGCATACGGGCCAGGAGTAGGCAACGGCGTAGGATAAAGTGTAGGGCTGGTGGTTGATTTCCGTTCCGGGCTAGTGTTAGGGTTAGGGAACGGCAAGGCTTAGGGCACAGGTGAGGTTACGGAAACGTGGGAGGGTCAGGCTACGTGCTGACGCTCGGGTCAGTGCCAGCGTACGGGCCAGGAGTAAGCAACGGCGTAAGGTAAGGTGTAGGGCTCGTGGTTGGTTTCCGTTCCAGGCTAGGGTTAGGGTTAGGGAACGGCAAGGCTTAGGGCACAGGTGAGGGTACGGAAACGTGGGAGGGTCGGGCTACGTGCTGACGCACGTGTCAGTGCCAGCGTACGGGCCAGGAGTAGGCAACGGCGTAGGATAAAGTGTATGGCTGGTGGTGGATTTGCGTACCGGGCTAGGGTTAGGGTTAGGGAATGACAAGGCTTAGGGCACAGGTGAGGGTACGGAAACGTGGGAGGGTCAGGCTACGTGCTGACGCACAGGTCAGTGCCAGCGTACAGGTCAGGAGTAGGGTACGGCGTAAGGAAAGGTGTAGGGCTGGTGGTGGGTTTCTATTCCGGGCTAGGGTTAGGGTTAGGGAACGGCAAGGCTTAGGGCACAGGTGAGGGTACGGAAACGTGGGAGGGTCAGGCTACGTGCTGACGCACGGGTCAGTGCCAGCGTACGGGCCAGGAGTAGGCAACGGCTTAAGGTAATGTGTAGGGCTGGTGGTGGGTTTCTATTCCGGGCTAGGGTTAGGGTTAGGGAACGGCAAGGCTTAGGGCACAGGTGAGGGTACAGAAACGTGGGAGGGTCGGGCTACGTGCTGACGCACGGGTCAGTGCCAGCGTACGGGCCAGGAGTAGGCAACGGCTTAAGGTAAGGTGTAGGGCTGGTGGTGGGTTTCTATTCCGGGCTAGGGTTAGGGTTAGGGAATGGCAAGGCTTAGGGCACAGGTGAGGGTACAGAAACGTGGGAGGGTCGGGCTACGTGCTGACGCCCGGGTCAGTGCCAGCGTACGGGCCAGGAGTAGGCAACGGCGTAGGATAAAGTGTAGGGCTGGTGGTGGATTTGCGTTCGGGGCTAGGGTTAGGGTTAGGGAACGGCAAGGCTTAGGGCACAGGTGAGGGTACGGAAACGTGGGAGGGTCAGGCTACGTGCTGACGCACAGGTCAGTGCCAGCGTACAGGTCAGGAGTAGGGTACGGCGTAAGGTAAGGTGTAGGGCTGGTGGTGGGTTTCTATTCCGGGCTAGGGTTAGGGTTAGGGAACGGCAAGGCATAGGGCACAGGTGAGGGTACGGAAACGTGGGAGGGTCAGTCTACGTGCTGACGCACGGGTCAGTGCCAGCGTACGGGTCAGGAGTAGGTTATGGCGTAAGGTAAGGTGTAGGGCTGGTGGTGGGTTTCTATTCCGGGCTAGGGTTAGGGTTAGGGAACGGCAAGGCTTAGGGCACAGGTGAGGGTACGGAAACGTGGGAGGGTCGGGCTACGTGCTGACGCACGGGTCAGTGCAAGCGTACGGGCCAGGAGTAGGCAACGGCGTAGGATAAAGTGTAGGGCTGGTGGTGGATTTGCGTTCGGGGCTAGGGTTAGGGTTAGGGAACGGCAAGGCTTAGGGCACAGGTGAGGGTACGGAAACGTGGGAGGGTCAGGCTACGTGCTGACACACGGTTCAGTGCCAGCGTACGGGCCAGGAATAGGGTACGGCGTAATGTAAGGTGTCAGGCTGGTGGTGGGTTTCCGTTCCGGGCTAGGGTTAGGGTTAGGGAACGGCAAGGCTTAGGGCACAGGTGAAGGTACGGAAACGTGGGAGGCTCATGCTACGTGCTGACGCACGGGTCAGTGCCAGCGTACGGGCCAGGAGTAGGCAACGGCGTAGGATAAAGTGTAGGCTGGTGGTGGATTTGCGTTCTGGGCTAGGGTTAGGGTTAGGGAACGGCAAGGCTTAGGGCACAGGAGAGGGTACGGAAACGCCAGAGTGTAAGGCTACGTGCTGATGCACGGGGCAGTGCCAGAGTACAGGCCAGGAGTAGGCAACGGCGTAGGGTAAGGTGTAGGTGTGGTGGTGGGTTTCCGTTCCAGGCTAGGGTTAGGGTTAGGGAACGGCAAGGCTTAGGGCATAGGTGAGGGTACGGAAACGTGGGAGGGTCGGGCTACGTGCTGACGCACGTGTCAGTGCCAGCGTACGGGCCAGGAGTAGGCAACGGCGTAGGATAAAGTGTATGGCTGGTGGTGGATTTGCGTTCCGGGCTAGGGTTAGGGTTAGGGAATGACAAGGCTTAGGGCACAGGTGAGGGTACGGAAACGTGGGAGGGTCAGGCTACGTGCTGACGCACAGGTCAGTGCCAGCGTACAGGTCAGGAGTAGGGTACGGCGTAAGGAAAAGTGTAGGGCTGGTGGTGGGTTTCTATTCCGGGCTAGGGTTAGGGTTAGGGAACGGCAAAGCTTAGGGCACAGGTGAGGGTACGGAAACGTGGGAGGGTCAGGATACATGCTGACGCATGTGTCAGTGCCAGCGTACGGGTCAGGAGTAGGGTACGGCGTAAGGTAAGGTGTAGGGCTGGTGGTGGCTTTCTATTCCCGGCTAGGGTTAGGGTTAGGGAACGGCAAGGCTTAGGGCACAGGTGAGGGTACGGAAACGTGGGAGGGTCAGGCTACGTGCTGACGCCCGGGTCAGTGCCAGCGTACGGGCCAGGAGTAGGCAACGGCTTAAGGTAAGGTGTAGGGCTGGTGGTGGGTTTCTATTCCGGGCTAGGGTTAGGGTTAGGGAACGGCAAGGCTTAGGGCACAGGTGAGGGTACAGAAACGTGGGAGGGTCGGGCTACGTGCTGACGCACGGGTCAGTGCCAGCATACGGGTCAGGAGTAGGCAACGGCGTAGGATAAAGTGTAGGGCTGGTGGTGGATTTGCGTTCTGGGCTAGGGTTAGGGTTAGGGAACGGCAAGGCTTAGGGCACAGGAGAGGGTACGGAAACGCCAGAGTGTAAGGCTACGTGCTGATGCACGGGGCAGTGCCAGAGTACAGGCCAGGAGTAGGCAACGGCGTAGGGTAAGGTGTAGGTCTGGTGGTGGGTTTCCATTCCGGGCTAGGGTTAGGGTTAAGGAACGGCAAGGCTTAGGGCACAGGTGAGGGTACGGAAACGTGGGAGGGTCAGGCTACGTGCTGACGCACGGGTCAGTGCCAGCGTAAGGGCCAGGTGTAGGCAACGGCGTAAGGTAAGGTGTAGGGCTGGTGGTTGTTTTCCGTTCCAGGCTAGGGTTAGGGTTAGGGAACGGCAAGGCTTAGGGCACAGGGGAGGGTACGGAAACGTGGGAGGGTAAGGCTACGTGCTGATGAACGGGTCAGTGCCAGAGTACAGGCCAGGAGTAGGCAACGGCGTAGGGTAAGGTGTAGGGCTGGTGGTTGGTTTCCGTTCCAGGCTAGGGTTAGGGTTAGGGAACGGCAAGGCTTAGGGCACAGGGGAGGGTACGGAAACGTGGGAGGGTCGGGCTACGTGCTGATTCACGGGTCCGTGCCAGCGTTCGGGCCAGGAGTGGGCAACGGCGTAAGGTAAGGTGTAGGGCTGGTGGTGGGTTTCTATTCCGGGCTAGGGTTAGGGTGAGGGAACGGCAAGGTTTAGGGCACAGGTGAGGGTACAGAAACGTGGGAGGGTCGGGCTACGTGCTGACTCACGGGTCAGTGCCAGGGTACGGGCCAGGAGTATGCAACGGCGTAGGATAAAGTGTAGGGCTGGTGGTTGATTTCCGTTCCGGGCTAGTGTTAGGGTTAGGGAACGGCAAGGCTTAGGGCACAGGTGAGGGTACGGAAACGTGGGAGGGTCGGGCTACGTGCTGACGCACGGGTCAGTGCCAGCGTACGGGCCAGGAATAGGCAACGGCGTAGGATAAAGTGTAGGGCTGGTGGTGGATTTGCGTTCCGGGCTAGGGTTAGGGTTAGGGAACGGCATGGCTTAGGGCACAGGTGAGGGTACGGAAACGTGGGAGAGTCAGGCTACGTGCTGACGCACGGTTCAGTGCCAGCGTACGGGCCACGAATAGGGTATGGCGTAATGTAAGGTGTCAGGCTGGTGGTGGGTTTCCGTTCTGGGCTAGGGTTAGGGTTAGGGAACGGCAAGGCTTAGGGCACAGGTGAAGGTACGGAAACGTGGGAGGCTCGTGCTACGTGCTGACGCACGGGTCAGTGCCAGCGTACGGGCCAGGAGTAGGCAACGGCGTAGGATGAAGTGTATGGCTGGTGGTGGATTTGCGTTCCGGGCTAGGGTTAGGGTTAGGGAACGGCAAGGCTTAGGGCACAGGTGAGGGTACGGAAACGTGGCAGGGTCAGGCTACGTGCTGACGCACAGCTCAGTGCCAGCGTACAGGTCAGGAGTAGGGTACGGCGTAAGGAAAAGTGTAGGGCTGGTGGTGGGTTTCTATTCCGGGCTAGGGTTAGGGTTAGGGAACGGCAAGGCTTAGGGCACAGGTGAGGGTACGGAAACGTGGGAGGGTCAGGCTACGTGCTGACGCACGTGTCAGTGCCAGCGTACGGGTCAGGAGTAGGGTACGGCGTAAGGTAAGGTGTAGGGCTGGTGGTGGGTTTCTATTCCGGGCTAGGGTTAGGGTTAGGGAACGGCAAGGCTTAGGGCACAGGTGAGGGTATGGAAACGTGGGAGGGTCAGGCTACGTGCTGACGCACGGGTCAGTGCCAGCGTACGGGCCAGGAGTAGGCAATGGCTTAAGGTAGGGTGTAGGGCTGGTGGTGGGTTTCTATTCCGGGCTAGGGTTAGGGTTAGGGAATGGCAAGGCTTAGGGCACAGGTGAGGGTACAGAAACGTGGGAGGGTCGGGCTACGTGCTGACGCACGGGTCAGTGCCAGCGTACGGGCCAGGAGTAGGCAACGGCGTAGGATAAAGTGTAGGCTGGTGGTGGATTTGCGTTCTGGGCTAGGGTTAGGGTTAGGGAACGGCAAGGCTTAGGGCACAGGAGAGGGTACGGAAACGCCAGAGTGTAAGGCTACGTGCTGATGCACGGGGCAGTGCCAGAGTACAGGCCAGGAGTATGCAACGGCGTAGGATAAAGTGTAGGGCTCGTGGTTGGTTTCCGTTCCAGGCTAGGGTTAGGGTTAGGGAACGGCAAGGCTTAGGGCATAGGTGAGGGTACGGAAACGTGGGAGGGTCGGGCTACGTGCTGACGCACGTGTCAGTGCCAGCGTACGGGCCAGGAGTAGGCAACGGCGTAGGATAAAGTGTATGGCTGGTGGTGGATTTGCGTTCCGGGCTAGGGTTAGGGTTAGGGAATGACAAGGCTTAGGGCACAGGTGAGGGTACGGAAACGTGGGAGGGTCAGGCTACGTGCTGACGCACAGGTCAGTGCCAGCGTACAGGTCAGGAGTAGGGTACGGCGTAAGGAAAAGTGTAGGGCTGGTGGTGGGTTTCTATTCCGGGCTAGGGTTAGGGTTAGGGAACGGCAAAGCTTAGGGCACAGGTGAGGGTACGGAAACGTGGGAGGGTCAGGCTACATGCTGACGCATGTGTCAGTGCCAGCGTACGGGTCAGGAGTAGGGTACGGCGTAAGGTAAGGTGTAGGGCTGGTGGTGGCTTTCTATTCCCGGCTAGGGTTAGGGTTAGGGAACGGCAAGGCTTAGGGCACAGGTGAGGGTACGGAAACGTGGGAGGGTCAGGCTACGTGCTGACGCCCGGGTCAGTGCCAGCGTACGGGCCAGGAGTAGGCAACGGCTTAAGGTAAGGTGTAGGGCTGGTGGTGGGTTTCTATTCCGGGCTAGGGTTAGGGTTAGGGAACGGCAAGGCTTAGGGCACAGGTGAGGGTACAGAAACGTGGGAGGGTCGGGCTACGTGCTGACGCACGGGTCAGTGCCAGCATACGGGTCAGGAGTAGGCAACGGCGTAGGATAAAGTGTAGGGCTGGTGGTGGATTTGCGTTCTGGGCTAGGGTTAGGGTTAGGGAACGGCAAGGCTTAGGGCACAGGAGAGGGTACGGAAACGCCAGAGTGTAAGGCTACGTGCTGATGCACGGGGCAGTGCCAGAGTACAGGCCAGGAGTAGGCAACGGCGTAGGGTAAGGTGTAGGTCTGGTGGTGGGTTTCCATTCCGGGCTAGGGTTAGGGTTAAGGAACGGCAAGGCTTAGGGCACAGGTGAGGGTACGGAAACGTGGGAGGGTCAGGCTACGTGCTGACGCACGGGTCAGTGCCAGCGTAAGGGCCAGGTGTAGGCAACGGCGTAAGGTAAGGTGTAGGGCTGGTGGTTGTTTTCCGTTCCAGGCTAGGGTTAGGGTTAGGGAACGGCAAGGCTTAGGGCACAGGGGAGGGTACGGAAACGTGGGAGGGTAAGGCTACGTGCTGATGAACGGGTCAGTGCCAGAGTACAGGCCAGGAGTAGGCAACGGCGTAGGGTAAGGTGTAGGGCTGGTGGTTGGTTTCCGTTCCAGGCTAGGGTTAGGGTTAGGGAACGGCAAGGCTTAGGGCACAGGGGAGGGTACGGAAACGTGGGAGGGTCGGGCTACGTGCTGATTCACGGGTCCGTGCCAGCGTTCGGGCCAGGAGTGGGCAACGGCGTAAGGTAAGGTGTAGGACTGGTGGTGGGTTTCTATTCCGGGCTAGGGTTAGGGTTAGGGAACGGCAAGGTTTAGGGCACAGGTGAGGGTACAGAAACGTGGGAGGGTCGGGCTACGTGCTGACTCACGGGTCAGTGCCAGGGTACGGGCCAGGAGTATGCAACGGCGTAGGATAAAGTGTAGGGCTGGTGGTTGATTTCCGTTCCGGGCTAGTGTTAGGGTTAGGGAACGGCAAGGCTTAGGGCACAGGTGAGGTTACGGAAACGTGGGAGGTTCAGGCTACGTGCTGACGTACAGGTCAGTGCCAGCGTACGGGCCAGGAGTAAGCAACGGCGTAAGGTAAGGTGTAGGGCTGGTGGTTGGTTTCCGTTCCAGGCTAGGGTTAGGGTTAGGGAACGGCAAGGCTTAGGGCACAGGTGAGGGTACGGAAACGTGGGAGGGTCGGGCTACATGCTGACGCACGTGTCAGTGCCAGCGTACGGGCCAGGAGTAGGCAACGGCGTAGGATAAAGTGTATGGCTGGTGGTGGATTTGCGTTCCGGGCTAGGGTTAGGGTTAGGGAACGGCAAGGCTTAGGGCACAGGTGAGGGTACGGAAACGTGGCAGGGTCAGGCTACGTGCTGACGCACAGCTCAGTGCCAGCGTACAGGTCAGGAGTAGGGTACGGCGTAAGGAAAAGTGTAGGGCTGGTGGTGGGTTTCTATTCCGGGCTAGGGTTAGGGTTAGGGAACGGCAAGGCTTAGGGCACAGGTGAGGGTACGGAAACGTGGGAGGGTCAGGCTACGTGCTGACGCACGTGTCAGTGCCAGCGTACGGGTCAGGAGTAGGGTACGGCGTAAGGTAAGGTGTAGGGCTGGTGGTGGGTTTCTATTCAGGGCTAGGGTTAGGGTTAGGGAACGGCAAGGCTTAGGGCACAGGTGAGGGTACGGAAACGTGGGAGGGTCAGGCTACGTGCTGACGCACGGGTCAGTGCCAGCGTACGGGCCAGGAGTAGGCAATGGCTTAAGGTAGGGTGTAGGGCTGGTGGTGGGTTTCTATTCCGGGCTAGGGTTAGGGTTAGGGAATGGCAAGGCTTAGGGCACAGGTGAGGGTACAGAAACGTGGGAGGGTCGGGCTACGTGCTGACGCACGGGTCAGTGCCAGCATACGGGTCAGGAGTAGGCAACGACGTAGGATAAAGTGTAGGGCTGGTGGTGGGTTTCCATTCCGGGCTAGGGTTAGGGTTAGGGAACGGCAACGCTTAGGGCACACGTGAGGGTACGGAAACGTGGGAGGGTCAGGCTTCGTGCTGACGCACGGGTCAGTGCCAGCGTTCGGGTCAGGAGTAGGTTATGGCGTAAGGTAAGGTGTAGGGCTGGTGGTGGGTTTCCGTTCCGGGCTAGGGTTAGGGTTAGGGAACGGCAAGGCTTAGGGCACAGGTGAAGTTACGGAAACGTGGGAGGCTCGTGCTACGTGCTGACGCACGGGTCAGTGCCAGCGTACGGGCCAGGAGTAGGCAACGGCGTAGGATAAAGTGTAGGCTGGTGGTGGATTTGCGTTCTGGGCTAGGGTTAGGGTTAGGGAACGGCAAGGCTTAGGGCACAGGAGAGGGTACGGAAACGCCAGAGTGTAAGGCTACGTGCTGATGCACGGGGCAGTGCCAGAGTACAGGCCAGGAGTATGCAACGGCGTAGGATAAAGTGTAGGGCTGGTGGTGGGTTTCTATTCCGGGCTAGGGTTAGGGTTAGGGAACGGCAAGGCTTAGGGCACAAGTGAGGGTACGGAAACGTGGGAGGGTCAGGCTACGTGCTGACGCACGGTTCAGTGCCAGCGTACAGGCCAGGAATAGGGTACGGCGTAAGGTAAGGTGTAGGGCTGGTGGTGGGTTTCCATTCCGGGCTAGGGTTAGGGTTAGGGAACGGCAAGGCTTAGGGCACAGCTGAGGGTACGGAAACGTGGGAGGGTCAGGCTACGTGCTGACGCACTGGTCAGTGCCAACGTACGGGCCAGGAGTAGGGTACGGCGTAAGGTAAGGTGTAGGGCTTGTGGTTGATTTCCGTTCCAGGCTAGGGTTAGGGTTAGGGAACGGCAAGGCTTAGGGCAAAGAGAGGGTACGGAAACGTGGGAGGGTCGGGCCCCGTGCTGACGCACGGGTTAGTGCCAGCATACGGGCCAGGAGTAGGCAACGGCGTAGGATAAAGTGTAGGGCTGGTGGTGGGTTTCCATTCCGGGCTAGGGTTAGGGTTAGGGAACGGCAACGCTTAGGGCACAGGTGAGGGTACGGAGCCGTGGGAGGGTCAGGCTACGTGCTGACGCACGGGTCAGTGCCAGCGTACGGGCCAGGAGTAGTCAACGGCTTAAGGTAAGGTGTAGGGCTGGTGGTGGGTTTCTATTCCGGGCTAGGGTTAGGGTTAGGGAACGGCAAGGCTTAGGGCACAGGTGAGGGTACAGAAACGTGGGAGGTTCGGGCTACGTGCTGACGCACGGGTCAGTGCCAGCGTACGGGCCAGGAGTAGGCAACGGCTTAAGGTAAGGTGTAGGGGTGGTGGTGGGTTTCTATTCCGGGCTAGGGTTAGGGTTAGGGAACGGCAAGGCTTAGGGCACAGGTGAGGGTACAGAAACGTGGGAGGGTCGGGCTACGTGCTGACGCACGGGTCAGTGCCAGCGTACGGGCCAGGAGTAGGCAACGGCGTAGGATAAAGTGTAGGGCTGGTGGTGGATTTGCATTAGGGGCTAGGGTTAGGGTTAGGGAACGGCAAGGCTTAGGGCACAGGTGAGGGTACGGAAACGTGGGAGGGTCAGGCTACGTGCTGACGCACAGGTTAGTGCCAGCGTACAGGTCAGGAGTATGGTACGGCGTAAGGTACCGTGTAGGGCTGGTGGTGGGTTTCTATTCCGGGCTAGGGTTAGGATTAGCGAACGGCAAGGCTTAGGGCACAGGTGAGGGTACAGAAACGTGGGAGGGTCGGGCTACGTGCTGACGCACGGGTCAGTGCCAGCATACGGGCCAGGAGTAGGCAACGGCGTAGGATAAAGTGTAGGGCTGGTGGTTGATTTCCGTTCCGGGCTAGTGTTAGGGTTAGGGAACGGCAAGGCTTAGGGCACAGGTGAGGTTACGGAAACGTGGGAGGGTCAGGCTACGTGCTGACGCTCGGGTCAGTGCCAGCGTACGGGCCAGGAGTAAGCAACGGCGTAAGGTAAGGTGTAGGGCTCGTGGTTGGTTTCCGTTCCAGGCTAGGGTTAGGGTTAGGGAACGGCAAGGCTTAGGGCACAGGTGAGGGTACGGAAACGTGGGAGGGTCGGGCTACGTGCTGACGCACGTGTCAGTGCCAGCGTACGGGCCAGGAGTAGGCAACGGCGTAGGATAAAGTGTATGGCTGGTGGTGGATTTGCGTACCGGGCTAGGGTTAGGGTTAGGGAATGACAAGGCTTAGGGCACAGGTGAGGGTACGGAAACGTGGGAGGGTCAGGCTACGTGCTGACGCACAGGTCAGTGCCAGCGTACAGGTCAGGAGTAGGGTACGGCGTAAGGAAAGGTGTAGGGCTGGTGGTGGGTTTCTATTCCGGGCTAGGGTTAGGGTTAGGGAACGGCAAGGCTTAGGGCACAGGTGAGGGTACGGAAACGTGGGAGGGTCAGGCTACGTGCTGACGCACGGGTCAGTGCCAGCGTACGGGCCAGGAGTAGGCAACGGCTTAAGGTAATGTGTAGGGCTGGTGGTGGGTTTCTATTCCGGGCTAGGGTTAGGGTTAGGGAACGGCAAGGCTTAGGGCACAGGTGAGGGTACAGAAACGTGGGAGGGTCGGGCTACGTGCTGACGCACGGGTCAGTGCCAGCGTACGGGCCAGGAGTAGGCAACGGCTTAAGGTAAGGTGTAGGGCTGGTGGTGGGTTTCTATTCCGGGCTAGGGTTAGGGTTAGGGAATGGCAAGGCTTAGGGCACAGGTGAGGGTACAGAAACGTGGGAGGGTCGGGCTACGTGCTGACGCCCGGGTCAGTGCCAGCGTACGGGCCAGGAGTAGGCAACGGCGTAGGATAAAGTGTAGGGCTGGTGGTGGATTTGCGTTCGGGGCTAGGGTTAGGGTTAGGGAACGGCAAGGCTTAGGGCACAGGTGAGGGTACGGAAACGTGGGAGGGTCAGGCTACGTGCTGACGCACAGGTCAGTGCCAGCGTACAGGTCAGGAGTAGGGTACGGCGTAAGGTAAGGTGTAGGGCTGGTGGTGGGTTTCTATTCCGGGCTAGGGTTAGGGTTAGGGAACGGCAAGGCATAGGGCACAGGTGAGGGTACGGAAACGTGGGAGGGTCAGTCTACGTGCTGACGCACGGGTCAGTGCCAGCGTACGGGTCAGGAGTAGGTTATGGCGTAAGGTAAGGTGTAGGGCTGGTGGTGGGTTTCTATTCCGGGCTAGGGTTAGGGTTAGGGAACGGCAAGGCTTAGGGCACAGGTGAGGGTACGGAAACGTGGGAGGGTCGGGCTACGTGCTGACGCACGGGTCAGTGCAAGCGTACGGGCCAGGAGTAGGCAACGGCGTAGGATAAAGTGTAGGGCTGGTGGTGGATTTGCGTTCGGGGCTAGGGTTAGGGTTAGGGAACGGCAAGGCTTAGGGCACAGGTGAGGGTACGGAAACGTGGGAGGGTCAGGCTACGTGCTGACACACGGTTCAGTGCCAGCGTACGGGCCAGGAATAGGGTACGGCGTAATGTAAGGTGTCAGGCTGGTGGTGGGTTTCCGTTCCGGGCTAGGGTTAGGGTTAGGGAACGGCAAGGCTTAGGGCACAGGTGAAGGTACGGAAACGTGGGAGGCTCATGCTACGTGCTGACGCACGGGTCAGTGCCAGCGTACGGGCCAGGAGTAGGCAACGGCGTAGGATAAAGTGTAGGCTGGTGGTGGATTTGCGTTCTGGGCTAGGGTTAGGGTTAGGGAACGGCAAGGCTTAGGGCACAGGAGAGGGTACGGAAACGCCAGAGTGTAAGGCTACGTGCTGATGCACGGGGCAGTGCCAGAGTACAGGCCAGGAGTAGGCAACGGCGTAGGGTAAGGTGTAGGTCTGGTGGTGGGTTTCCGTTCCAGGCTAGGGTTAGGGTTAGGGAACGGCAAGGCTTAGGGCATAGGTGAGGGTACGGAAACGTGGGAGGGTCGGGCTACGTGCTGACGCACGTGTCAGTGCCAGCGTACGGGCCAGGAGTAGGCAACGGCGTAGGATAAAGTGTATGGCTGGTGGTGGATTTGCGTTCCGGGCTAGGGTTAGGGTTAGGGAATGACAAGGCTTAGGGCACAGGTGAGGGTACGGAAACGTGGGAGGGTCAGGCTACGTGCTGACGCACAGGTCAGTGCCAGCGTACAGGTCAGGAGTAGGGTACGGCGTAAGGAAAAGTGTAGGGCTGGTGGTGGGTTTCTATTCCGGGCTAGGGTTAGGGTTAGGGAACGGCAAAGCTTAGGGCACAGGTGAGGGTACGGAAACGTGGGAGGGTCAGGATACATGCTGACGCATGTGTCAGTGCCAGCGTACGGGTCAGGAGTAGGGTACGGCGTAAGGTAAGGTGTAGGGCTGGTGGTGGCTTTCTATTCCCGGCTAGGGTTAGGGTTAGGGAACGGCAAGGCTTAGGGCACAGGTGAGGGTACGGAAACGTGGGAGGGTCAGGCTACGTGCTGACGCCCGGGTCAGTGCCAGCGTACGGGCCAGGAGTAGGCAACGGCTTAAGGTAAGGTGTAGGGCTGGTGGTGGGTTTCTATTCCGGGCTAGGGTTAGGGTTAGGGAACGGCAAGGCTTAGGGCACAGGTGAGGGTACAGAAACGTGGGAGGGTCGGGCTACGTGCTGACGCACGGGTCAGTGCCAGCATACGGGTCAGGAGTAGGCAACGGCGTAGGATAAAGTGTAGGGCTGGTGGTGGATTTGCGTTCTGGGCTAGGGTTAGGGTTAGGGAACGGCAAGGCTTAGGGCACAGGAGAGGGTACGGAAACGCCAGAGTGTAAGGCTACGTGCTGATGCACGGGGCAGTGCCAGAGTACAGGCCAGGAGTAGGCAACGGCGTAGGGTAAGGTGTAGGTCTGGTGGTGGGTTTCCATTCCGGGCTAGGGTTAGGGTTAAGGAACGGCAAGGCTTAGGGCACAGGTGAGGGTACGGAAACGTGGGAGGGTCAGGCTACGTGCTGACGCACGGGTCAGTGCCAGCGTAAGGGCCAGGTGTAGGCAACGGCGTAAGGTAAGGTGTAGGGCTGGTGGTTGTTTTCCGTTCCAGGCTAGGGTTAGGGTTAGGGAACGGCAAGGCTTAGGGCACAGGGGAGGGTACGGAAACGTGGGAGGGTAAGGCTACGTGCTGATGAACGGGTCAGTGCCAGAGTACAGGCCAGGAGTAGGCAACGGCGTAGGGTAAGGTGTAGGGCTGGTGGTTGGTTTCCGTTCCAGGCTAGGGTTAGGGTTAGGGAACGGCAAGGCTTAGGGCACAGGGGAGGGTACGGAAACGTGGGAGGGTCGGGCTACGTGCTGATTCACGGGTCCGTGCCAGCGTTCGGGCCAGGAGTGGGCAACGGCGTAAGGTAAGGTGTAGGGCTGGTGGTGGGTTTCTATTCCGGGCTAGGGTTAGGGTTAGGGAACGGCAAGGTTTAGGGCACAGGTGAGGGTACAGAAACGTGGGAGGGTCGGGCTACGTGCTGACTCACGGGTCAGTGCCAGGGTACGGGCCAGGAGTATGCAACGGCGTAGGATAAAGTGTAGGGCTGGTGGTTGATTTCCGTTCCGGGCTAGTGTTAGGGTTAGGGAACGGCAAGGCTTAGGGCACAGGTGAGGTTACGGAAACGTGGGAGGTTCAGGCTACGTGCTGACGCACGGGTCAGTGCCAGCGTACGGGCCAGGAGTAAGCAACGGCGTAAGGTAAGGTGTAGGGCTGGTGGTTGGTTTCCGTTCCAGGCTAGGGTTAGGGTTAGGGAACGGCAAGGCTTAGGGCACAGGTGAGGGTACGGAAACGTGGGAGGGTCGGGCTACATGCTGACGCACGTGTCAGTGCCAGCGTACGGGCCAGGAGTAGGCAACGGCGTAGGATAAAGTGTATGGCTGGTGGTGGATTTGCGTTCCGGGCTAGGGTTAGGGTTAGGGAACGGCAAGGCTTAGGGCACAGGTGAGGGTACGGAAACGTGGCAGGGTCAGGCTACGTGCTGACGCACAGCTCAGTGCCAGCGTACAGGTCAGGAGTAGGGTACGGCGTAAGGAAAAGTGTAGGGCTGGTGGTGGGTTTCTATTCCGGGCTAGGGTTAGGGTTAGGAAACGGCAAGGCTTAGGGCACAGGTGAGGGTACGGAAACGTGGGAGGGTCAGGCTACGTGCTGACGCACGTGTCAGTGCCAGCGTACGGGTCAGGAGTAGGGTACGGCGTAAGGTAAGGTGTAGGGCTGGTGGTGGGTTTCTATTCAGGGCTAGGGTTAGGGTTAGGGAACGGCAAGGCTTAGGGCACAGGTGAGGGTACGGAAACGTGGGAGGGTCAGGCTACGTGCTGACGCACGGGTCAGTGCCAGCGTACGGGCCAGGAGTAGGCAATGGCTTAAGGTAGGGTGTAGGGCTGGTGGTGGGTTTCTATTCCGGGCTAGGGTTAGGGTTAGGGAATGGCAAGGCTTAGGGCACAGGTGAGGGTACAGAAACGTGGGAGGGTCGGGCCACGTGCTGACGCACGGGTCAGTGCCAGCATACGGGTCAGGAGTAGGCAACGACGTAGGATAAAGTGTAGGGCTGGTGGTGGGTTTCCATTCCGGGCTAGGGTTAGGGTTAGGGAACGGCAACGCTTAGGGCACACGTGAGGGTACGGAAACGTGGGAGGGTCAGGCTTCGTGCTGACGCACGGGTCAGTGCCAACGTTCGGGTCAGGAGTAGGTTATGGCGTAAGGTAAGGTGTAGGGCTGGTGGTGGGTTTCCGTTCCGGGCTAGGGTTAGGGTTAGGGAACGGCAAGGCTTAGGGCACAGGTGAAGTTACGGAAACGTGAGAGGCTCGTGCTACGTGCTGACGCACGGGTCAGTGCCAGCGTACGGGCCAGGAGTAGGCAACGGCGTAGGATAAAGTGTAGGCTGGTGGTGGATTTGCGTTCTGGGCTAGGGTTAGGGTTAGGGAACGGCAAGGCTTAGGGCACAGGAGAGGGTACGGAAACGCCAGAGTGTAAGGCTACGTGCTGATGCACGGGGCAGTGCCAGAGTACAGGCCAGGAGTATGCAACGGCGTAGGATAAAGTGTAGGGCTGGTGGTGGGTTTCTATTCCGGGCTAGGGTTAGGGTTAGGGAACGGCAAGGCTTAGGGCACAAGTGAGGGTACGGAAACGTGGGAGGGTCAGGCTACGTGCTGACGCACGGTTCAGTGCCAGCGTACAGGCCAGGAATAGGGTACGGCGTAAGGTAAGGTGTAGGGCTGGTGGTGGGTTTCCATTCCGGGCTAGGGTTAGGGTTAGGGAACGGCAAGGCTTAGGGCACAAGTGAGGGTACGGAAACGTGGGAGGGTCAGGCTACGTGCTGACGCACTGGTCAGTGCCAACGTACGGGCCAGGAGTAGGGTACGGCGTAAGGTAAGGTGTAGGGCTTGTGGTTGATTTCCGTTCCAGGCTAGGGTTAGGGTTAGGGAACGGCAAGGCTTAGGGCAAAGGAGAGGGTACGGAAACGTGGGAGGGTCGGGCCCCGTGCTGACGCACGGGTTAGTGCCAGCATACGGGCCAGGAGTAGGCAACGGCGTAGGATAAAGTGTAGGGCTGGTGGTGGGTTTCCATTCCGGGCTAGGGTTAGGGTTAGGGAACGGCAACGCTTAGGGCACAGGTGAGGGTACGGAGCCGTGGGAGGGTCAGGCTACGTGCTGACGCACGGGTCAGTGCCAGCGTACGGGCCAGGAGTAGGCAACGGCTTAAGGTAAGGTGTAGGGCTGGTGGTGGGTTTCTATTCCGGGCTAGGGTTAGGGTTAGGGAACGGCAAGGCTTAGGGCACAGGTGAGGGTACAGAAACGTGGGAGGTTCGGGCTACGTGCTGACGCACGGGTCAGTGCCAGCGTACGGGCCAGGAGTAGGCAACGGCTTAAGGTAAGGTGTAGGGGTGGTGGTGGGTTTCTATTCCGGGCTAGGGTTAGGGTTAGGGAACGGCAAGGCTTAGGGCACAGGTGAGGGTACAGAAACGTGGGAGGGTCGGGCTACGTGCTGACGCACGGGTCAGTGCCAGCGTACGGGCCAGGAGTAGGCAACGGCGTAGGATAAAGTGTAGGGCTGGTGGTGGATTGGCATTAGGGGCTAGGGTTAGGGTTAGGGAACGGCAAGGCTTAGGGCACAGGTGAGGGTACGGAAACGTGGGAGGGTCAGGCTACGTGCTGACGCACAGGTTAGTGCCAGCGTACAGGTCAGGAGTATGGTACGGCGTAAGGTACCGTGTAGGGCTGGTGGTGGGTTTCTATTCCGGGCTAGGGTTAGGATTAGCGAACGGCAAGGCTTAGGGCACAGGTGAGGGTACAGAAACGTGGGAGGGTCGGGCTACGTGCTGACGCACGGGTCAGTGCCAGCATACGGGCCAGGAGTAGGCAACGGCGTAGGATAAAGTGTAGGGCTGGTGGTTGATTTCCGTTCCGGGCTAGTGTTAGGGTTAGGGAACGGCAAGGCTTAGGGCACAGGTGAGGTTACGGAAACGTGGGAGGGTCAGGCTACGTGCTGACGCTCGGGTCAGTGCCAGCGTACGGGCCAGGAGTAAGCAACGGCGTAAGGTAAGGTGTAGGGCTCGTGGTTGGTTTCCGTTCCAGGCTAGGGTTAGGGTTAGGGAACGGCAAGGCTTAGGGCACAGGTGAGGGTACGGAAACGTGGGAGGGTCGGGCTACGTGCTGACGCACGTGTCAGTGCCAGCGTACGGGCCAGGAGTAGGCAACGGCGTAGGATAAAGTGTATGGCTGGTGGTGGATTTGCGTACCGGGCTAGGGTTAGGGTTAGGGAATGACAAGGCTTAGGGCACAGGTGAGGGTACGGAAACGTGGGAGGGTCAGGCTACGTGCTGACGCACAGGTCAGTGCCAGCGTACAGGTCAGGAGTAGGGTACGGCGTAAGGAAAGGTGTAGGGCTGGTGGTGGGTTTCTATTCCGGGCTAGGGTTAGGGTTAGGGAACGGCAAGGCTTAGGGCACAGGTGAGGGTACGGAAACGTGGGAGGGTCAGGCTACGTGCTGACGCACGGGTCAGTGCCAGCGTACGGGCCAGGAGTAGGCAACGGCTTAAGGTAATGTGTAGGGCTGGTGGTGGGTTTCTATTCCGGGCTAGGGTTAGGGTTAGGGAACGGCAAGGCTTAGGGCACAGGTGAGGGTACAGAAACGTGGGAGGGTCGGGCTACGTGCTGACGCACGGGTCAGTGCCAGCGTACGGGCCAGGAGTAGGCAACGGCTTAAGGTAAGGTGTAGGGCTGGTGGTGGGTTTCTATTCCGGGCTAGGGTTAGGGTTAGGGAATGGCAAGGCTTAGGGCACAGGTGAGGGTACAGAAACGTGGGAGGGTCGGGCTACGTGCTGACGCCCGGGTCAGTGCCAGCGTACGGGCCAGGAGTAGGCAACGGCGTAGGATAAAGTGTAGGGCTGGTGGTGGATTTGCGTTCGGGGCTAGGGTTAGGGTTAGGGAACGGCAAGGCTTAGGGCACAGGTGAGGGTACGGAAACGTGGGAGGGTCAGGCTACGTGCTGACGCACAGGTCAGTGCCAGCGTACAGGTCAGGAGTAGGGTACGGCGTAAGGTAAGGTGTAGGGCTGGTGGTGGGTTTCTATTCCGGGCTAGGGTTAGGGTTAGGGAACGGCAAGGCATAGGGCACAGGTGAGGGTACGGAAACGTGGGAGGGTCAGTCTACGTGCTGACGCACGGGTCAGTGCCAGCGTACGGGTCAGGAGTAGGTTATGGCGTAAGGTAAGGTGTAGGGCTGGTGGTGGGTTTCTATTCCGGGCTAGGGTTAGGGTTAGGGAACGGCAAGGCTTAGGGCACAGGTGAGGGTACGGAAACGTGGGAGGGTCGGGCTACGTGCTGACGCACGGGTCACTGCAAGCGTACGGGCCAGGAGTAGGCAACGGCGTAGGATAAAGTGTAGGGCTGGTGGTGGATTTGCGTTCGGGGCTAGGGTTAGGGTTAGGGAACGGCAAGGCTTAGGGCACAGGTGAGGGTACGGAAACGTGGGAGGGTCAGGCTACGTGCTGACACACGGTTCAGTGCCAGCGTACGGGCCAGGAATAGGGTACGGCGTAATGTAAGGTGTCAGGCTGGTGGTGGGTTTCCGTTCCGGGCTAGGGTTAGGGTTAGGGAACGGCAAGGCTTAGGGCACAGGTGAAGGTACGGAAACGTGGGAGGCTCATGCTACGTGCTGACGCACGGGTCAGTGCCAGCGTACGGGCCAGGAGTAGGCAACGGCGTAGGATAAAGTGTAGGCTGGTGGTGGATTTGCGTTCTGGGCTAGGGTTAGGGTTAGGGAACGGCAAGGCTTAGGGCACAGGAGAGGGTACGGAAACGCCAGAGTGTAAGGCTACGTGCTGATGCACGGGGCAGTGCCAGAGTACAGGCCAGGAGTAGGCAATGGCGTAGGGTAAGGTGTAGGTCTGGTGGTGGGTTTCCATTCCGAGCTAGGGTTAGGGTTAGGGAACGGCAAGGCTTAGGGCACAGGTGAGGGTACGGAAACGTGGGAGGGTCAGGCTACGTGCTGACGCACGGGTCAGTGCCAGCGTACGGGCCAGGTGTAGGCAACGGCGTAAGGTAAGGTGTAGGGCTGGTGGTTGTTTTCCGTTCCAGGCTAGGGTTAGGGTTAGGGAACGGCAAGGCTTAGGGCACAGGTGAGGGTACGGAAACGTGGGAGGGTCGGGCTACGTGCTGATGCACGGGTCAGTGCCAGCGTACTGGCCAGGAGTAGGCAACGGCGTAGGATAAAGTGTAGGGCTGGTGGTGGATTTGCGTTCCGGGCTAGGGTTAGGGTTAGGGAACGGCAAGGCTTAGGGCACAGGTGAGGGTACGGAAGCGTGGGAGTGTCAGGCTACGTGCAGACGAACGGGTCAGTGCCAGCGTACGGGTCAGGAGTAGGGTACGGCGTAAGGTAAGGTGTAGGGCTGGTGGTGGGTTTCTATTCCGGGCTAGGGTTAGGGTTAGGGAACGGCAAGGCTTAGGGCACAAGTGAGGGTACGGAAACGTGGGAGGGTCAGGCTACGTGCTGACGCACGGTTCAGTGCCAGCGTACGGGCCAGGAATAGGGTACGGCGTAAGGTAAGGTGTAGGGCTGGTGGTGGGTTTCCATTCCGGGCTAGGGTTAGGGTTAGGGAACGGCAAGGCTTAGGGCACAGGTGAGGGCACGGAAACGTGGGAGGGTCAGGCTACGTGCTGACGCACGTGTCAGTGCCAGCGTACGGGTCAGGAGTAGGGTACGGCGTAAGGTAAGGTGTAGGGCTGGTGGTGGGTTTCTATTCCGGGCTAGGGTTAGGGTTAGGGAACGGCAAGGCTTAGGGCACAGGTCAGGGTACGGAAACGCGGGAGGGTAAGGCTACGTGCTGATGAACGGGTCAGTGCCAGAGTACAGGCCAGGAGTAGGCAACGGCGTAGGGTAAGGTGTAGGGCTGGTGGTTGGTTTCCGTTCCAGGCTAGGGTTAGGGTTAGGGAACGGTAAGGCTTAGGGCACAGGGGAGGGTACGGAAACGTGGGAGGGTCGGGCTACGTGCTGATTCACGGGTCCGTGCCAGCGTTCGGGCCAGGAGTGGGCAACGGCGTAAGGTAAGGTGTAGGGCTTGTGGTTGATTTCCGTTCTGGGATAGGGTTAGGGTTAGGGATCGGCAAGGCTTAGGGCACAGGTGAGGGTATGGAAACGTGGGAGGGTCGGGCTACGTGCATACGCATGGGTCAGTGCCAGCGTACGGGCCAGGAGTAGGCAACGGCGTAGGATAAAGTGTACGGCTGGTGGTGGATTTGCGTTCTGGGCTAGGGTTAGGGTTAGGGAACGGCAAGGCTTAGGGCACAGGTCAGGGTATGGAAACGCGGGAGGGTAAGGCTACGTGCTGATGCACGGGTCAGTGCCAGAGTACAGGCCAGGACTAGGCAACGGCGTAGGGTAAGGTGTAGGGCTAGTGGTGGGTTTTCATTCCGGGCTAGGGTTAGCGTTAGGGAAAGGCATGGCTTAGGGCACAGGTGAGGGTACGGAAACGTGGGAGGTTCAGGCTACGTGCTGACGCACGGGTCAGTGCCAGCATACGTGCCAGGAGTAGGCAACGGCGTAAGGTAAGGTCTAGGGCTGGTGGTTGGTTTCCGTTCCAGGCTAGGGTTAGGGTTAGGGAACGGCAAGGCTTAGGGCACAGGTGAGGGTACGGAAACGTGGGAGGGTCGGGCTACGTGCTGACGCACGGGTCAGTGCCAGCGTACGGGCCAGGAGTAGGCAACGGCGTAGGATAAAGTGTAGGGCTAGTGGTGGATTTGCGTTCCAGGCTAGCGTTAGGGTTAGGGAACGGCAAGGCTTAGGGCACAGGTGAGGGTACGGAAACGTGGGAGGGTCGGGCTACGTGCTGACGCACGTGTCAGTGCCAGCGTACGGGCCAGGAGTAGGCAACCGCGTAGGATAAAGTGTATGGCTGGTGGTGGATTTGCGTTCCGGGGTAGGGTTAGGGTTAGGGAATGACAAGGCTTAGGGCACAGGTGAGGGTACGGAAACGTGGGAGGGTCAGGCTACGTGCTGACGCACAGGTCAGTGCCAGCGTACAGGTCAGGAGTAGGGTACGGCGTAAGGAAAAGTGTAGGGCTGGTGGTGGGTTTCTATTCCGGGCTAGGGTTAGGGTTAGGGAACGGCAAAGCTTAGGGCACAGGTGAGGGTACGGAAACGTGGGAGGGTCAGGCTACATGCTGACGCACGTGTCAGTGCCAGCGTACGGGTCAGGAGTAGGGTACGGCGTAAGGTAAGGTGTAGGGCTGGTGGTGGCTTTCTATTCCCGGCTAGGGTTAGGGTTAGGGAACGGCAAGGCTTAGGGCACAGGTGAGGGTACGGAAACGTGGGAGGGTCAGGCTACGTGCTGACGCCCGGGTCAGTGCCAGCGTACGGGCCAGGAGTAGGCAACGGCTTAAGGTAATGTGTAGGGCTGGTGGTGGGTTTCTATTCCGGGCTAGGGTTAGGGTTAGGGAACGGCAAGGCTTAGGGCACAGGTGAGGGTACAGAAACGTGGGAGGGTCGGGCTACGTGCTGACGCACGGGTCAGTGCCAGCATACGGGTCAGGAGTAAGCAACGGCGTAGGATAAAGTGTAGGGCTGGTGGTGGATTTGCGTTCTGGGCTAGGGTTAGGGTTAGGGAACGGCAAGGCTTAGGGCACAGGAGAGGGTACGGAAACGCCAGAGTGTAAGGCTACGTGCTGATGCACGGGGCAGTGCCAGAGTACAGGCCAGGAGTAGGCAACGGCGTAGGGTAAGGTGTAGGTCTGGTGGTGGGTTTCCATTCCGGGCTAGGGTTAGGGTTAAGGAACGGCAAGGCTTAGGGCACAGGTGAGGGTACGGAAACGTGGGAGGGTCAGGCTACGTGCTGACGCACGGGTCAGTGCCAGCGTAAGGGCCAGGTGTAGGCAACGGCGTAAGGTAAGGTGTAGGGCTGGTGGTTGTTTTCCGTTCCAGGCTAGGGTTAGGGTTAGGGAACGGCAAGGCTTAGGGCACAGGTGAGGGTACGGAAACGTGGGAGGGTCGGGCTACGTGCTGATGCACGGGTCAGTGCCAGCGTACTGGCCAGGAGTAGGCAACGGCGTAGGATAAAGTGTAGGGCTGGTGGTGGATTTGCGTTCCGGGCTAGGGTTAGGGTTAGGGAACGGCAAGGCTTAGGGCACAGGTGAGGGTACGGAAGCGTGGGAGGGTCAGGCTACGTGCAGACGAACGGGTCAGTGCCAGCGTACGGGTCAGGAGTAGGGTACGGCGTAAGGTAAGGTGTAGGGCTGGTGGTGGGTTTCTATTCCGGGCTAGGGTTAGGGTTAGGGAACGGCAAGGCTTAGGGCACAAGTGAGGGTACGGAAACGTCGGAGGGTCAGGCTACGTGCTGACGCACGGTTCAGTGCCAGCGTACGGGCTAGGAATAGGGTACGGCGTAAGGTAAGGTGTAGGGCTGGTGGTGGGTTTCCATTCCGGGCTAGGGTTAGGGTTAGGGAACGGCAAGGCTTAGGGCACAGCTGAGGGCACGGAAACGTGGGAGGGTCAGGCTACGTGCTGACGCACGGGTCAGTGCCAGCGTACGGGTCAGGAGTAGGGTACGGCGTAAGGTAAGGTGTAGGGCTGGTGGTGGGTTTCTATTCCGGGCTAGGGTTAGGGTTAGGGAACGGCAAGGCTTAGGGCACAGGTCAGGGTACGGAAACGCGGGAGGGTAAGGCTACGTGCTGATGAACGGGTCAGTGCCAGAGTACAGGCCAGGAGTAGGCAACGGCGTAGGGTAAGGTGTAGGGCTGGTGGTTGGTTTCCGTTCCAGGCTAGGGTTAGGGTTAGGGAACGGCAAGGCTTAGGGCACAGGGGAGGGTACGGAAACGTGGGAGGGTCGGGCTACGTGCTGATTCACGGGTCCGTGCCAGCGTTCGGGCCAGGAGTGGGCAACGGCGTAAGGTAAGGTGTAGGGCTGGTGGTGGGTTTCTATTCCGGGCTAGGGTTAGGGTTAGGGAACGGCAAGGCTTAGGGCACATGTGAGGGTACAGAAACGTGGGAGGGTCGGGCTACGTGCTGACTCACGGGTCAGTGCCAGGGTACGGGCCAGGAGTATGCAACGGCGTAGGATAAAGTGTAGGGCTGGTGGTTGATTTCCGTTCCGGGCTAGTGTTAGGGTTAGGGAACGGCAAGGCTTAGGGCACAGGTGAGGTTACGGAAACGTGGGAGGTTCAGGCTACGTGCTGACGCACGGGTCAGTGCCAGCGTACGGGCCAGGAGTAAGCAACGGCGTAAGGTAAGGTGTAGGGCTGGTGGTTGGTTTCCGTTCCAGGCTAGGGTTAGGGTTAGGGAACGGCAAGGCTTAGGGCACAGGTGAGGGTACGGAAACGTGGGAGGGTCGGGCTACATGCTGACGCACGTGTCAGTGCCAGCGTACGGGCCAGGAGTAGGCAACGGCGTAGGATAAAGTGTATGGCTGGTGGTGGATTTGCGTTCCGGGCTAGGGTTAGGGTTAGGGAACGGCAAGGCTTAGGGCACAGGTGAGGGTACGGAAACGTGGCAGGGTCAGGCTACGTGCTGACGCACAGCTCAGTGCCAGCGTACAGGTCAGGAGTAGGGTACGGCGTAAGGAAAAGTGTAGGGCTGGTGGTGGGTTTCTATTCCGGGCTAGGGTTAGGGTTAGGGAACGGCAAGGCTTAGGGCACAGGTGAGGGTACGGAAACGTGGGAGGGTCAGGCTACGTGCTGACGCACGTGTCAGTGCCAGCGTACGGGTCAGGAGTAGGGTACGGCGTAAGGTAAGGTGTAGGGCTGGTGGTGGGTTTCTATTCCGGGCTAGGGTTAGGGTTAGGGAACGGCAAGGCTTAGGGCACAGGTGAGGGTACGGAAACGTGGGAGGGTCAGGCTACGTGCTGACGCATGGGTCAGTGCCAGCGTACGGGCCAGGAGTAGGCAAGGGCTTAAGGTAGGGTGTAGGGCTGGTGGTGGGTTTCTATTCCGGGCTAGGGTTAGGGTTAGGGAATGGCAAGGCTTAGGGCACAGTTGAGGGTACAGAAACGTGGGAGGGTCGGGCTACGTGCTGACGCACGGGTCAGTGCCAGCATACGGGTCAGGAGTAGGCAACGACGTAGGATAAAGTGTAGGGCTGGTGGTGGGTTTCCATTCCGGGCTAGGGTTAGGGTTAG
This sequence comes from Mesoplodon bidens, assembly GCF_964165515.1. Classification (NCBI taxonomy): domain Eukaryota; kingdom Metazoa; phylum Chordata; class Mammalia; order Artiodactyla; family Ziphiidae; genus Mesoplodon; species Mesoplodon bidens. The sequence goes on from NW_027671353.1 coordinate 176,909, forward strand.
GGAACGGCAACGCTTAGGGCACACGTGAGGGTACGGAAACGTGGGAGGGTCAGGCTTCGTGCTGACGCACGGGTCAGTGCCAGCGTTCGGGTCAGGAGTAGGTTATGGCGTAAGGTAAGGTGTAGGGCTGGTGGTGGGTTTCCGTTCCGGGCTAGGGTTAGGGTTAGGGAACGGCAAGGCTTAGGGCACAGGTGAAGTTACGGAAACGTGGGAGGCTCGTGCTACGTGCTGACGCACGGGTCAGTGCCAGCGTACGGGCCAGGAGTAGGCAATGGCGTAGGATAAAGTGTAGGCTGGTGGTGGATTTGCGTTCTGGGCTAGGGTTAGGGTTAGGGAACGGCAAGGCTTAGGGCACAGGAGAGGGTACGGAAACGCCAGAGTGTAAGGCTACGTGCTGATGCACGGGGCAGTGCCAGAGTACAGGCCAGGAGTATGCAACGGCGTAGGATAAAGTGTAGGGCTGGTGGTGGGTTTCTATTCCGGGCTAGGGTTAGGGTTAGGGAACGGCAAGGCTTAGGGCACAAGTGAGGGTACGGAAACGTGGGAGGGTCAGGCTACGTGCTGACGCACGGTTCAGTGCCAGCGTACGGGCCAGGAATAGGGTACGGCGTAAGGTAAGGTGTAGGGCTGGTGGTGGGTTTCCATTCCGGGCTAGGGTTAGGGTTAGGGAACGGCAAGGCTTAGGGCACAGCTGAGGGTACGGAAACGTGGGAGGGTCAGGCTACGTGCTGACGCACTGGTCAGTGCCAACGTACGGGCCAGGAGTAGGGTACGGCGTAAGGTAAGGTGTAGGGCTTGTGGTTGATTTCCGTTCCAGGCTAGGGTTAGGGTTAGGGAACGGAAAGGCTTAGGGCAAAGGAGAGGGTACGGAAACGTGGGAGGGTCGGGCCCCGTGCTGACGCACGGGTTAGTGCCAGCATACGGGCCAGGAGTAGGCAACGGCGTAGGATAAAGTGTAGGGCTGGTGGTGGGTTTCCATTCCGGGCTAGGGTTAGGGTTAGGGAACGGCAACGCTTAGGGCACAGGTGAGGGTACGGAGCCGTGGGAGGGTCAGGCTACGTGCTGACGCACGGGTCAGTGCCAGCGTACGGGCCAGGAGTAGGCAACGGCTTAAGGTAAGGTGTAGGGCTGGTGGTGGGTTTCTATTCCGGGCTAGGGTTAGGGTTAGGGAACGGCAAGGCTTAGGGCACAGGTGAGGGTACAGAAACGTGGGAGGTTCGGGCTACGTGCTGACGCACGGGTCAGTGCCAGCGTACGGGCCAGTAGTAGGCAACGGCTTAAGGTAAGGTGTAGGGGTGGTGTTGGGTTTCTATTCCGGGCTAGGGTTAGGGTTAGGGAACGGCAAGGCTTAGGGCACAGGTGAGGGTACAGAAACGTGGGAGGGTCGGGCTACGTGCTGACGCACGGGTCAGTGCCAGCGTACGGGCCAGGAGTAGGCAACGGCGTAGGATAAAGTGTAGGGCTGGTGGTGGATTTGCATTCGGGGCTAGGGTTAGGGTTAGGGAACGGCAAGGCTTAGGGCACAGGTGAGGGTACGGAAACGTGGGAGGGTCAGGCTACGTGCTGACGCACAGGTTAGTGCCAGCGTACAGGTCAGGAGTATGGTACGGCGTAAGGTACCGTGTAGGGCTGGTGGTGGGTTTCTATTCCGGGCTAGGGTTAGGATTAGCGAACGGCAAGGCTTAGGGCACAGGTGAGGGTACAGAAACGTGGGAGGGTCGGGCTACGTGCTGACGCACGGGTCAGTGCCAGCATACGGGCCAGGAGTAGGCAACGGCGTAGGATAAAGTGTAGGGCTGGTGGTTGATTTCCGTTCCGGGCTAGTGTTAGGGTTAGGGAACGGCAAGGCTTAGGGCACAGGTGAGGTTACGGAAACGTGGGAGGGTCAGGCTACGTGCTGACGCTCGGGTCAGTGCCAGCGTACGGGCCAGGAGTAAGCAACGGCGTAAGGTAAGGTGTAGGGCTCGTGGTTGGTTTCCGTTGCAGGCTAGGGTTAGGGTTAGGGAACGGCAAGGCTTAGGGCACAGGTGAGGGTACGGAAACGTGGGAGGGTCGGGCTACGTGCTGACGCACGTGTCAGTGCCAGCGTACGGGCCAGGAGTAGGCAACGGCGTAGGATAAAGTGTATGGCTGGTGGTGGATTTGCGTTCCGGGCTAGGGTTAGGGTTAGGGAATGACAAGGCTTAGGGCACAGGTGAGGGTACGGAAACGTGGGAGGGTCAGGCTACGTGCTGACGCACAGGTCAGTGCCAGCGTACAGGTCAGGAGTAGGGTACGGCGTAAGGAAAGGTGTAGGGCTGGTGGTGGGTTTCTATTCCGGGCTAGGGTTAGGGTTAGGGAACGGCAAGGCTTAGGGCACAGGTGAGGGTACGGAAACGTGGGAGGGTCAGGCTACGTGCTGACGCACGGGTCAGTGCCAGCGTACGGGCCAGGAGTAGGCAACGGCTTAAGGTAATGTGTAGGGCTGGGGGTGGGTTTCTATTCCGGGCTAGGGTTAGGGTTAGGGAACGGCAAGGCTTAGGGCACAGGTGAGGGTACGGAAACGTGGGAGGGTCGGGCTACGTACTGACGCACGGGTCAGTGCCAGCGTACGGGCCAGGAGTAGGCAACGGCTTAAGGTAAGGTGTAGGGCTGGTGGTGGGTTTCTATTCCGGGCTAGGGTTAGGGTTAGGGAACGGCAAGGCTTAGGGCACAGGTGAAGGTACGGAAACGTGGGAGGCTCATGCTACGTGCTGACGCACGGGTCAGTGCCAGCGTACGGGCCAGGAGTAGGCAACGGCGTAGGATAAAGTGTAGGCTGGTGGTGGATTTGCGTTGTGGGCTAGGGTTAGGGTTAGGGAACGGCAAGGCTTAGGGCACAGGAGAGGGTACGGAAACGCCAGAGTGTAAGGCTACGTGCTGATGCACGGGGCAGTGCCAGAGTACAGGCCAGGAGTAGGCAACGGCGTAGGGTAAGGTGTAGGTCTGGTGGTGGGTTTCCATTCCGGGCTAGGGTTAGGGTTAGGGAACGGCAAGGCTTAGGGCACAGGTGAGGGTACGGAAACGTGGGAGGGTCAGGCTACGTGCTGACGCACGGGTCAGTGCCAGCGTACGGGCCAGGTGTAGGCAACGGCGTAAGGTAAGGTGTAGGGCTGGTGGTTGTTTTCCGTTCCAGGCTAGGGTTAGGGTTAGGGAACGGCAAGGCTTAGGGCACAGGTGAGGGTACGGAAACGTGGGAGGGTCGGGCTACGTGCAGACGAACGGGTCAGTGCCAGCGTACGGGTCAGGAGTAGGGTACGGCGTAAGGTAAGGTGTAGGGCTGGTGGTGGGTTTCTATTCCGGGCTAGGGTTAGGGTTAGGGAACGGCAAGGCTTAGGGCACAAGTGAGGGTATGGAAACGTGGGAGGGTCAGGCTACGTGCTGACGCACGGTTCAGTGCCAGCGTACGGGCCAGGAATAGGGTACGGCGTAAGGTAAGGTGTAGGGCTGGTGGTGGGTTTCCATTCCGGGCTAGGGTTAGGGTTAGGGAACGGCAAGGCTTAGGTCACAGGTGAGGGCACGGAAACGTGGGAGGGTCAGGCTACGTGCTGACGCACGGGTCAGTGCCAGCGTACGGGTCAGGAGTAGGGTACGGCGTAAGGTAAGGTGTAGGGCTGGTGGTGGGTTTCTATTCCGGGCTAGGGTTAGGGTTAGGGAACGGCAAGGCTTAGGGCACAGGTCAGGGTACGGAAACGCGGGAGGGTAAGGCTACGTGCTGATGAACGGGTCAGTGCCAGAGTACAGGCCAGGAGTAGGCAACGGCGTAGGGTAAGGTGTAGGGCTGGTGGTTGGTTTCCGTTCCAGGCTAGGGTTAGGGTTAGGGAACGGTAAGGCTTAGGGCACAGGGGAGGGTACGGAAACGTGGGAGGGTCGGGCTACGTGCTGATTCACGGGTCCGTGCCAGCGTTCGGGCCAGGAGTGGGCAACGGCGTAAGGTAAGGTGTAGGGCTTGTGGTTGATTTCCGTTCTGGGATAGGGTTAGGGTTAGGGATCGGCAAGGCTTAGGGCACAGGTGAGGGTATGGAAACGTGGGAGGGTCGGGCTACGTGCATACGCAGCGGTCAGTGCCAGCGTACGGGCCAGGAGTAGGCAACGGCGTAGGATAAAGTGTACGGCTGGTGGTGGATTTGCGTTCTGGGCTAGGGTTAGGGTTAGGGAACGGCAAGGCTTAGGGCACAGGTCAGGGTATGGAAACGCGGGAGGGTAAGGCTACGTGCTGATGCACGGGTCAGTGCCAGAGTACAGGCCAGGACTAGGCAACGGCGTAGAGTAAGGTGTAGGGCTGGTGGTGGGTTTTCATTCCGGGCTAGGGTTAGCGTTAGGGAAAGGCATGGCTTAGGGCCCAGGTGAGGGTACGGAAACGTGGGAGGTTCAGGCTACGTGCTGACGCACGGGTCAGTGCCAGCATACGTGCCAGGAGTAGGCAACGGCGTAAGGTAAGGTCTAGGGCTGGTGGTTGGTTTCCATTCCAGGCTAGGGTTAGGGTTAGGGAACGGCAAGGCTTAGGGCACAGGTGAGGGTACGGAAACGTGGGAGGGTCGGGCTACGTGCTGACGCACGGGTCAGTGCCAGCGTACGGGCCAGGAGTAGGCAACGGCGTAGGATAAAGTGTAGGGCTAGTGGTGGATTTGCGTTCCAGGCTAGCGTTAGGGTTAGGGAACGGCAAGGCTTAGGGCACACGTGAGGGTACGGAAACGTGGGAGGGTCGGGCTACGTGCAGACGCACGGGTCAGTGCCAGCGTACGGGCCAGGAGTAGGCAACGGCGTAGGATAAAGTGTAGGGCTGGTGATGGATTTGCGTTCCAGGCTAGGGTTAGGGTTAGGGAACGGCAAGGCTTAGGGCACAGGTGAGGGTACGGAAACGTGGGAGGGTCAGGCTACGTGCTGACGCACAGGTCAGTGCCAGCGTACAGGTCAGGAATATGGTACGGCGTAAGGTAACGTGTAGGGCTGGTGGTGGGTTTCTATTCCGGGCTAGGGTTAGGGTTAGGGAACCGCAAGGCTTAGGGCACAGGTGAGGGCACGGAAACGTGGGAGGGTCAGGCTACGTGCTGACGCACGGGTCAGTGCCAGCGTACGGGTCAGGAGTAGGGTATGGCGTAAGGTAAGGTGTAGGGCTGGTGGTGGGTTTCTATTCCGGGCTAGGGTTAGGGTTAGGGAACGGCAAGGCTTAGGGCACAGGTGAGGGTACAGAAACGTGGGAGGGTCGGGCTACGTGCTGACGCACGGGTCAGTGCCAGCGTACGGGCCAGGAGTATGCAACGGCGTAGGATAAAGTGTAGGGCTGGTGGTTGATTTCCGTTCCAGGCTAGTGTTAGGGTTAGGGAACGGCAAGGCTTAGGGCACAGGTGAGGTTACGGAAACGTGGGAGGGTCAGGCTACGTGCTGACGCACGGGTCAGTGCCAGCGTACGGGCCAGGAGTAAGCAACGGCGTAAGGTAAGGTGTAGGGCTGGTGGTTGGTTTCCGTTCCAGGCTAGGGTTAGGGTTAGGGAACGGCAAGGCTTAGGGCACAGGTGAGGGTACGGAAACGTGGGAGGGTCGGGCTACGTGCTGACGCACGTGTCAGTGCCAGCGTATGGGCCAGGAGTAGGCAACGGCGTAGGATAAAGTGTATGGCTGGTGGTGGATTTGCGTTCCGGGCTAGGGTTAGGGTTACGGAACGGCAAGGCTTAGGGCACAGGTGAGGGTACGGAAACGTGGCAGGGTCAGGCTACGTGCTGACGCACAGCTCAGTGCCAGCGTACAGGTCAGGAGTAGGTTACGGCATAAGGAAAAGTGTAGGGCTGGTGGTGGGTTTCTATTCCGGGCTAGGGTTAGGGTTAGGGAACGGCAAGGCTTAGGGCACAGGTGAGGGTACGGAAACGTGGGAGGGTCAGGCTACGTGCTGACGCACGTGTCAGTGCCAGCGTACGGGTCAGGAGTAGGGTACGGCGTAAGGTAAGGTGTAGGGCTGGTGGTGGGTTTCTATTCCGGGCTAGGGTTAGGGTTAGGGAACGGCAAGGCTTAGGGCACAGGTGAGGGTACGGAAACGTGGGAGGGTCAGGCTACGTGCTGACGCACGGGTCAGTGCCAGCGTACGGGCAAGGAGTAGGCAACAGCTTAAGGTAGGGTGTAGGGCTGGTGGTGGGTTTCTATACCGGGCTAGGCTTAGGGTTAGGGAACGGCAAGTCTTAGGGCACAGGTGAGGGTACAGAAACGTGGGAGGGTCGGGCTACGTGCTGACGCACGGGTCAGTGCCAGCATACGGGTCAGGAGTAGGCAACGACGTAGGATAAAGTGTAGGGCTGGTGGTGGGTTTCCATTCCGGGCTAGGGTTAGGGTTAGGGAACGGCAACGCTTAGGGCACAGGTGAGGGTACGGAAACGTGGGAGGGTCAGGCTACGTGCTGACGCACGGGTCAGTGCCAGCGTACGGGCCAGGAGTAGGCAACGGCTTAAGGTAAGGTGTAGGGCTGGTGGTGGGTTTCTATTCCGGGCTAGGGTTAGGGTTAGGGAACGGCAAGGCTTAGGGCACAGGTGAGGGTACGGAAACGTGGGAGGGTCGGGCTACGTTCTGACGCACAGGTCAGTGCCAGCGTACAGGTCAGGAATATGGTACGGCGTAAGGTAACGTGTAGGGCTGGTGGTGGGTTTCTATTCCGGGCTAGGGTTAGGGTTAGGGAACCGCAAGGCTTAGGGCACAGGTGAGGGCACGGAAACGTGGGAGGGTCAGGCTACGTGCTGACGCACGGGTCAGTGCCAGCGTACGGGTCAGGAGTAGGGTATGGCGTAAGGTAATGTGTAGGGCTGGTGGTGGGTTTCTATTCCGGGCTAGGGTTAGGGTTAGGGAACGGCAAGGCTTAGGGCACAGGTGAGGGTACAGAAACGTGGGAGGGTCGGGCTACGTGCTGACGCACGGGTCAGTGCCAGCGTACGGGCCAGGAGTATGCAACGGCGTAGGATAAAGTGTAGGGCTGGTGGTTGATTTGCGTTCCGGGCTAGGGTTAGGGTTAGGGAACGGCAAGGCTTAGGGCACAGGTGAGGGTACGGAAACGTGGGAGGGTCAGGCCACGTGCTGACGCACAGGTCAGTGCCAGCGTACAGGTCAGGAGTAGGGTACGGCGTAAGGTAAGGTGTAGGGCTGGTGGTGGGTTTCTATTCCGGGCTAGGTTTAGGGTTAGGGAACGGCAAGGCATAGGGCACAGGTGAGGGTACGGAAACGTGGGAGGGTCAGTCTACGTGCTGACGCACGTGTCAGTGCCAGCGTACGGGCGAGGAGTAGGCAACGGCGTAGGATAAAGTGTAGGGCTGGTGGTGGATTTGCGTTCCGGGCTAGGGTTAGGGTTAGGGAACGGCATGGCTTAGGGCACAGGTGAGGGTACGGAAACGTGGGAGGGTCAGGCTACGTGCTGACGCACGGTTCAGTGCCAGCGTACGGGCCAGGAATAGGGTACGGCGTAATGTAAGGTGTCAGGCTCGTGGTGGGTTTCCGTTCCGGGCTAGGGTTAGGGTTAGGGAACGGCAAGGCTTAGGGCACAGGTGAAGGTACGGAAACGTGGGAGGCTCGTGCTACGTGCTGACGCACGGGTCAGTGCCAGCGTACGGGCCAGGAGTAGGCAACGGCGTAGGATAAAGTGTAGGCTGGTGGTGGATTTGCGTTTTGGGCTAGGGTTAGGGTTAGGGAACGGCAAGGCTTAGGGCACAGGAGAGGGTACAGAAACGCCAGAGTGTAAGGCTACGTGCTGATGCACGGGGCAGTGCCAGAGTACAGGCCAGGAGTAGGCAACGGCGTAGGGTAAGGTGTAGGGCTTGTGGTGGGTTTCCATTCCGGGCTAGGGTTAGGGTTAGGGAACGGCAAGGCTTAGGGCACAGGTGAGGGTACGGAAACGTGGGAGGGTCAGGCTACGTGCTGACGCACGGGTCAGTGCCAGCGTACGGGCCAGGTGTAGGCAACGGCGTAATGTAAGGTGTAGTGCTGGTGGTTGTTTTCCGTTCCAGGCTAGGGTTAGGGTTAGGGAACGGCAAGGCTTAGGGCACAGGTGAGGGTACGGAAACGTGGGAGGGTCGGGCTACGTGCTGATGCACGGGTCAGTGCCAGCGTACTGGCCAGGAGTAGGCAACGGCGTAGGATAAAGTGTACGGCTGGTGGTGGATTTGCGTTCCGGGCTAGGGTTAGGGTTAGGGAACGGCAAGGCTTAGGGCACAGGTGAGGGTACGGAAGCGTGGGAGGGTCAGGCTACGTGCTGACGCATGGTTCAGTGCCAGCGTACGGGCCAGGAATAGGGTACGGCGTAAGGTAAGGTGTAGGGCTGGTGGTGGGTTTCCATTCCGGGCTAGGGTTAGGGTTAGGGAACGGCAAGGCTTAGGGCACAGCTGAGGGCACGGAAACGTGGGAGGGTCAGGCTACGTGCTGACGCACGGGTCAGTGCCAGCGTACGGGTCAGGAGTAGGGTACGGCGTAAGGTAAGGTGTAGGGCTGGTGGTGGGTTTCTATTCCGGGCTAGGGTTAGGGTTAGGGAACGGCAAGGCTTAGGGCACAGGTCAGGGTACGGAAACGCGGGAGGGTAAGGCTACGTGCTGATGAACGGGTCAGTGCCAGAGTACAGGCCAGGAGTAGGCAACGGCGTAGGGTAAGGTGTAGGGCTGGTGGTAGGTTTCCGTTCCAGGCTAGGGTTAGGGTTAGGGAACGGCAAGGCTTAGGGCACAGGGGAGGGTACGGAAACGTGGGAGGGTCGGGCTACGTGCTGATTCACGGGTCCGTGCCAGCGTTCGGGCCAAGAGTGGGCAACGGCGTAAGGTAAGGTGTAGGGCTGGTGGTGGGTTTCTATTCCGGGCTAGGGTTAGGGTTAGGGAACGGCAAGGCGTAGGGCACAGGTGAGGGTACAGAAACGTGGGAGGGTCGGGCTACGTGCTGACTCACGGGTCAGTGCCAGGGTACGGGCCAGGAGTATGCAACGGCGTAGGATAAAGTGTAGGGCTGGTGGTTGATTTCCGTTCCGGGCTAGTGTTAGGGTTAGGGAACGGCAAGGCTTAGGGCACAGGTGAGGTTACGGAAACGTGGGAGGGTCAGGCTACGTGCTGACGCACGGTTCAGTGCCAGCGTACGGGCCAGGAATAGGGTACGGCGTAAGGTAAGGTGTAGGGCTGGTGGTGGGTTTCCATTCCGGGCTAGGGTTAGGGTTAGGGAACGGCAAGGCTTAGGGCACAGCTGAGGGCACGGAAACGTGGGAGGGTCAGGCTACGTGCTGACGCACGGGTCAGTGCCAGCGTACGGGTCAGGAGTAGGGTACGGCGTAAGGTAAGGTGTAGGGCTGGTGGTGGGTTTCTATTCCGGGCTAGGGTTAGGGTTAGGGAACGGCAAGGCTTAGGGCACAGGTCAGGGTACGGAAACGCGGGAGGGTAAGGCTACGTGCTGATGAACGGGTCAGTGCCAGAGTACAGGCCAGGAGTAGGCAACGGCGTAGGGTAAGGTGTAGGCCTGGTGGTTGGTTTCCGTTCCAGGCTAGGGTTAGGGTTAGGGAACGGCAAGGCTTAGGGCACAGGGGAGGGTACGGAAACGTGGGAGGGTCGGGCTACGTGCTGATTCATGGGTCCGTGCCAGCGTTCGGGCCAGGAGTGGGCAACGGCGTAAGGTACGGTGTAGGGCTTGTGGTTGATTTCCGTTCCGGGATAGGGTTAGGGTTAGGGATCGGCAAGGCTTAGGGCACAGGTGAGGGTATGGAAACGTGGGAGGGTCGGGCTACGTGCAGACGCACGGGTCAGTGCCAGCGTACGGGCCAGGAGTAGGCAACGGCGTAGGATAAAGTGTACGGCTGGTGGTGGATTTGCGTTCTGGGCTAGGGTTAGGGTTAGGGAACGGCAAGGCTTAGGGCACAGGTGAGGGTACGGAAACGTGGGAGGGTCAGGCTACGTGCTGACGCACGGGTCAGTGCCAGCGTACGGGCCAGGTGTAGGCAACGGCGTAAGGTAAGGTGTAGGGCTGGTGGTTGTTTTCCGTTCCAGGCTAGGGTTAGGGTTAGGGAACGGCAAGGCTTAGGGCACAGGTGAGGGTACGGAAACGTGGGAGGGTCGGGCTACGTGCTGATGCACGGGTCAGTGCCAGCGTACTGGCCAGGAGTAGGCAACAGCGTAGGATAAAGTGTAGGGCTTGTGGTGGATTTGCGTTCCGGGCTAGGGTTAGGGTTAGGGAACGGCAAGGCTTAGGGCACAGGTGAGGGTATGGAAGCGTGGGAGGGTCAGGCTACGTGCAGACGAACGGGTCAGTGCCAGCGTACGGGTCAGGAGTAGGGTACGGCGTAAGGTAAGGTGTAGGGCTGGTGGTGGGTTTCTATTCCCGGCTAGGGTTAGGGTTAGGGAACGGCAAGGCTTAGGGCACAAGTGAGGGTACGGAAACGTGGGAGGGTCAGGCTACGTGCTGACGCACGGTTCAGTGCCAGCGTACGGGCCAGGAATAGGGTACGGCGTAAGGTAAGGTGTAGGGCTGGTGGTGGGTTTCCATTCCGGGCTAGGGTTAGGGTTAGGGAACGGCAAGGCTTAGGGCACAGCTGAGGGCACGGAAACGTGGGAGGGTCAGGCTACGTGCTGACGCACGGGTCAGTGCCAGCGTACGGGTCAGGAGTAGGGTACAGCGTAAGGTAAGGTGTAGGGCTGGTGGTGGGTTTCTATTCCGGGCTAGGGTTAGGGTTAGGGAACGGCAAGGCTTAGGGCACAGGTCAGGGTACGGAAACGCGGGAGGGTAAGGCTACGTGCTGATGAACGGGTCAGTGCCAGAGTACAGGCCAGGAGTAGGCAACGGCGTAGGGTAAGGTGTAGGGCTGGTGGTTGGTTTCCGTTCCATGCTAGGGTTAGGGTTAGGGAACGGCAAGGCTTAGGGCACAGGGGAGGGTACGGAAACGTGGGAGGGTCGGGCTACGTGCTGATTCACGGGTCCGTGCCAGCGTTCGGGCCAGGAGTGGGCAACGGCGTAAGGTAAGGTGTAGGGCTTGTGGTTGATTTCCGTTCCGGAATAGGGTTAGGGTTAGGGATCGGCAAGGCTTAGGGCACAGGTGAGGGTATGGAAACGTGGGAGGGTCGGTCTACGTGCAGACGCACGGGTCAGTGCCAGCGTACGGGCCAGGAGTAGGCAACGGCGTAGGATAAAGTGTACGGCTGGTGGTGGATTTGCGTTCTGGGCTAGGGTTAGGGTTAGGGAACGGCAAGGCTTAGGGCACAGGTGAGGGTACGGAAACGCGGGAGGGTCGGGCTACATGCTGACGCACGGGTCAGTGCCAGCGTACGGGCCAGGAGTAGGCAACGGCTTAAGGTAAGGTGTAGGGCTGGTGGTGGGTTTCTATTCCGGGCTAGGGTTAGGGTTAGGGAACGGCAAGGCTTAGGGCACAGGTGAGGGTACGGAAACGCGGGAGGGTAAGGCTGCGTGCTGACGCACGGGTCAGTGCCAGCGTACGGGCCAGGTGTAGGCAACGGTGTAGGATAAAGTGTAGGGCTGGTGGTGGATTTGCGTTCCAGGCTAGGGTTAGGGTTAGGGAACGGCAAGGCTTAGGGCACAGGTGAGGGTACGGAAACGTGGGAGGGTCAGGCTACGTGCTGACGCACGGTTCAGTGCCAGCGTACGGGCCAGGAATAGGGTACGGCGTAAGGTAAGGTGTAGGGCTGGTGCTGGGTTTCCGTTCCGGGCTAGGATTAGGGTTAGGGAACGGCAAGGCTTAGGGCACAGGTGAGGTTACGGAAACGTGGGAGGGTCGGGCTACGTGCTGACTCACGGGTCAGTGCCAGCGTACGGGCCAGGAATAGGGTACGGCGTAAGGTAAGGTGTAGGGCTGGTGGTGGGTTTCCATTCCGGGCTAGGGTTAGGGTTAGGGAACGGCAAGGCTTAGGGCACAGCTGAGGGCACGGAAACGTGGGAGGGTCAGGCTACGTGCTGACGCACGGGTCAGTGCCAGCGTACGGGTCAGGAGTAGGGTACAGCGTAAGGTAAGGTGTAGGCCTGGTGGTGGGTTTCTATTCCGGGCTAGGGTTAGGGTTAGGGAACGGCAAGGCTTAGGGCACAGGTCAGGGTACGGAAACGCGGGAGGGTAAGGCTACGTGCTGATGAACGGGTCAGTGCCAGAGTACAGGCCAGGAGTAGGCAACGGCGTAGGGTAAGGTGTAGGGCTGGTGGTTGGTTTCCGTTCCATGCTAGGGTTAGGGTTAGGGAACGGCAAGGCTTAGGGCACAGGGGAGGGTACGGAAACGTGGGAGGGTCGGGCTACGTGCTGATTCACGGGTCCGTGCCAGCGTTCGGGCCAGGAGTGGGCAACGGCGTAAGGTAAGGTGTAGGGCTTGTGGTTGATTTCCGTTCCGGAATAGGGTTAGGGTTAGGGATCGGCAAGGCTTAGGGCACAGGTGAGGGTATGGAAACGTGGGAGGGTCGGTCTACGTGCAGACGCACGGGTCAGTGCCAGCGTACGGGCCAGGAGTAGGCAACGGCGTAGGATAAAGTGTACGGCTGGTGGTGGATTTGCGTTCTGGGCTAGGGTTAGGGTTAGGGAACGGCAAGGCTTAGGGCACAGGTGAGGGTACGGAAACGCGGGAGGGTCGGGCTACATGCTGACGCACGGGTCAGTGCCAGCGTACGGGCCAGGAGTAGGCAACGGCTTAAGGTAAGGTGTAGGGCTGGTGGTGGGTTTCTATTCCGGGCTAGGGTTAGGGTTAGGGAACGGCAAGGCTTAGGGCACAGGTGAGGGTACGGAAACGCGGGAGGGTAAGGCTGCGTGCTGACGCACGGGTCAGTGCCAGCGTACGGGCCAGGTGTAGGCAACGGTGTAGGATAAAGTGTAGGGCTGGTGGTGGATTTGCGTTCCAGGCTAGGGTTAGGGTTAGGGAACGGCAAGGCTTAGGGCACAGGTGAGGGTACGGAAACGTGGGAGGGTCAGGCTACGTGCTGACGCACGGTTCAGTGCCAGCGTACGGGCCAGGAATAGGGTACGGCGTAAGGTAAGGTGTAGGGCTGGTGCTGGGTTTCCGTTCCGGGCTAGGATTAGGGTTAGGGAACGGCAAGGCTTAGGGCACAGGTGAGGTTACGGAAACGTGGGAGGGTCGGGCTACGTGCTGACTCACGGGTCAGTGCCAGCGTACGGGCCAGGAGTATGCAACGGCGTAGGATAAAGTGTAGGGCTGGTGGTTGTTTTCCGTTCCGGGCTAGTGTTAGGGTTAGGGAACGGCAAGGCTTAGGGCACAGGTGAGGTTATGGAAACGTGGGAGGGTCAGGCTACGTGCTGACGCACGGGTTAGTGCCAGCGTACGGGCCAGGAGTAGGCAACGGCGTAAGGTAAGGTGTAGGGCTGGTGGTTGGTTTCCGTTCCAGGCTAGGGTTAGGGTTAGGGAACGGCAAGGCTTAGGGCACAGGTGAGGGTACGGAAACGTGGGAGGGTCGGGCTACGTGCTGACGCACGTGTCAGTGCCAGCGTACGGGCCAGGAGTAGGCAACGGCGTAGGATAAAGTGTAGGGCTGGTGGTGGATTTGCGTTCGGGGCTAGGGTTAGGGTTAGGGAACGGCAAGGCTTAGGGCACAGGTGAGGGTACGGAAACGTGGGGGGGTCAGGCTACGTGCTGACGCACAGGTCAGTGCCAGCGTACGGGTCAGGAGTAGGTTATGGCATAAGGTAAGTTGTAGGGCTGGTGGTGTGTTTCTATTCCGGGCTAGGGTTAGGGTTAGGGCACGGCAAGGTTTAGGGCACAGGTGAGGGTACGGAAACGTGGGAGGGTCGGGCTACGTGCTGACGCACGGGTCAGTGCCAGCGTACGGGCCAGGAGTAGGCAACGGCGTAGGATAAAGTGTAGGGCTGGTGGTGGATTTGCGTTCTGGGCTAGGGTTAGGGTTAGGGAACGGCAAGGCTTAGGGCACAGGAGAGGGTACGGAAACGCCAGAGTGTAAGGCTACGTGCTGATGCACGGGGCAGTGCCAGAGTACAGGCCAGGAGTAGGCAACGGCGTAGGGTAAGGTGTAGGGCTGGTGGTGGGTTTCCATTCCGGGCTAGGGTTAGGGTTAGGGAACGGCAAGGCTTAGGGCACAGGAGAGGGTACGGAAACGCCAGAGTGTAAGGCTACGTGCTGACGCACGGGTCAGTGCCAGCGTACGGGACAGGAGTAGGCAACGGCGTAGGATAAATTGTAGGGCTGGTGGTGGATTTGCGATCGGGGCTAGGGTTAGGGTTAGGGAACGGCAAGGCTTAGGGCACAGGTGAGGGTACGGAAACGTGGGAGGGTCAGGCTACGTGCTGACGCACAGGTCAGTGCCAGCGTACAGGTCAGGAGTAGGGTACGGCGTAAGGTAAGGTGTAGGGCTGGTGGTGGGTTTCTATTCCGGGCTAGGGTTAGGGTTATGGAACGGCAAGGCATAGGGCACAGGTGAGGGTACGGAAACGTGGGAGGGTCAGTCTACGTGCTGACGCACGTGTCAGTGCCAGCGTACGGGCGAGGAGTAGGCAACGGCGTAGGATAAAGTGTAGGGCTGGTGGTGGATTTGCGTTCCGGGCTAGGGTTAGGGTTAGGGAACGGCATGGCTTAGGGCACAGGTGAGGGTACGGAAACGTGGGAGGGTCAGGCTACGTGCTGACGCACGGTTCAGTGCCAGCGTACGGGCCAGGAATAGGGTACGGCGTAATGTAAGGTGTCAGGCTCGTGGTGGGTTTCCGTTCCGGGCTAGGGTTAGGGTTAGGGAACGGCAAGGCTTAGGGCACAGGTGAAGGTACGGAAACGTGGGAGGCTCGTGCTACGTGCTGACGCACGGGTCAGTGCCAGTGTACGGGCCAGGAGTATGCAACGGCGTAGGATAAAGTGTAGGCTGGTGGTGGATTTGCGTTCTGGGCTAGGGTTAGGGTTAGGGAACGGCAAGGCTTAGGGCACAGGAGAGGGTACGGAAACGCCAGAGTGTAAGGCTACGTGCTGATGCACGGGGCAGTGCCAGAGTACAGGCCAGGAGTAGGCAACGGCGTAGGGTAAGGTGTAGGGCTTGTGGTGGGTTTCCATTCCGGGCTAGGGTTAGGGTTAGGGAACGGCAAGGCTTAGGGCACAGGTGAGGGTACGGAAACGTGGGAGGGTCAGGCTACGTGCTGACGCACGGGTCAGTGCCAGCGTACGGGCCAGGTGTAGGCAACGGCGTAATGTAAGGTGTAGTGCTGGTGGTTGTTTTCCGTTCCAGGCTAGGGTTAGGGTTAGGGAACGGCAAGGCTTAGGGCACAGGTGAGGGTACGGAAACGTGGGAGGGTAGGGCTACGTGCTGATGCACGGGTCAGTGCCAGCGTACTGGCCAGGAGTAGGCAACGGCGTAGGATAAAGTGTAGGGCTGGTGGTGGATTTGCATTCCGGGCTAGGGTTAGGGTTAGGGAACGGCAAGGCTTAGGGCACAGGTGAGGGTACGGAAGCGTGGGAGGGTCAGGCTACGTGCTGACGCACGGTTCAGTGCCAGCGTACGGGCCAGGAATAGGGTACGGCGTAAGGTAAGGTGTAGGGCTGGTGGTGGGTTTCCATTCCGGGCTAGGGTTAGGGTTAGGGAACGGCAAGGCTTAGGGCACAGCTGAGGGCACGGAAACGTGGGAGGGTCAGGCTACGTGCTGACGCACGGGTCAGTGCCAGCGTACGGGTCAGGAGTAGGGTACGGCGTAAGGTAAGGTGTAGGGCTGGTGGTGGGTTTCTATTCCGGGCTAGGGTTAGGGTTAGGGAACGGCAAGGCTTAGGGCACAGGTCAGGGTACGGAAACGCGGGAGGGTAAGGCTACGTGCTGATGAACGGGTCAGTGCCAGAGTACAGGCCAGGAGTAGGCAACGGCGTAGGGTA
Organism: Mesoplodon bidens; assembly: GCF_964165515.1. NCBI lineage: Eukaryota > Metazoa > Chordata > Mammalia > Artiodactyla > Ziphiidae > Mesoplodon > Mesoplodon bidens. The sequence continues at coordinate 192,720 of NW_027671353.1, forward strand.
AGGTGTAGGGCTGGTGGTAGGTTTCCGTTCCAGGCTAGGGTTAGGGTTAGGGAACGGCAAGGCTTAGGGCACAGGGGAGGGTACGGAAACGTGGGAGGGTCGGGCTACGTGCTGATTCACGGGTCCGTGCCAGCGTTCGGGCCAAGAGTGGGCAACGGCGTAAGGTAAGGTGTAGGGCTGGTGGTGGGTTTCTATTCCGGGCTAGGGTTAGGGTTAGGGAACGGCAAGGCGTAGGGCACAGGTGAGGGTACAGAAACGTGGGAGGGTCGGGCTACGTGCTGACTCACGGGTCAGTGCCAGGGTACGGGCCAGGAGTATGCAACGGCGTAGGATAAAGTGTAGGGCTGGTGGTTGATTTCCGTTCCGGGCTAGTGTTAGGGTTAGGGAACGGCAAGGCTTAGGGCACAGGTGAGGTTACGGAAACGTGGGAGGGTCAGGCTACGTGCTGACGCACGGTTCAGTGCCAGCGTACGGGCCAGGAATAGGGTACGGCGTAAGGTAAGGTGTAGGGCTGGTGGTGGGTTTCCATTCCGGGCTAGTGTTAGGGTTAGGGAACGGCAAGGCTTAGGGCACAGCTGAGGGCACGGAAACGTGGGAGGGTCAGGCTACGTGCTGACGCACGGGTCAGTGCCAGCGTACGGGTCAGGAGTAGGGTACGGCGTAAGTTAAGGTGTAGGGCTGGTGGTGGGTTTCTATTCCGGGCTAGGGTTAGGGTTAGGGAACGGCAAGGCTTAGGGCACAGGTCAGGGTACGGAAACGCGGGAGGGTAAGGCTACGTGCTGATGAACGGGTCAGTGCCAGAGTACAGGCCAGGAGTAGGCAACGGCGTAGGGTAAGGTGTAGGGCTGGTGGTTGGTTTCCGTTCCAGGCTAGGGTTAGGGTTAGGGAACGGCAAGGCTTAGGGCACAGGGGAGGGTACAGAAACGTGGGAGGGTCGGGCTACGTGCTGATTCACGGGTCCGTGCCAGCGTTCGGGCCAGGAGTGGGCAACGGCGTAAGGTAAGGTGTAGGGCTTGTGGTTGATTTCCGTTCCGGAATAGGGTTAGGGTTAGGGATCGGCAAGGCTTAGGGCACAGGTGAGGGTATGGAAACGTGGGAGGGTCGGGCTACGTGCAGACGCACGGGTCAGTGCCAGCGTACGGGCCAGGAGTAGGCAACGGCGTAGGATAAAGTGTACGGCTGGTGGTGGATTTGCGTTCTGGGCTAGGGTTAGGGTTAGGGAACGGCAAGGCTTAGGGCACAGGTGAGGGTACGGAAACGCGGGAGGGTCGGGCTACATGCTGACGCACGGGTCAGTGCCAGCGTACGGGCCAGGAGTAGGCAACGGCTTAAGGTAAGGTGTAGGGCTGGTGGTGGGTTTCTATTCCGGGCTAGGGTTAGGGTTAGGGAACGGCAAGGCTTAGGGCACAGGTGAGGGTATGGAAACGCGGGAGGGTAAGGCTGCGTGCTGACGCACGGGTCAGTGCCAGCGTACGGGCCAGGTGTAGGCAACGGTGTAGGATAAAGTGTAGGGCTGGTGGTGGATTTGCATTCCAGGCTAGGGTTAGGGTTAGGGAACGGCAAGGCTTAGGGCACAGGTGAGGGTACGGAAACGTGGGAGGGTCGGGCTACGTGCTGACGCACGGGTCAGTGCCAGCGTACGGGCCAGGAGTAGGCAATGGCGTAGGATAAAGTGTAGGGCTGGTGGTGGGTTTCCGTTCCGGGCTAGGGTTAGGGTTAGGGAACGGCAAGGCTTAGAGCACAGGTGAGGGTACGGAAACGTTGGAGGGTCAGGCTACGTGCTGACGCACGGTTCAGTGCCAGCGTACGGGCCAGGAATAGGGTACGGCGTAAGGTAAGGTGTAGGGCTGGTGCTGGGTTTCCGTTCCGGGCTAGGGTTAGGGTTAGGGAACGGCAAGGCTTAGGGCACAGGTGAGGGTACGGAAACGTGGGAGGGTCAGGCTACGTGCTGACGCACGGGTCAGTGCCAACGTACGGGCCAGGAGTAGGGTACGGCATAAGATAAGGTGTAGGGCTTGTGGTTGATTTCCGTTCCAGGCTAGGGTTAGGGTTAGGGAACGGCAAGGCTTAGGGCAAAGGAGAGGTTACGGAAACGTGGGAGGATCGGGCCCCGTTCTGATGCACGGGTTAGTGCCAGCATACGGGCCAGGAGTAGGCAACGACGTAGGATAAAGTGTAGGGCTGGTGGTGGGTTTCCATTCCGGGCTAGAGTTAGGGTTAGGGAACGGCAAGGCTTAGGGCACAGGTGAGGGTACGGAAGCGTGAGAGGGTCAGGCTACATGCTGACGCACGGGTCAGTGCCAGCGTACGGGCCAGGAGTAGGCAACGGCGTAAGGTAAGGTGTAGGGCTGGTGGTGGGTTTCTATTCTGGGCTAGGGTTAGGGTTAGGGAACGGCAAGGCTTAGGGCACAGGTGAGGTTACGGAAACGTGGGAGGGTCGGGCTACGTGCTGACGCACGGGTCAGTGCCAGCGTACGGGCCAGGAGTATGCAACGGCGTAGGATAAAGTGTAGGGCTGGTGGTTGTTTTCCGTTCCGGGCTAGTGTTAGGGTTAGGGAACGGCAAGGCTTAGGGCACAGGTGAGGTTATGGAAACGTGGGAGGGTCAGGCTACGTGCTGACGCACGGGTTAGTGCCAGCGTACGTGCCAGGAGTAGGCAACGGCGTAAGGTAAGGTGTAGGGCTGGTGGTTGGTTTCCGTTCCAGGCTAGTGTTAGGGTTAGGGAACGGCAAGGCTTAGGGCACAGGTGAGGGTACGGAAACGTGGGAGGGTCGGGCTACGTGCTGACGCACGTGTCAGTGCCAGCGTACGGGCCAGGAGTAGGCAACGGCGTAGGATAAAGTGTAGGGCTGGTGGTGGATTTGCGTTCGGGGCTAGGGTTAGGGTTAGGGAACGGCAAGGCTTAGGGCACAGGTGAGGGTACGGAAACGTGGGGGGGTCAGGCTACGTGCTGACGCACAGGTCAGTGCCAGCGTACAGGTCAGGAGTAGGGTACGGCGTAAGGTAACGTGTAGGGCTGGTGGTGGTTTTCTATTCCGGGCTAGGGTTAGGGTTAGGGAACGGCAAGGCTTAGGGCACAGGTGAGGGTACGGAAACGTGGGAGGGTCAGGCTACGTGCTGACGCACAGGTCAGTGCCAGCGTACAGGTGAGGAGTAGGGTACAGCGTAAGGTAAGGTGTAGGGCTGGTGGTGGGTTTCTATTCCGGGCTAGGGTTAGGGTTAGGGAACGGCAAGGCATAGGGCACAGGTGAGGGTACGGAAACGTGGGAGGGTCAGTCTATGTGCTGATGCACGGGTCAGTGCCAGCGTACGGGTCAGGAGTAGGTTATGGCGTAAGGTAAGGTGTAGGGCTGGTGGTGTGTTTCTATTCCGGGCTAGGGTTAGGGTTAGGGCACGGCAAGGCTTAGGGCACAGGTGAGGGTACGGAAACGTGGGAGGGTCGGGCTACGTGCTGACGCACGGGTCAGTGCCAGCGTACGGGCCAGGAATAGGGTACGGCGTAATGTAAGGTGTCAGGCTCGTGGTGGGTTTCCGTTCCGGGCTAGGGTTAGGGTTAGGGAACGGCAAGGCTTAGGGCACAGGTGAAGGTACGGAAACGTGGGAGGCTCGTGCTACGTGCTGACGCATGGGTCAGTGCCAGCGTACGGGCCAGGAGTAGGCAACGGCGTAGGATAAAGTGTAGGCTGGTGGTGGATTTGCGTTTTGGGCTAGGGTTAGGGTTAGGGAACGGCAAGGCTTAGGGCACAGGAGAGGGTACGGAAACGCCAGAGTGTAAGGCTACGTGCTGATGCACGGGGCAGTGCCAGAGTACAGGCCAGGAGTAGGCAACGGCGTAGGGTAAGGTGTAGGGCTTGTGGTGGGTTTCCATTCCGGGCTAGGGTTAGGGTTAGGGAACGGCAAGGCTTAGGGCACAGGTGAGGGTACGGAAACGTGGGAGGGTCAGGCTACGTGCTGACGCACGGGTCAGTGCCAGCGTAAGGGCCAGGTGTAGGCAACGGCGTAATGTAAGGTGTAGTGCTGGTGGTTGTTTTCCGTTCCAGGCTAGGGTTAGGGTTAGGGAACGGCAAGGCTTAGGGCACAGGTGAGGGTACGTAAACGTGGGAGGGTCGGGCTACGTGCTGATGCACGGGTCAGTGCCAGCGTACTGGCCAGGAGTAGGCAACGGCGTAGGATAAAGTGTAGGGCTGGTGGTGGATTTGCGTTCCGGGCTAGGGTTAGGGTTAGGGAACGGCAAGGCTTAGGGCACAGGTGAGGGTACGGAAGCGTGGGAGGGTCAGGCTACGTGCTGACGCACGGTGCAGTGCCAGCGTACGGGCCAGGAATAGGGTACGGCGTAAGGTAAGGTGTAGGGCTGGTGGTGGGTTTCCATTCCGGGCTAGGGTTAGGGTTAGGGAACGGCAAGGCTTAGGGCACAGCTGAGGGCACGGAAACGTGGGAGGGTCAGGCTACGTGCTGACGCACGTGTCAGTGCCAGCGTACGGGTCAGGAGTAGGGTACGGCGTAAGGTAAGGTGTAGGGCTGGTGGTGGGTTTCTATTCCGGGCTAGGGTTAGGGTTAGGGAACGGCAAGGCTTAGGGCACAGGTCAGGGTACGGAAACGCGGGAGGGTAAGGCTACGTGCTGATGAACGGGTCAGTGCCAGAGTACAGGCCAGGAGTAGGCAACGGCGTAGGGTAAGGTGTAGGGCTGGTGGTAGGTTTCCGTTCCAGGCTAGGGTTAGGGTTAGGGAACGGCAAGGCTTAGGGCACAGGGGAGGGTACGGAAACGTGGGAGGGTCGGGCTACGTGCTGATTCACGGGTCCGTGCCAGCGTTCGGGCCAAGAGTGGGCAACGGCGTAAGGTAAGGTGTAGGGCTGGTGGTGGGTTTCTATTCCGGGCTAGGGTTAGGGTTAGGGAACGGCAAGGCGTAGGGCACAGGTGATGGTACAGAAACGTGGGAGGGTCGGGCTACGTGCTGACTCACGGGTCAGTGCCAGGGTACGGGCCAGGAGTATGCAACGGCGTAGGATAAAGTGTAGGGCTGGTGGTTGATTTCCGTTCCGGGCTAGTGTTAGGGTTAGGGAACGGCAAGGCTTAGGGCACAGGTGAGGTTACGGAAACGTGGGAGGGTCAGGCTACGTGCTGACGCACGGTTCAGTGCCAGCGTACGGGCCAGGAATAGGGTACGGCGTAAGGTAAGGTGTAGGGCTGGTGGTGGGTTTCCATTCCGGGCTAGGGTTAGTGTTAGGGATCGGCAATGCTTAGGGCACAGCTGAGGGCATGGAAACGTGGGAGGGTCAGGCTACGTGCTGACGCACGGGTCAGTGCCAGCGTACGGGTCAGGAGTAGGGTACGGTGTAAGGTAAGGTGTAGGGCTGGTGGTGGGTTTCTATTCCGGGCTAGGGTTAGGGTTAGGGAACGGCAAGGCTTAGGGCACAGGTCAGGGTACGGAAACGCGGGAGGGTAAGGCTACGTGCTGATGAACGGGTCAGTGCCAGAGTACAGGCCAGGAGTAGGCAACGGCGTAGGGTAAGGTGTAGGGCTGGTGGTTGGTTTCCGTTCCAGGCTAGGGTTAGGGTTAGGGAACGGCAAGGCTTAGGGCACAGGGGAGGGTACGGAAACGTGGGAGGGTCGGGCTACGTGCTGATTCACGGGTCCGTGCCAGCGTTCGGGCCAGGAGTGGGCAACGGCGTAAGGTAAGGTGTAGGGCTTGTGGTTGATTTCCGTTCCGGGATAGGGTTAGGGTTAGGGTTCGGCAAGGCTTAGGGCACAGGTGAGGGTATGGAAACGTGGGAGGGTCGGGCTACGTGCAGACGCACAGGTCAGTGCCAGCGTACGGGCCAGGAGTAGGCAACGGCGTAGGATAAAGTGTACGGCTGGTGGTGGATTTGCGTTCTGGGCTAGGGTTAGGGTTAGGGAACGGCAAGGCTTAGGGCACAGGTGAGGGTACGGAAACGTGGGAGGGTCAGGCTACGTGCTGACGCACGGGTCAGTGCCAGCGTACGGGCCAGGTGTAGGCAACGGCGTAAGGTAAGGTGTAGGGCTGGTGGTTGTTTTCCGTTCCAGGCTAGGGTTAGGGTTAGGGAACGGCAAGGCTTAGGGCACAGGTGAGGGTACGGAAACGTGGGAGGGTCGGGCTACGTGCTAATGCACGGGTCAGTGCCAGCGTACTGGCCAGGAGTAGGCAACGGCGTAGGATAAAGTGTAGGGCTTGTGGTGGATTTGCGTTCCGGGCTAGGGTTAGGGTTAGGGAACGGCAAGGCTTAGGGCACAGGTGAGGGTACGGAAGCGTGGGAGGGTCAGGCTACGTGCAGATGAACGGGTCAGTGCCAGGGTACGGGTCAGGAGTAGGGTACGGCGTAAGGTAAGGTGTAGGGCTGGTGGTGGGTTTCTATTCCGGGCTAGGGTTAGGGTTAGGGAACGGCAAGGCTTAGGGCACAAGTGAGGGTACGGAAACGTGGGAGGGTCAGGCTACGTGCTGACGCACGGTTCAGTGCCAGCGTACGGGCCAGGAATAGGGTACGGCGTAAGGTAAGGTGTAGGGCTGGTGGTGGGTTTCCATTCCGGGCTAGGGTTAGGGTTAGGGAACGGCAAGGCTTAGGGCACAGCTGAGGGCACGGAAACGTGGGAGGGTAAGGCTACGTGCTGACGCACGGGTCAGTGCCAGCGTACGGGTCAGGAGTAGGGTACGGCGTAAGGTAAGGTGTAGGGCTGGTGGTGGGTTTCTATTCCGGGCTAGGGTTAGGGTTAGGGAACGGCAAGGCTTAGGGCACAGGTCAGGGTACGGAAACGCGGGAGGGTAAGGCTACGTGCTGATGAACGGGTCAGTGCCAGAGTACAGGCCAGGAGTAGGCAACGGCGTAGGGTAAGGTGTAGGGCTGGTGGTTGGTTTCCGTTCCATGCTAGGGTTAGGGTTAGGGAACGGCAAGGCTTAGGGCACAGGGGAGGGTACGGAAACGTGGGAGGGTCGGGCTACGTGCTGATTCACGGGTCCGTGCCAGCGTTCGGGCCAGGAGTGTGCAACGGCGTAAGGTAAGGTGTAGGGCTTGTGGTTGATTTCCGTTCTGGAATAGGGTTAGGGTTAGGGATCGGCAAGGCTTAGGGCACAGGTGAGGGTATGGAAACGTGGGAGGGTCGGGCTACGTGCAGACGCACGGGTCAGTGCCAGCGTACGGGCCAGGAGTAGGCAACGGCGTAGGATAAAGTGTACGGCTGGTGGTGGATTTGCGTTCTGGGCTAGGGTTAGGGTTAGGGAACGGCAAGGCTTAGGGCACAGGTGAGGGTACGGAAACGCGGGAGGGTAAGGCTGCGTGCTGACGCACGGGTCAGTGCCAGCGTACGGGCCAGGTGTAGGCAACGGTGTAGGATAAAGTGTAGGGCTGGTGGTGGATTTGCGTTCCAGGCTAGGGTTAGGGTTAGGGAACGGCAAGGCTTAGGGCACAGGTGAGGGTACGGAAACGTGGGAGGGTCGGGCTACGTGCTGACGCACGGGTCAGTGCCAGCGTACGGGCCAGGAGTAGGCAACGGCGTAGGATAAAGTGTAGGGCTGGTGGTGGGTTTCCGTTCCGGGCTAGGGTTAGGGTTAGGGAACGGCAAGGCTTAGAGCACAGGTGAGGGTACGGAAACGTGGGAGGGTCAGGCTACGTGCTGACGCACGGTTCAGTGCCAGCGTACAGGCCAGGATTAGGCAACGGCGTAGGGTAAGGTGTAGGGCTGGTGGTTGGTTTCCGTTCCAGGCTAGGGTTAGGGTTAGGGAACGGCAAGTCTTAGGGCACAGGGGAGGGTACGGAAACGTGGGAGGGTCGGGCTACGTGCTGATTCACGGGTCCGTGCCAGCGTTCGGGCCAGGAGTGGGCAACGGCGTAAGGTAAGGTGTAGGGCTTGTGGTTGATTTCCGTTCCGGGATAGGGTTAGGGTTAGGGATCGGCAAGGCTTAGGGCACAGGTGAGGGTATGGAAACGTGGGAGGGTCGGGCTACGTGCAGACGCACGGGTCAGTGCCAGCGTACGGGCCAGGAGTAGGCAACGGCGTAGGATAAAGTGTACGGCTGGTGGTGGATTTGCGTTCTGGGCTAGGGTTAGGGTTAGGGAACGGCAAGGCTTAGGGCACAGGTGAGGGTACGGAAACGTGGGAGGGTCAGGCTACGTGCTGACGCACGGGTCAGTGCCAGCGTACGGGCCAGGTGTAGGCAACGGCGTAAGGTTAGGTGTAGGGCTGGTGGTTGTTTTCAGTTCCAGGCTAGGGTTAGGGTTAGGGAACGGCAAGGCTTAGGGCACAGGTGAGGGTACGGAAACGTGGGAGGGTCGGGCTACGTGCTGATGCACGGGTCAGTGCCAGCGTACTGGCCAGGAGTAGGCAACGGCGTAGGATAAAGTGTAGGGCTTGTGGTGGATTTGCGTTCCGGGCTAGGGTTAGGGTTAGGGAACGGCAAGGCTTAGGGCACAGGTGAGGGTACGGAAGCGTGGGAGGGTCAGGCTACGTGCAGACGAACGGGTCAGTGCCAGCGTACGGGTCAGGAGTAGGGTACGGCGTAAGGTAAGGTGTAGGGCTGGTGGTGGGTTTCTATTCCGGGCTAGGGTTAGGGTTAGGGAACGGCAAGGCTTAGGGCACAAGTGAGGGTACGGAAACGTGGGAGGGTCAGGCTACGTGCTGACGCACGGTTCAGTGCCAGCGTACGGGCCAGGAATAGGGTACGGCGTAAGGTAAGGTGTAGGGCTGGTGGTGGGTTTCCATTCCGGGCTAGGGTTAGGGTTAGGGAACGGCAAGGCTTAGGGCACAGCTGAGGGCACGGAAACGTGGGAGGGTCAGGCTACGTGCTGACGCACGGGTCAGTGCCAGCGTACGGGTCAGGAGTAGGGTACGGCGTAAGGTAAGGTGTAGGGCTGGTGGTGGGTTTCTATTCCGGGCTAGGGTTAGGGTTAGGGAACGGCAAGGCTTAGGGCACAGGTCAGGGTACGGAAACGCGGGAGGGTAAGGCTACGTGCTGATGAACGGGTCAGTGCCAGAGTACAGGCCAGGAGTAGGCAACGGCGTAGGGTAAGGTGTAGGGCTGGTGGTTGGTTTCCGTTCCATGCTAGGGTTAGGGTTAGGGAACGGCAAGGCTTAGGGCACAGGGGAGGGTACGGAAACGTGGGAGGGTCGGGCTACGTGCTGATTCACGGGTCCGTGCCAGCGTTCGGGCCAGGAGTGTGCAACGGCGTAAGGTAAGGTGTAGGGCTTGTGGTTGATTTCCGTTCCGGAATAGGGTTAGGGTTAGGGATCGGCAAGGCTTAGGGCACAGGTGAGGGTATGGAAACGTGGGAGGGTCGGGCTACGTGCAGACGCACGGGTCAGTGCCAGCGTACGGGCCAGGAGTAGGCAACGGCGTAGGATAAAGTGTACGGCTGGTGGTGGATTTGCGTTCTGGGCTAGGGTTAGGGTTAGGGAACGGCAAGGCTTAGGGCACAGGTCAGGGTACGGAAACGCGGGAGGGTAAGGCTGCGTGCTGACGCACGGGTCAGTGCCAGCGTACGGGCCAGGTGTAGGCAACGGTGTAGGATAAAGTGTAGGGCTGGTGGTGGATTTGCGTTCCAGGCTAGGTTTAGGGTTAGGGAACGGCAAGGCTTAGGGCACAGGTGAGGGTACGGAAACGTGGGAGGGACGGGCTACGTGCTGACGCACGGGTCAGTGCCAGCGTACGGGCCAGGAGTAGGCAACGGCGTAGGATAAAGTGTAGGGCTGGTGGTGGGTTTCCGTTCCGGGCTAGGGTTAGGGTTAGGGAACGGCAAGGCTTAGAGCACAGGTGAGGGTACGGAAACGTGGGAGGGTCAGGCTACGTGCTGACGCACGGTTCAGTGCCAGCGTACGGGCCAGGAATAGGGTACGGCGTAAGGTAAGGTGTAGGGCTGGTGCTGGGTTTCCGTTCCGGGCTAGGGTTAGGGTTAGGGAACGGCAAGGCTTAGGGCACAGGTGAGGGTACGGAAACGTGGGAGGGTCAGGCTACGTGCTGACGCACGGGTCAGTGCCAACGTACGGGCCAGGAGTAGGGTACGGCATAAGATAAGGTGTAGGGCTTGTGGTTGATTTCCGTTCCAGGCTAGGGTTAGGGTTAAGGAACGGCAAGGCTTAGGGCAAAGGAGAGGTTACGGAAACGTGGGAGGATCGGGCCCCGTTCTGATGCACGGGTTAGTGCCAGCATACGGGCCAGGAGTAGGCAACGACGTAGGATAAAGTGTAGGGCTGGTGGTGGGTTTCCATTCCGGGCTAGAGTTAGGGTTAGGGAACGGCAAGGCTTAGGGCACAGGTGAGGGTACGGAAACGTGAGAGGGTTAGGCTACATGCTGACGCACGTGTCAGTGCCAGCGTACGGGCCAGGAGTAGGCAACGGCGTAAGGTAAGGTGTAGGGCTGGTGGTGGGTTTCTATTCGGGGCTAGGTTTAGGGTTAGGGAACGGCAAGGCTTAGGGCACAGGTGAGGTTACAGAAACGTGGGAGAGTCGGGCTACGTGCTGACGCACGGGTCAGTGCCAGCGTACGGGCCAGGAGTATGCAACGGCGTAGGATAAAGTGTAGGGCTGGTGGTTGTTTTCCGTTCCGGGCTAGTGTTAGGGTTAGGGAACGGCAAGGCTTAGGGCACAGGTGAGGTTATGGAAACGTGGGAGGGTCAGGCTACGTGCTGACGCACGGGTTAGTGCCAGCGTACGGGCCAGGAGTAGGCAACGGCGTAAGGTAAGGTGTAGGGCTGGTGGTTGGTTTCCGTTCCAGGCTAGGGTTAGGGTTAGGGAACGGCAAGGCTTAGGGCACAGGTGAGGGTACGGAAACGTGGGAGGGTCGGGCTACGTGCTGACGCACGTGTCAGTGCCAGCGTACGGGCCAGGAGTAGGCAACGGCGTAGGATAAAGTGTAGGGCTGGTGGTGGATTTGCGTTCGGGGCTAGGGTTAGGGTTAGGGAACGGCAAGGCTTAGGGCACAGGTGAGGGTACGGAAACGTGGGGGGGTCAGGCTACGTGCTGACGCACAGGTCAGTGCCAGCGTACAGGTCAGGAGTAGGGTACGGCGTAAGGTAACGTGTAGGGTTGGTGGTGGGTTTCTATTCCGGGCTAGGGTTAGGGTTAGGGAACGGCAAGGCTTAGGGCACAGGTGAGGGTACGGAAACGTGGGAGGGTCAGGCTACGTGCTGACACACGGGTCAGTGCCAGCGTACGGGTCAGGAGTAGGGTATGGCGTAAGGTAAGGTGTAGGGCTGGTGGTGGGTTTCTATTCCGGGCTAGGGTTAGGGTTAGGGAACGGCAAGGCTTAAGGCACAGGTGAGGGTACGGAAACGTGGGAGGGTCGGGCTACGTGCTGACGCACGGGTCAGTGCCAGCGTACGGGCCAGGAGTAGGCAACGGCGTAGGATAAAGTGTAGGGCTGGAGGTGGATTTGCGTTCCGGGCTAGGGTTAGTGTTAGGGAACGGCAAGGCTTAGGGCACAGGTGAGGGTACGGAAACGTGGGAGGGTCAGGCTACGTGCTGACGCACGGTTCAGTGCCAGTGTACGGGCCAGGAATAGGGTACGGCATAAGGTAAGGTGTCAGGCTGGTGGTGGGTTTCCGTTTCGGGCTAGGGTTAGGGTTAGGGAACGGCAAGGCTTAGGGCACAGGTGAAGGTACGGAAACGTGGGAGGCTCGTGCTACGTGCTGACGCACGGGTCAGTGCCAGCGTACGGGCCAGGAGTAGGCAACGGCGTAGGATAAAGTGTAGGCTGGTTGTGGATTTGCGTTCTGGGCTAGGGTTAGGGTTAGGGAACGGCAAGGCTTAGGGCACAGGAGAGGGTACGGAAACGCGGGAGGGTAAGGCTACATGCTGATGCACGGGGCAGTGCCAGAGTACAGGCCAGGAGTAGGCAACGGCGTAGGGTAAGGTGTAGGGCTGGTGGTGGGTTTCCATTCCGGGCTAGGGTTAGGGTTAGGGAACGGCAAGGCTTAGGGCACAGGTGAGGGTACGGAAACGTGGGAGGGTCAGGCTACATGCTGACGCACGGGTCAGTGCCAGCGTACGGGCCAGGTGTAGGCAACGGCGTAAGGTAAGGTGTAGGGCTGCTGGTTGTTTTCCGTTCCAGGCTAGGGTTAGGGTTAGGGAACGGCAAGGCTTAGGGCACAGGTGAGGGTACGGAAACGTGGGAGGGTCGGGCTACGTGCTGACGCACGGGTCAGTGCCAGCGTACGGGCCAGGAGTAGGCAACGGCGTAGGATAAAGTGTAGGGCTGGTGGTGGATTTGCGTTCCGGGCTAGGGTTAGGGTTAGGGAACGGCAAGGCTTAGGGCACAGGTGAGGATACGGAAACGTGGGAGGGTCAGGCTACGTGCAGACGCACGAGTCAGTGCCAGCGTACGGGTCAATAGTAGGGTACGGCGTAAGGTAAGGTGTAGGGCTGGTGGTGGGTTTCTATTCCGGGCTAGGGTTGGGGTTAGGGAACGGCAAGGCTTAGGGCACAAATGAGGGTACGGAAACGTGGGAGGGTCAGGCTACGTGCTGACGCACGGTTCAGTGCCAGCGTACGGGCCAGGAATATGGTACGGCGTAAGGTAAGGTGTAGGGCTGGTGGTGGGTTTCCATTCCGGGCTGGGGTTAGGGTTAGGGAACGGCAAGGCTTAGGACACAGGTGAGGGTATGGAAACGTGGGAGGGTCAGGCTACGTGCTGATTCACGGGTCCGTGCCAGCGTTCGGGCCAGGAGTGTGCAACGGCGTAAGGTAAGGTGTAGTGCTTGTGGTTGATTTCCGTTCAGGGATAGGGTTAGGGTTAGGGATCGGCAAGGCTTAGGGCACAGGTGAGGGTATGGAAACGTGGGAGGGTCGGGCTACGTGCAGACGAACGGGTCAGTGCCAGCGTACGGGCCAGGAGTAGGCAATGGCGTAGGATAAAGTGTACGGCTGGTGGTGGATTTGCGTTCTGGGCTAGGGTTAGGGATAGGGAACGGCAAGGCTTAGGGCACAGGTCAGGGTACGGAAACGCGGGAGGGTAAGGCTACGTGCTGATGCACGGGTCAGTGCCAGAGTACAGGCCAGGACTAGGCAACGGCGTAGGGTAAGTTGTAGGGCTGGTGTTGGGTTTCCATTCCGGGCTAGGGTTAGCGTTAGGGAAAGGCAAGGCTTAGGGCACAGGTGAGGGTACGGAAACGTGGGAGGGTCAGGCTACGTGCTGACGCACGGGTCAGTGCCAGCGTACGGGCCAGGAGTAGGCAACGGCGTAAGGTAAGGTGTAGGGCTGGTGGTGGATTTGCGTTCCGGGCTAGGGTTAGGGTTAGGGAACGGCAAGGCTTAGGGCACAGGTGAGGGTACGGAAACGTGGGAGGGTCAGGCTACGTGCTGACGCACGGGTCAGTGCCAGCGTACGGGTCAGGAGTAGGGTACGGCGTAAGGTAAGGTGTAGGGCTGGTGGTGGGTTTCTATTCCGGGCTAGGGTTAGGGTTAGGGAACGGCAAGGCTTAGGGCACAGGTCAGGGTACGGAAACGCGGGAGGGTAAGGCTACGTGCTGATGAATGGGTCAGTGCCAGAGTACAGGCCAGGAGTAGGCAACGGCGTAGGGTAAGGTGTAGGGCTGGTGGTTGGTTTCCGTTCCAGGCTAGGGTTAGGGATAGGGAACGGCAAGGCTTAGGGCACAGGTGAGGGTACGGAAACGTGGGAGGGTCGGGCTACGTGCTGACGCACGGGTCAGTGCCAGCGTACGGGTCAGGAGTAGGCAACGGCGTAGGATAAAGTGTAGGGCTGGTGGTGGATTTGCGTTCCAGGCTAGGGTTAGGGTTAGGGAACGGCAAGGCTTAGGGCACAGGTGAGGGTACGGAAACGTGGGAGGGTCAGGCTACGTGCTGACGCACGGTTCAGTGCCAGCGTACGGGCCAGGAATAGGGTACGGCGTAAGGTAAGGTGTAGGGCTGGTGGTGGGTTTCCGTTCTGGCCTAGGGTTAGGGTTAGGGAACGGCAAGGCTTAGGGCACAGGTGAGGGTACGGAAACGTGGGAGGGTCAGGCTACGTGCTGACGCACGTGTCAGTGCCAGCGTACGGGCCAGGAGTAGGCAACGGCGTAGGATAAAGTGTATGGCTGGTGGTGGATTTGCGTTCCGGGCTAGGGCTAGGGTTAGGGAATGACAAGGCTTAGGGCACAGGTGAGGGTACGGAAACGTGGGAGGGTCAGGCTACGTGCTGACGCACAGGTCAGTGCCAGCGTACAGGTCAGGAGTAGGGTACGGCGTAAGGAAAAGTGTAGGGCTGGTGGTGGGTTTCTATTCCGGGCTAGGGTTAGGGTTAGGGAACGGCAAGGCTTAGGGCACAGGTGAGGGTACGGAAACGTGGGAGGGTCAGGCTACGTGCTGACGCACGTGTCAGTGCCAGCGTACGGGTCAGGAGTAGGGTACGGCGTAAGGTAAGGTGTAGGGCTGATGGTGGCTTTCTATTCCCGGCTAGGGTTAGGGTTAGGGAACGGCAAGGCTTAGGGCACAGGTGAGGGTACAGAAACGTGGGAGGGTCGGGCTACGTGCTGACGCACGGGTCAGTGCCAGCATACGGGTAAGGAGTAGGCAACGGCGTAGGATAAAGTGTAGGGCTGGTGGTGGGTTTCCATTCCGGGCTAGGGTTAGGGTTAGGGAACGGCAACGCTTAGGGCACTGGTGAGGGTACGGAAACGTGGGAGGGTCAGGCTACGTGCTGACGCACGTGTCAGTGCCAGCGTACGGGCCAGGAGTAGGCAACGGCTTAAGGTAAGGTGTAGGGCTGGTGGTGGGTTTCTATTCCGGGCTAGGGTTAGGGTTAGGGAACGGCAAGGCTTAGGGCACAGGTGAGGGTACAGAAACGTGGGAGGGTCGGGCTACGTGCTGACGCACGGTTCAGTGCCAGCGTACGGGCCAGGAGTAGGCAACGGCTTAAGGTAAGGTGTAGGGCTGGTGGTGGGTTTCTATTCCGGGCTAGGGTTAGGGATAGGGAACGGCAAGGCTTAGGGCACAGGTGAGGGTACAGAAACGTGGGAGGGTCGGGCTACGTGCTGACGCACGGGTCAGTGCCAGCGTACGGGCCAGGAGTAGGCAACGGCGTAGGATAAAGTGTAGGGCTGGTGGTGGATTTGCGTTCGGGGCTAGGGTTAGGGTTAGGGAACGGCAAGGCTTAGGGCACAGGTGAGGGTACGGAAACGTGGGAGGGTCAGGCTACGTGCTGACGCACAGGTCAGTGCCAGCGTACAGGTCAGGAGTAGGGTACGGCGTAAGGTAAGGTGTAGGGCTGGTGGTGGGTTTCTATTCCGGGCTAGGGTTAGGGTTAGGGAACGGCAAGGCATAGGGCACAGGTGAGGGTACAGAAACGTGGGAGGGTCAGTCTACGTGCTGACGCACGGGTCAGTGCCAGCGTACGGGTCAGGAGTAGGTTATGGCGTAAGGTAAGGTGTAGGGCTGGTGGTGGGTTTCTATTCCGGGCTAGGGTTAGGGTTAGGGAACGGCAAGGCTTAGGGCACAGGTGAGGGTACGGAAACGTGGGAGGGTCGGGCTACAGGCTGACGCACGGGTCAGTGCCAGCGTACGGGCCAGGAGTAGGCAACGGCGTAGGATAAAGTGTAGGGCTGGTGGTGGATTTGCGTTCCGGGCTAGGGTTAGGGTTAGGGAACGGCATGGCTTAGGGCACAGGTGAGGGTACGGAAACGTGGGAGGGTCAGGCTACGTGCTGACGCACGGTTCAGTGCCAGCGTACGGGCCAGGAATAGGGTACGGCGTAATGTAAGGTGTCAGGCTGGTGGTGGGTTTCCGTTCCGGGCTAGGGTTAGGGTTAGGGAACAGCAAGGCTTAGGGCACAGGTGAAGGTACGGAAACGTGGGAGGCTCGTGCTACGTGCTGACGCACGGGTCAGTGCCAGCGTACGGGCCACGAGTAGGCAACGGCGTAGGATAAAGTGTAGGCTGGTGGTGGATTTGCGTTCTGGGCTAGGGTTAGGGTTAGGGAACGGCAAGGCTTAGGGCACAGGAGAGGGTACGGAAACGCCAGAGTGTAAGGCTACGTGCTGATGCACGGGGCAGTGCCAGAGTACAGGCCAGGAGTAGGCAACGGCGTAAGGTAAGGTGTAGGGCTGGTGGTTGTTTTCCGTTCCAGGCTAGGGTTAGGGTTAGGGAACGGCAAGGCTTAGGGCACAGGTGAGGGTACGGAAACGTGGGAGGGTCGGGCTACGTGCTGATGCACGGGTCAGTGCCAGCGTACTGGCCAGGAGTAGGCAACGGCGTAGGATAAAGTGTAGGGCTGGTGGTGGATTTGCGTTCCGGGCTAGGGTTAGGGTTAGGGAACGGCAAGGCTTAGGGCACAGGTGAGGGTACGGAAGCGTGGGAGGGTCAGGCTACGTGCAGACGAACGGGTCAGTGCCAGCGTACGGGTCAGGAGTAGGGTACGGCGTAAGGTAAGGTGTAGGGCTGGTGGTGGGTTTCTATTCCGGGCTAGGGTTAGGGTTAGGTAACGGCAAGGCTTAGGGCACAAGTGAGGGTACGGAAACGTGGGAGGGTCAGGCTACGTGCTGACGCACGGTTCAGTGCCAGCGTACGGGCCAGGAATAGGGTACGGCGTAAGGTAAGGTGTAGGGCTGGTGGTGGGTTTCCATACCGGGCTAGGGTTAGGGTTAGGGAACGGCAAGGCTTAGGGCACAGCTGAGGGCACGGAAACGTGGGAGGGTCAGGCTACGTGCTGACGCACGGGTCAGTGCCAGCGTACGGGTCAGGAGTAGGGTACGGCGTAAGGTAAGGTGTAGGGCTGGTGGTGGGTTTCTATTCCGGGCTAGGGTTAGGGTTAGGGAACGGCAAGGCTTAGGGCACAGGTCAGGGTACGGAAACGCGGGAGGGTAAGGCTACGTGCTGATGAACGGGTCAGTGCCAGAGTACAGGCCAGGAGTAGGCAACGGCATAGGGTAAGGTGTAGGGCTGGTGGTTGGTTTCCGTTCCAGGCTAGGGTTAGGGTTAGGGAACGGCAAGGCTTAGGGCACAGGGGAGGGTACGGAAACGTGGGAGGGTCGGGCTACGTGCTGATTCACGGGTCCGTGCCAGCGTTCGGGCCAGGAGTGGGCAACGGCGTAAGGTAAGGTGTAGGGCTTGTGGTTGATTTCCGTTCCGGGATAGGGTTAGGGTTAGGGATCGGCAAGGCTTAGGGCACAGGTGAGGGTATGGAAACGTGGGAGGGTCGGGCTACGTGCAGACGCACGGGTCAGTGCCAGCGTACGGGCCAGGAGTAGGCAACGGCGTAGGATAAAGTGTACGGCTGGTGGTGGATTTGCGTTCTGTGCTAGGGTTAGGGTTAGGGAACGGCAAGGCGTAGGGCACAGGTCAGGGTACGGAAACGCGGGAGGGTAAGGCTACGTGCTGATGCACGGGTCAGTGCCAGAGTACAGGCCAGGACTAGGCAACGGCGTAGGGTAAGGTGTAGGGCTGGTGGTGTGTTTTCATTCCGGGCTAGGGTTAGCGTTAGGGAAAGGCAAGGCTTAGGGCACAGGTGAGGGTTCGGAAACGTGGGAGGTTCAGGCTACGTGCTGACGCACGGGTCAGTGCCAGCATACGTGCCAGGAGTAGGCAACGGCGTAAGGTAAGGTGTAGGGCTGGTGGTTGGTTTCCGTTCCAGGCTAGGGTTAGGGTTAGGGAACGGCAAGGCTTAGGGCACAGGTGAGGGTACAGAAACGTGGGAGGGTCGGGCTACGTGCTGACGCACGGGTCAGTGCCAGCGTACGGGCCAGGAGTAGGCAACGGCGTAGGATAAAGTGTAGGGCTGGTGGTGGATTTGCGTTCCAGGCTAGGGTTAGGGTAAGGGAACGGCAAGGCTTAGGGCACAGGTGAGGGTACGGAAACGTGGGAGGGTCGGGCTACGTGCTGACGCACGGGTCAGTGCCAGCGTACGGGCCAGGAGTAGGCAACGGCGTAGGATAAAGTGTAGGGCTGGTGGTGGATTTGCGTTCGGGGCTAGGGTTAGGGTTAGGGAACGGCAAGGCTTAGGGCACAGGTGAGGGTACGGAAACGTGGGAGGGTCAGGCTACGTGCTGACGCACAGGTCAGTGCCAGCGTACAGGTCAGGAATATGGTACGGCGTAAGGTAAAGTGTAGGGCTGGTGGTGGGTTTCTATTCCGGGCTGGGTTAGGGTTAGGGAACCGCAAGGCTTAGGGCACAGGTGAGGGCACGGAAACGTGGGAGGGTCAGGCTACGTGCTGACGCACGGGTCAGTGCCAGCGTACGGGTCAGGAGTAGGGTATGGCGTAAGGTAAGGTGTAGGGCTGGTGGTGGGTTTCTATTCAGGGCTAGGGTTAGGGTTAGGGAACGGCAAGGCTTAGGGCACAGGTGAGGGTACAGAAACGTGGGAGGGTCGGGCTACGTGCTGACGCACGGGTCAGTGCCAGCGTACGGGCCAGGAGTATGCAATGGCGTAGGATAAAGTGTAGGGCTGGTGGTTGATTTCTGTTCCGGGCTAGTGTTAGGGTTAGGGAACGGCAAGGCTTAGGGCACAGGTGAGGTTACGGAAACGTGGGAGGGTCAGGCTACGTGCTGACGCACGGGTCAGTGCCAGCGTACGGGCCAGGAGTAAGCAACGGCGTAAGGTAAGGTGTAGGGCTGGTGGTTGGTTTCCGTTCCAGGCTAGGGTTAGGGTTAGGGAACGGCAAGGCTTAGGGCACAGGTGAGGGTACGGAAACGTGGGAGGGTCGGGCTACGTGCTGACGCACGTGTCAGTGCCAGCGTACGGGCCAGGAGTAGGCAACGGCGTAGGATAAAGTGTATGGCTGGTGGTGGATTTGCGTTCCGGGCTAGGGTTAGGGTTAGGGAACGGCAAGGCTTAGGGCACAGGTGAGGGTACGGAAACGTGGCAGGGTCAGGCTACGTGCTGACGCACAGCTCAGTGCCAGCGTACAGGTCAGGAGTAGGGTACGGCGTAAGGAAAAGTGTAGGGCTGGTGGTGGGTTTCTATTCCGGGCTAGGGTTAGGGTTAGGGAACGGCAAGGCTTAGGGCACAGGTGAGGGTACGGAAACGTGGGAGGGTCAGGCTACGTGCTGACGCACGTGTCAGTGCCAGCGTACGGGTCAGGAGTAGGGTACGGCGTAAGGTAAGGTGTAGGGCTGGTGGTGGGTTTCTATTCTGGGCTAGGGTTAGGGTTAGGGAACGGCAAGGCTTAGGGCACAGGTGAGGGTACGGAAACGTGGGAGGGTCAGGCTACGTGCTGACGCACGGGTCAGTGCCAGCGTACGGGCCAGGAGTAGGCAACGGGTTAAGGTAGGGTGTAGGGCTGGTGGTGGGTTTCTATTCCGGGCTAGGGTTAGGGTTAGGGAACGGCAAGGCTTAGGGCACAGGTGAGGGTACAGAAACGTGGGAGGGTCGGGCTACGTGCTGACGCACGTGTCAGTGCCGGCATACGGGTCAAGAGTAGGCAACGACATAGGATAAAGTGTAGGGCTGGTGGTGGGTTTCCATTCCGGGCTAGGGTTAGGGTTACGGAACGGCAACGCTTAGGGCACAGGTGAGGGTACGGAAACGTGGGAGGGTCAGGCTACGTGCTGACGCACGGGTCAGTGCCAGCGTACGGGCCAGGAGTAGGCAACGGCTTAAGGTAAGGTGTAGGGCTGGTGGTGGGTTTCTATTCCGGGCTAGGGTTAGGGTTAGGGAACGGCAAGGCTTAGGGCACAGGTGAGGGTACAGAAACGTGGGAGGGTCGGGCTACGTGCTGACGCACGGGTCAGCACCAGCGTACGGGCCAGGAGTAGGCAACGGCTTAAGGTAAGGTGTAGGGCTGGTGGTGGGTTTCTATTCCGGGCTAGGGTTAGGGTTAGGGAACGTCAAGGCTTAGGGCAAGGTGAGGGTACAGAAACGTGGGAGGGTCAGGCTACGTGCTGACGCAAAGGTCAGTGCCAGCGTACAGGTCAGGAGTAGGGTACTGCGTAAGGTAAGGTGTAGGGCTGGTGGTGGGTTTCTATTCCGGGCTAGGGTTAGGGTTAGGGAACGGCAAGGCATAGGGCACAGGTGAGGGTACGGAAACGCCAGAGTGTAAGGCTACGTGCTGACGCACGGGTCAGTGCCAGCGTACGGGCCAGGAGTAAGCAACGGCGTAAGGTAAGGTGTAGGGCTGGTGGTTGGTTTCCGTTCCAGGCTAGGGTTAGGGTTAGGGAACGGCAAGGCTTAGGGCACAGATGAGGGTACGGAAACGTGGGAGGGTCTGGCTACGTGCTGACGCACGTGTCAGTGCCAGCGTACGGGCCAGGAGTAGGCAACGGCGTAGGATAAAGTGTATGGCTGGTGGTGGATTTGCGTTCCGGGCTAGGGTTAGGGTTAGGGAACGGCAAGGCTTAGGGCACAGGTGAGGGTACGGAAACGTGGCAGGGTCAGGCTACGTGCTGACGCACAGCTCAGTGCCAGCGTACAGGTCAGGAGTAGGGTACGGCGTAAGGAAAAGTGTAGGGCTGGTGGTGGGTTTCTATTCCGGGCTAGGGTTAGGGTTAGGGAACGGCAAGGCTTAGGGCACAGGTGAGGGTACGGAAACGTGGGAGGGTCAGGCTACGTGCTGACGCACGTGTCAGTGCCAGCGTACGGGTCAGGAGTAGGGTACGGCGTAAGGTAAGGTGTAGGGCTGGTGGTGGGTTTCTATTCTGGGCTAGGGTTAGGGTTAGGGAACGGCAAGGCTTAGGGCACAGGTGAGGGTACGGAAACGTGGGAGGGTCAGGCTACGTGCTGACGCACGGGTCAGTGCCAGCGTACGGGCCAGGAGTAGGCAACGGGTTAAGGTAGGGTGTAGGGCTGGTGGTGGGTTTCTATTCCGGGCTAGGGTTAGGGTTAGGGAACGGCAAGGCTTAGGGCACAGGTGAGGGTACAGAAACGTGGGAGGGTCGGGCTACGTGCTGACGCACGTGTCAGTGCCGGCATACGGGTCAAGAGTAGGCAACGACATAGGATAAAGTGTAGGGCTGGTGGTGGGTTTCCATTCCGGGCTAGGGTTAGGGTTACGGAACGGCAACGCTTAGGGCACAGGTGAGGGTACGGAAACGTGGGAGGGTCAGGCTACGTGCTGACGCACGGGTCAGTGCCAGCGTACGGGCCAGGAGTAGGCAACGGCTTAAGGTAAGGTGTAGGGCTGGTGGTGGGTTTCTATTCCGGGCTAGGGTTAGGGTTAGGGAACGGCAAGGCTTAGGGCACAGGTGAGGGTACAGAAACGTGGGAGGGTCGGGCTACGTGCTGACGCACGGGTCAGCACCAGCGTACGGGCCAGGAGTAGGCAACGGCTTAAGGTAAGGTGTAGGGCTGGTGGTGGGTTTCTATTCCGGGCTAGGGTTAGGGTTAGGGAACGTCAAGGCTTAGGGCAAGGTGAGGGTACAGAAACGTGGGAGGGTCAGGCTACGTGCTGACGCAAAGGTCAGTGCCAGCGTACAGGTCAGGAGTAGGGTACTGCGTAAGGTAAGGTGTAGGGCTGGTGGTGGGTTTCTATTCCGGGCTAGGGTTAGGGTTAGGGAACGGCAAGGCATAGGGCACAGGTGAGGGTACGGAAACGTGGGAGGGTCAGGCTTCGTGCTGACGCACGGGTCAGTGCCAGCGTTCGGGTCAGGAGTAGGTTATGGCGTAAGGTAAGGTGTAGGGCTGGTGGTGGGTTTCCGTTCCGGGCTAGGGTTAGGGTTAGGGAACGGCAAGGCTTAGGGCACAGGTGAAGGTACGGAAACGTGGGAGGCTCGTGCTACGTGCTGACGCAAGGGTCAGTGCCAGCGTACGGGCCAGGAGTAGGCAACGGCGTAGGATAAAGTGTAGGCTGGTGGTGGATTTGCGTTCTGGGCTAGGGTTAGGGTTACGGAACGGCAAGGCTTACGGCACAGGAGAGGGTACGGAAACGCCAGAGTGTAAGGCTACGTGCTGATGCACGGGGCAGTGCCAGAGTACAGGCCAGGAGTAGGCAACGGCGTAGGATAAAGTGTAGGGCTGGTGGTGGGTTTCTATTCTGGGCTAGGGTTAGGGTTAGGGAACGGCAAGGCTTAGGGCACAAGTGAGGGTACGGAAACTTGGGAGGGTCAGGCTACGTGCTGACACACGGTTCAGTGCCAGCGTACGGGCCAGGAATAGGGTACGGCGTAAGGTAAGGTGTAGGGCTGGTGGTGGGTTTCCATTCCGGGGTAGGGTTAGGGTTAGGGAACGGCAAGGCTTAGGGCACAGCTGAGGGTACGGAAACGTGGGAGGGTCAGGCTACGTGCTGACGCACTGGTCAGTGCCAACGTACGGGCCAGGAGTAGGGTACGGCGTAAGGTAAGGTGTAGGGCTTGTGGTTGATTTCCGTTCCAGGCTAGGGTTAGGGTTAGGGAACGGCAAGGCTTAGGGCACAGGTGAGGGTACAGAAACGTGGGAGGGTCGGGCTACGTGCTGACGCACGGTTCAGTGCCAGCGTACGGGCCAGGAGTAGGCAACGGCGTAGGATAAAGTGTAGGGCTGGTGGTGGATTTGCATTCGGGGCTAGGGTTAGGGTTAGGGAACGGCAAGGCTTAGGGCACAGGTGAGGGTACGGAAACGTGGGAGGGTCAGGCTACGTGCTGACGCACAGGTTAGTGCCAGCCTACAGGTCAGGAGTATGGTACGGCGTAAGGTACCGTGTAGGGCTGGTGGTGGGTTTCTATTCCGGGCTAGGGTTAGGGTTAGTGAACGGCAAGGCTTAGGGCACAGGTGAGGGCACGGAAACGTGGGAGGGTCAGGCTACGTGCTGACGCACGGGTCAGTGCCAGCGTACGGGTCAGGAGTAGGGTATGGCATAAGGTAAGGTGTAGGGCTGGTGGTGGGTTTCTATTCCGGGCTAGGGTTAGGGTTAGGGAACGGCAAGGCTTAGGGCACAGGTGAGGGTACAGAAACGTGGGAGGGTCGGGCTACGTGCTGACGCACAGGTCAGTGCCAGCGTACGGGCCAGGAGTAGGCAACGGCGTAGGATAAAGTGTAGGGCTGGTGGTTGATTTCCGTTCCGGGCTAGTGTTAGGGTTAGGGAACGGCAAGGCTTAGGGCACAGGTGAGGTTACGGAAACGTGGGAGGGTCAGGCTACGTGCTGACGCTCGGGTCAGTGCCAGCGTACGGGCCAGGAGTAAGCAACGGCGTAAGGTAAGGTGTAGGGCTCGTGGTTGTTTTCCGTTCCAGGCTAGGGTTAGGGTTAGGGAACGGCAAGGCTTAGGGCACAGGTGAGGGTACGGAAACGTGGGAGGGTCGGGCTACGTGCTGACGCACGTGTCAGTGCCAGCGTACGGGCCAGGAGTAGGCAACGGCGTAGGATAAAGTGTATGGCTGGTGGTGGATTTGCGTTCCGGGCTAGGGTTAGGGTTAGGGAATGACAAGGCTTAGGGCACAGGTGAGGGTACGGAAACGTGGGAGGGTCAGGCTACGTGCTGACGCACAGGTCAGTGCCAGCGTACAGGTCAGGAGTAGGGTACGGCGTAAGGAAAAGTGTAGGGCTGGTGGTGGGTTTCTATTCCGGGCTAGGGTTAGGCTTAGGGAACGGCAAGGCTTAGGGCACAGGTGAGGGTACGGAAACGTGGGAGGGTCAGGCTACGTGCTGACGCACGGGTCAGTGCCAGCGTACGGGCCAGGAGTAGGCAACGGCTTAAGGTAGGGTGTAGGGCAGGTGGTGGGTTTCTATTCCGGGCTAGGGTTAGGGTTAGGGAACGGCAAGGCTTAGGGCACAGGTGAGGGTACAGAAACGTGGGAGGGTCGGGCTACGTGCTGACGCACGGGTCAGTGCCAGCGTACGGGCCAGGAGTAGGCAAAGGCTTAAGGTAAGGTGTAGGGCTGGTGGTGGGTTTCTATTCCGGGCTAGGTTTAGGGTTAGGGAACGGCAAGGCTTAGGGCACAGGTGAGGGTACAGAAACGTGTGAGGGTCGGGCTACGTGCTGACCCACGGGTCAGTGCCAGCGTACGGGCCAGGAGTAGGCAACGGCGTAGGATAAAGTGTAGGGCTGGTGGTGGATTTGCGTTCGGGGCTAGGGTTAGGGTTAGGGAACGGCAAGGCTTAGGGCACAGGTGAGGGTACGGAAACGTGGGAGGGTCAGGCTACGTGCTGACGCACAGGTCAGTGCCAGCGTACAGGTCAGGAGTAGGGTACGGCGTAAGGTAAGGTGTAGGGCTGGTGGTGGGTTTCTATTCCGGGCTAGGGTTAGGGTTAGGGAACGGCAAGGCATAGGGCACAGGTGAGGGTACGGAAACGTGGGAGGGTCAGTCTACGTGCTGACGCACGGGTCAGTGCCAGCGTACGGGTCAGGAGTAGGTTATGGCGTAAGGTAAGGTGTAGGGCTGGTGGTGGGTTTCTATTCCGGGCTAGGGTTAGGGTTAGGGAACGGCAAGGCTTAGGGCACAGGTCAGGATACGGAAACGTGGGAGGGTCGGGCTACGTGCTGACGCACGGGTCAGTGCCAGCGTACGGGCCAGGAGTAGGCAACGGCGTAGGATAAAGTGTAGGGCTGGTGGTGGATTTGCGTTCCGGGCTAGGGTTAGGGTTAGGGAACGGCATGGCTTAGGGCACAGGTGAGGGTACGGAAACGTGGGAGGGTCAGGCTACGTGCTGACGCACGGTTCAGTGCCAGCGTACGGGCCAGGAATAGGGTACGGCGTAATGTAAGGTGTCAGGTTGGTGGTGGGTTTCCGTTCCGGGCTAGGGTTAGGGTTAGGGAACGGCAAGGCTTAGGGCACAGGTGAAGGTACGGAAACGTGGGAGGCTCGTGCTACGTGCTGACGCACGGGTCAGTGCCAGCGTACGGGCCAGGAGTAGGCAACGGCGTAGGATAAAGTGTAGGCTGGTGGTGGATTTGCGTTCTGGGCTAGGGTTAGGGTTAGGGAACGGCAAGGCTTAGGGCACAGGAGAGGGTACGGAAACGCGGGAGGGTAAGGCTACGTGCTGATGCACGGGGCAGTGCCAGAGTACAGGCCAGGAGTAGGCAACGGCGTAGGGTAAGGTGTAGGGCTGGTGGTGGGTTTCCATTCCGGGCTAGGGTTAGAGTTAGGGAACGGCAAGGCTTAGGGCACAGGAGAGGGTACGGAAACGTGGGAGGGTCAGGCTACGTGCTGACGCACGGGTCAGTGCCAGCGTACGGGCCAGGTGTAGGCAACGGCGTAAGGTAAGGTGTAGGGCTGGTGGTTGTTTTCCGTTCCAGGCTAGGGTTAGGGTTAGGGAACGGCAAGGCTTAGGGCACAGGTGAGGGTACGGAAACGTGGGAGGGTCGGGCTACGTGCTGATGCACGGGTCAGTGCCAGCGTACTGGCCAGGAGTAGGCAACGGCGTAGGATAAAGTGTAGGGCTGGTGGTGGATTTGCGTTCCGGGCTAGGGTTAGGGTTAGGGAACGGCAAGGCTTAGGGCACAGGTGAGGCTACGGAAACGTGGGAGGGTCAGGCTACGTGCTGACGCACAGGTCAGTGCCAGCGTACAGGTCAGGAGTAGGGTACGGCGTAAGGAAAGGTGTAGGGCTGGTGGTGGGTTTCTATTCCGGGTTAGGATTAGGGTTAGGGAACGGCAAGGCTCAGGGCACAGGTGAGGGTACGGAAACTCGGGAGGGTAAGGCTGCGTGCTGATGCACGGGGCAGTGCCAGCGTACGGGCCAGGAGTAGGCAACGGCGTAAGGTAAGGTGTAGGGCTGGTGGTTGGTTTCCGTTCCAGGCTAGGGTTAGGGTTAGGGAACGGCAAGGCTTAGGGCACAGGTGAGGGTACGGAAACGTGGGAGGGTCGGGCTACGTGCTGACGCACGGGTCAGTGCCAGCGTACGGGCCAGGAGTAGGCAACGGCGTAGGATAAAGTGTAGGGCTGGTGGTGGATTTGCGTTCCAGGCTAGGGTTAGGGTTAGGGAACGGCAAGGCTTAGAGCACAGGTGTGGGTACGGAAACGTGGGAGGGTCGGGCTACGTGCTGACGCACGGGTCAGTGCCAGCGTACGGGCCAGGAGTAGGGTACGGCGTAGGATAAAGTGTAGGGCTGGTGGTTGTTTTCCGTTCCGGGCTAGTGTTAGGGTTAGGGAACGGCAAGGCTTAGGGCACAGGTGAGGTTACGGAAACGTGGGAGGGTCAGGCTACGTGCTGACGCACAGGTCAGTGCCAGCGTACAGGTCAGGAGTAGGGTACGGCGTAAGGTAACGTGTAGGGCTGGTGGTGGGTTTCTATTCCGGGCTAGGGTTAGGGTTAGGGAACGGCAAGGCTTAGGGCACAGGTGAGGGTACGGAAACGTGGGAGGGTCAGGCTACGTGCTGACGCACGGGTCAGTGCCAGCGTACGGGTCAGGAGTAGGGTATGGCGTAAGGTAAGGTGTAGGGCTGGTGGTGGGTTTCTATTCCGGGCTAGGGTTAGGGTTAGGGAACGGCAAGGCTTAGGGCACAGGTGAGGGTACGGAAACGTGGGAGGGTCGGGCTACGTGCTGACGCACGGTTCAGTGCCAGCGTACGGGCCAGCAATAGGGTACGGCATAAGGTAAGGTGTAGGGCTTGGGGTTGGTTTCCGTTCCAGGCTAGGGTTAGGGTTAGGGAACGGCAAGGCTTAGGGTACAGGTGAGGGTACGGAAACGCGGGAGGGTAAGGCTGCGTGCTGACGTACGGGTCAGTGCCAGCGTACGGGCCAGGTGTAGGCAACGGCGTAGGATAAAGTGTAGGGCTGGTGGTGGATTTGCGTTCCAGGCTAGGGTTAGGGTTAGGGAACGGCAAGGCTTAGGGCACAGGTGAGGGTACGGAAACGTGGGAGGGTCGGGCTACGTGCTGACGCACGGGTCAGTGCCAGCGTACGGGCCAGGAGTAGGCAAAGGCGTAGGATAAAGTGTAGGGCTGGTGGTGGGTTTCCGTTCCGGGCTAGGGTTAGGGTTAGGGAACGGCAAGGCTTAGAGCACAGGTGAGGGTACGGAAACGTGGGAGGGTCAGGCTACGTGCTGACGCACGGTTCAGTGCCAGCGTACGGGCCAGAAATAGGGTACGGTGTAAGGTAAGGTGTAGGGCTGGTGCTGGGTTTCCGTTCCGGGCTAGGGTTAGGGTTAGGGAACGGCAAGGCTTAGGGCACAGGTGAGGGTACGGAAACGTGGGAGGGTCAGGCTACGTGCTGACGCACGGGTCAGTGCCAACGTACGGGCCAGGGGTAGGGTACGGCGTAAGATAAGGTGTAGGGCTTGTGGTTGATTTCCGTTCCAGGCTATGGTTAGGGTTAGGGAACGGCAAGGCTTAGGGCAAAGGAGAGGTTACGGAAACGTGGGAGGATCGGGCCCCGTTCTGACGCACGGGTTAGTGCCAGCATACGGGCCAGGAGTAGGCAACGACGTAGGATAAAGTGTAGGGCTGGTGGTGGGTTTCCATTCCGGGCTAGAGTTAGGGTTAGGGAACGGCAAGGCTTAGGGCACAGGTGAGGGTACGGAAACGTGAGAGGGTCAGGCTACATGCTGACGCACGGGTCAGTGCCAGCGTACGGGCCAGGAGTAGGCAACGGCGTAAGGTAAGGTGTAGGGCTGGTGGTGGGTTTCTATTCCGGGCTAGGGTTAGGGTTAGGGAACGGCAAGGCTTAGGGCACAGGTGAGGTTACGGAAACGTAGGAGGGTCGGGCTACGTGCTGACGCACGGGTCAGTGCCAGCGTATGGGCCAGGAGTATGCAACGGCGTAGGATAAAGTGTAGGGCTGGTGGTTGTTTTCCGTTCCGGGCTAGTGTTAGGGTTAGGGAACGGCAAGGCTTAGGGCACAGGTGAGGTTACGGAAACGTGGGAGGGTCAGGCTACGTGCTGACGCACGGGTTAGTGCCAGCGTACGGGCCAGGAGTAGGCAACGGCGTAAGGTAAGGTGTAGGGCTGGTGGTTGGTTTCCGTTCCAGGCTAGGGTTAGGGTTAGGGAACGGCAAGGCTTAGGGCACAGGTGAGGGTACGGAAACGTGGGAGGGTCAGGCTACGTGCTGACGCACGTGTCAGTGCCAGCGTACGTGTCAGGAGTAGGGTACGGTGTAAGGTAAGGTGTAGGGCTGGTGGTGGCTTTCTATTCCCGGCTAGGGTTAGGGTTAGGGAACGGCAAGGCTTAGGGCACAGGTGAGGGTACGGAAACGTGGGAGGGTCAAGCTACGTGCTGACGCACGGGTCAGTGCCAGCGTACGGGCCAGGAGTAGGCAACGGCTTAAGGTAAGGTGTAGGGCTGGTGGTGGGTTTCTATTCCGGGCTAGGGTTAGGGTTAGGGAACGGCAAGGCTTAGGGCACAGGTGAGGGTACAGAAACGTGGGAGGGTCGGGCTACGTGCTGACGCACGGGTCAGTGCCAGCATACGGGTCAAGAGTAGACAACGGCGTAGGATAAAGTGTAGGGCTGGTGGTGGGTTTCCATTCCGGGCTAGGGTTAGGGTTAGGGAACGGCAACGCTTAGGGCACTGGTGAGGGTACGGAAACGTGGGAGGGTCAGGCTACATGCTGACGCACGGGTCAGTGCCAGCGTACGGGCCAGGAGTAGGCAACGGCTTAAGGAAAGGTGTAGGGCTGGTGGTGGGTTTCTATTCCGGGCTAGGGTTAGGGTTAGGGAACGGCAAGGCTTAGGGCACAGGTGAGCGTACAGAAACGTGGGAGGGTCGGGGTACGTGCTGACGCACGGGTCAGTGCCAGCGTACGGGCCAGGAGTAGGCAACGGCTTAAGGTAAGGTGTAGGGCTGGTGCTGGGTTTCTATTCCGGGCTAGGGTTAGGGTTAGGGAACGGCAAGGCTTAGGGCACAGGTGAGGGTACAGAAACGTGGGAGGGTCGGGCTACGTCCTGACGCACGGGTCAGTGCCTGCGTACGGGCCAGGAGTAGGCAACGGCGTAGGATAAAGTGTAGGGCTGGTGGTGGATTTGCGTACGGGGCTAGGGTTAGGGTTAGGGAACGGCAAGGCTTAGGGCACAGGTGAGGGTACGGAAACGTGGGAGGGTCAGGCTACGTGCTGACGCACAGGTCAGTGCCAGCGTACAGGTCAGGAGTAGGGTACGGCGTAAGGTAAGGTGTAGGGCTGGTGGTGGGTTTCTATTCCGGGCTAGGGTTAGGGTTAGGGAACGGCAAGGCATAGGGCACAGGTGAGGGTACGGAAACGTGGGAGGGTCGGGCTACGTGCTGACGCACGGGTCAGTGCCAGCGTACGGGCCAGGAGTAGGCAACGGCGTAGGATAAAGTGTAGGGCTGGTGGTGGATTTGCGTTCCGGGCTAGGGTTAGGGTTAGGGAACGGCATGGCTTAGGGCACAGGTGGGGGTACGGAAACGTGGGAGGGTCAGGCTACGTGCTGACGCACGGTTCAGTGCCAGCGTACGGGCCAGGAATAGGGTACGGCGTAATGTAAGGTGTCAGGCTGGTGGTGGGTTTCCGTTCCGGGCTAGGGTTAGGGTTAGGGAACGGCAAGGCTTAGGGCACAGGTGAAGGTACGGAAACGTGGGAGGCTCGTGCTACGTGCTGACGCACGGGTCAGTGCCAGCGTACGGGCCAGGAGTAGGCAACGGCGTAGGATAAAGTGTAGGCTGGTGGTGGATTTGCGTTCTGGGCTAGGGTTAGGGTTAGGGAACGGCAAGGCTTAGGGCACAGGAGAGGGTACGGAAACGCCAGAGTGTAAGGCTACGTGTTGATGCACGGGGCAGTGCCAGAGTACAGGCCAGGAGTAGGCAACGGCGTAGGGTAAGGTGTAGGGCTGGTGGTGGGTTTCCATTCCGGGCTAGGGTTAGGGTTAGGGAACGGCAAGGCTTAGGGCACAGGTGAGGGTACGGAAACGTGGGAGGGTCAGGCTACGTGCTGACGCACGTGTCAGTGCCAGCGTACGGGCCAGGTGTAGGCAACGGCGTAAGGTAAGGTGTAGGGCTGGTGGTTGTTTTCCGTTCCAGGCTAGGGTTAGGGTTAGGGAACGGAAAGGCTTAGGGCACAGGTGAGGGTACGGAAACGTGGGAGGGTCGGGCTACGTGCTGATGCACGGGTCAGTGCCAGCGTACTGGCCAGGAGCAGGCAACGGCGTAGGATAAAGTGTAGGGCTGGTGGTGGATTTGCGTTCCGGGCTAGGGTTAGGGTTAGGGAACGGCAAGGCTTAGGGCACAGGTGAGGGTACGGAAACGTGGGAGGGTCAGGCTACGTGCTGACGCACAGGTCAGTGCCAGCGTACAGGTCAGGAGTAGGGTACGGCGTAAGGAAAGGTGTAGGGCTGGTGGTGGGTTTCTATTCAGGGTTAGGGTTAGGGTTAGGGAACGGCAAGGCTCAGGGCACAGGTGAGGGTACGGAAACTCGGGAGGGTAAGGCTGCGTGCTGATGCACGGGGCAGTGCCAGCGTACGGGCCAGGAGTAGGCAACGGCGTAAGGTAAGGTGTAGGGCTGGTGGTTGGTTTCCGTTCCAGGCTAGGGTTAGGGTTAGGGAATGGCAAGGCTTAGGGCACAGGTGAGGGTACGGAAACGTGGGAGGGTCGGGCTACGTGCTGACGCACGGGTCAGTGCCAGCGTACGGGCCAGGAGTAGGCAACGGCATAGGATAAAGTGTAGGGCTGGTGGTGGATTTGCGTTCCAGGCTAGGGTTAGGGTTAGGGAACGGCAAGGCTTAGAGCACAGGTGAGGGTACGGAAACGTGGGAGGGTCAGGCTACGTGCTGACGCACAGGTCAGTGCCAGCGTACAGGTCAGGAGTAGGGTATGGCGTAAGGTAACGTGTAGGGCTGGTGGTGGGTTTCTATTCCGGGCTAGGGTTAGGGTTAGGGAACGGCAAGGCTTAGGGCACAGGTGAGGGTACGGAAACGTGGGAGGGTCAGGCTACGTGCTGACGCACGGGTCAGTGCCAGCGTACGGGTCAGGAGTAGCGTATGGCGTAAGGTAAGGTGTAGGGCTGGTGGTGGGTTTCTATTCCGGGCTAGGGTTAGGGTTAGGGAACGGCAAGGCTTAGGGCACAGGTGAGGGTACGGAAACGTGGGAGGGTCGGGCTACGTGCTGACGCACGGTTCAGTGCCAGCGTACGGGCCAGCAATAGGGTACGGCATAAGGTAAGGTGTAGGGCTTGTGGTTGGTTTCCGTTCAAGGCTAGGGTTAGGGTTAGGGAACGGCAAGGCTTAGGGTACAGGTGAGGGTACGGAAACGCTGGAGGGTAAGGCTGCGTGCTGACGTACGGGTCAGTGCCAGCGTACGGGCCAGGTGTAGGCAACGGCGTAGGATAAAGTGTAGGGCTGGTGGTGGATTTGCGTTCCGGGCTAGGGTTAGTGTTAGGGAACGGCAAGGCTTAGGGCACAGGTGAGGGTACGGAAACGTGGGAGGGTCGGGCTACGTGCTGACGCACGGGTCAGTGCCAGCGTACGGGCCAGGAGTAGGCAACGGCGTAGGATAAAGTGTAGGGCTGGTGGTGGGTTTCCGTGCCGGGCTAGGGTTAGGGTTAGGGAACGGCAAGGCTTAGAGCACAGGTGAGGGTACGGAAACGTGGGAGGGTCAGGCTACGTGCTGACGCACGGTTCAGTGCCAGCGTACGGGCCAGGAATAGGGTACGGCGTAAGGTAAGGTGTAGGGCTGGTGCTGGGTTTCCGTTCCGGGCTAGGGTTAGGGTTAGGGAACGGCAAGGCTTAGGGCACAGGTGAGGGTACGGAAACGTGGGAGGGTCAGGCTACGTGCTGACGCACGGGTCAGTGCCAACGTACGGGCCAGGAGTAGGGTACGGCGTAAGATAAGGTGTAGGGCTTGTGGTTGATTTCCGTTCCAGGCTATGGTTAGGGTTAGGGAACGGCAAGGCTTAGGGCAAAGGAGAGGTTACGGAAACGTGGGAGGATCGGGCCCCGTTCTGACGCACGGGTTAGTGCCAGCATACGGGCCAGGAGTAGGCAACGACGTAGGATAAAGTGTAGGGCTGGTGGTGGGTTTCCATTCCGGGCTAGAGTTAGGGTTATGGAACGGCAAGGCTTAGGGCACAGGTGAGGGTACGGAAACGTGAGAGGGTCAGGCTACATGCTGACGCACGGGTCAGTGCCAGCGTACGGGCCAGGAGTAGGCAACGGCGTAAGGTAAGGTGTAGGGCTGGTGGTGGGTTTCTATTCCGGGCTAGGGTTAGGGTTAGGGAACGGCAAGGCTTAGGGCACAGGTGAGGTTACGGAAACGTGGGAGGGTCGGGCTACGTGCTGACGCACGGGTCAGTGCCAGCGTACGGGCCAGGAGTATGCAACGGCGTAGGATAAAGTGTAGGGCTGGTGGTTGTTTTCCGTTCCGGGCTAGTGTTAGGGTTAGGGAAAGGCAGGGCTTAGGGCACAGGTGAGGTTACGGAAACGTGGGAGGGTCAGGCTACGTGCTGACGCACGGGTTAGTGCCAGCGTACGGGCCAGGAGTAGGCAACGGTGTAAGGTAAGGGTAGGGCTGGTGGTTGGTTTCCGTTCCAGGCTAGGGTTAGGGTTAGGGAACGGCAAGGCTTAGGGCACAGGTGAGGGTACGGAAACGTGGGAGGGTCGGGCTACGTGCTGACGCACGTGTCAGTGCCAGCGTACGGGCCAGGAGTAGGCAACGGCGTAGGATAAAGTGTACGGCTGGTGGTGGATTTGCGTTCGGGGCTAGGGTTAGGGTTAGGGAACGGCAAGGCTTAGGGCACAGGTGAGGTTACGGAAACGTGGGGGGGTCAGGCTACGTGCTGACGCACAGGTCAGTGCACGCGTACAGGTCAGGGGTAGGGTACGGCGTAAGGTAACGTGTAGGGCTGGTGGTGGGTTTCTATTCCGGGCTAGGGTTAGGGTTAGGGAACGGCAAGGCTTAGGGCACAGGTGAGGGTACGGAAACGTGGGAGGGTCAGGCTACGTGCTGACACACGGGTCAGTGCCAGCGTACGGGTCAGGAGTAGGGTATGGCGTAAGGTAAGGTGTAGGGCTGGTGGTGGGTTTCTATTCCGGGCTAGGGTTAGGGTTAGGGAACGGCAAGGCTTAAGGCACAGGTGAGGGTACGGAAACGTGGGAGGGTCGGGCTACGTGCTGACGCACGGGTCAGTGCCAGCGTACGGGCCAGGAGTAGGCAACGGCGTAGGATAAAGTGTAGGGCTGGTGGTGGATTTGCGTTCCGGGCTAGGGTTAGTGTTAGGGAACGGCAAGGCTTAGGGCACAGGTGAGGGTACGGAAACGTGGGAGGGTCAGGCTACGTGCTGACGCACGGTTCAGTGCCAGCGTACGGGCCAGGAATAGGGTACGGCATAAGGTAAGGTGTCAGGCTGGTGGTGGGTTTCCGTTCCGGGCTAGGGTTAGGGTTAGGGAACGGCAAGGCTT
This sequence comes from Mesoplodon bidens, assembly GCF_964165515.1. Lineage (NCBI taxonomy): Eukaryota > Metazoa > Chordata > Mammalia > Artiodactyla > Ziphiidae > Mesoplodon > Mesoplodon bidens. The sequence goes on from NW_027671353.1 coordinate 225,841, forward strand.
AGGGCACAGGTGAAGGTACGGAAACGTGGGAGGCTCGTTCCCCGTGCTGACGCACGGGTCAGTGCCAGCGTACGGGCCAGGAGTAGGCAACGTCGTAGGATAAAGTGTAGGCTGGTGGTGGATTTGCGTTCTGTGCTAGGGTTAGGGTTAGGGAACGGCAAGGCTTAGGGCACAGGAGAGGGTACGGAAACGGGGGAGGGTAAGGCTACATGCTGATGCACGGGGCAGTGCCAGAGTACAGGCCAGGAGTAGGCAACGGCGTAGGGTAAGGTGTAGGGCTGGTGGTGGGTTTCCATTCCGGGCTAGGGTTACGGTTAGGGAACGGCAAGGCTTAGGGCACAGGTGAGGGTACAGAAACGTGGGAGGGTCAGGCTACATGCTGACGCACGGGTCAGTGCCAGCGTACGGGCCAGGAGTAGGCAACGGCGTAAGGTAAGGTGTAGGGCTGGTGGTTGTTTTCCGTTCCAGGCTAGGGTTAGGGTTAGGGAATGGCAAGGCTTAGGGCACAGGTGAGGGTACGGAAACGTGGGAGGGTCGGGCTACGTGCTGACGCACGGGTCAGTGCCAGCGTACGGGCCAGGAGTAGGCAACGGCGTAGGATAAAGTGTAGGGCTGGTGGTGGATTTGCGTTCCGGGCTAGGGTTAGTGTTCGGGAACGGCAAGGCTTAGGGCACAGGTGAGGGTACGGAAACGTGGGAGGGTCAGGCTACGTGCTGACGCACGGTTCAGTGCCAGCGTACGGGCCAGGAATAGGGTACGGCATAAGGTAAGGTTTCAGGCTGGTGGTGGGTTTCCGTTCCGGGCTAGGGTTAGGGTTAGGGAACGGCAAGGCTTAGGGCACAGGTGAGGGTACGGAAACGTGGGAGGGTCGGGCTACGTGCTGACGCACGGGTCAGTGCCAGCGTACTGGCCAGGAGTAGGCAACGGCGTAGGATAAAGTGTAGGGCTGGTGGTGGATTTGTGTTCCGGGCTAGGGTTAGGGTTAGGGAACGGCAAGGCTTAGGGCACAGGTGAGGATACGGAAACGTGGGAGGGTCAGGCTACGTGCAGACGCACGAGTCAGTGCCAGTGTACGGGTCAGGAGTAGGGTACGGCGTAAGGTAAGGTGTAGGGCTGGTGGTGGGTTTCTATTCCGGGCTAGGGTTAGGGTTAGGGAACGGCAAGGCTTAGGGCAAAAGTGAGGGTACGGAAACGTGGGAGGGTCAGGCTACGTGCTGACGCACGGTTCAGTGCCAGCGTACGGGCCAGGAATAGGGTACGGCGTAAGGTAAGGTGTAGGGCTGGTGGTGGGTTTCCATTCCGGGCTGGGGTTAGGGTTAGGGAACGGCAAGGCTTAGGACACAGGTGAGGGTACGGAAACGTGGGAGGGTCAGGCTACGTGCTGATTCACGGGTCCATGCCAGCGTTCGGGCCAGGAGTGTGCAACGGCGTAAGGTAAGGTGTAGTGCTTGTGGTTGATTTCCGTTCCGGGATAAGGTTAGGGTTAGGGATCGGCAAGGCTTAGGGCACAGGTGAGGGTATGGAAACGTGGGAGGGTCGGGCTACGTGCAGACGCACGGGTCAGTGCCAGCGTACGGGCCAGGAGTAGGCAACGGCGTAGGATAAAGTGTACGGCTGGTGGTGGATTTGCGTTCTGGGCTAGGGTTAGGGTTAGGGAACGGCAAGGCTTAGGGCACAGGTCAGGGTACGGAAAAGCGGGAGGGTAAGGCTACGTGCTGATGCACGGGTCAGTGCCAGAGTACAGGCCAGGACTAGGCAACGGCGTAGGGTAAAGTGTAGGGCTGGTGTTGGGTTTCCATTCCGGGCTAGGGTTAGGGTTAGGGAACGGCAAGGCTTAGGGCACAGGTGAGGGTACGGAAACGTGGGAGGGTCAGGCTACGTGCTGACGCACGGGTCAGTGCCAGCGTACTGGCCAGGAGTAGGCAACGGCGTAAGGTAAGGTGTAGGGCTGGTGGTGGATTTGCGTTCCGGGCTAGGGTTAGGGTTAGGGAACGGCAAGGCTTAGGGCACAGGTGAGGGTACGGAAACGTGGGAGGGTCAGGCTACGTGCTGACGCACGGGTCAGTGCCAGCGTACGGGTCAGGAGTATGGTACGGCGTAAGGTAAGGTGTAGGGCTGGTGGTGGGTTTCTATTCCGGGCTAGGGTTAGGGTTAGGGAACGGCAAGGCTTAGGGCACAGGTCAGGGTACGGAAACGCGGGAGGGTAAGGCTACGTGCTGATGAACGGGTCAGTGCCAGAGTACAGGCCAGGAGTAGGCAACGGCGTAGGGTAAGGTGTAGGGCTGGTGGTTGGTTTCCGGTCCAGGCTAGGGTTAGGGTTAGGGAACGGCAAGGCTTAGGGCACAGGTGAGGGTACGGAAACGTGGGAGGGTCGGGCTACGTGCTGACACACGGGTCAGTGCCAGCGTACGGGTCAGGAGTAGGCAACGGCGTAGGATAAAGTGTAGGGCTGGTGGTGGATTTGCGTTCCAGGCTAGGGTTAGGGTTAGGGAACGGCAAGGCTTAGGGCACAGGTGAGGGTACGGAAACGTGGGAGGGTCAGGCTACGTGCTGACGCACGGTTCAGTGCCAGCGTACGGGCCAGGAATAGGGTACGGCGTAAGGTAAGGTGTAGGGCTGGTGGTGGGTTTCCGTTCTGGCCTAGGGTTAGGGTTAGGGAACGGCAAGGCTTAGGGCACAGGTGAGGGTACGGAAACGTGGGAGGGTCAGGCTACGTGCTGACGCACGGGTCAGTGCCAACGTACGGGCCAGGAGTAGGGTACGGCGTAAGGTAAGGTGTAGGGCTTGTGGTTGATTTCCGTTCCAGGCTAGGGTTAGGGTTAGGGAACGGCAAGGCTTAGGGCAAAGGAGAGGGTACGGAAACGTGGGAGGGTCGGGCCCCGTGCTGACGCACGGGTTAGTGACAGCATACGGGCCAGGAGTAGGCAACGGCGTAGGATAAAGTGTAGGGCTGGTGGTGGGTTTCCATTCCGTGCTAGGGTTAGGGTTAGGGAACGGCAACGCTTAGGGCACAGGTGAGGGTACGGAAACGTGGGAGGGTCAGGCTACGTGCTGACGCACGGGTCAGTGCCAGCGTACGGGCCAGGAGTAGGCAACGGCTTAAGGTAAGGTGTAGGGCTGGTGGTGGGTTTCTATTCCGGGCTAGGGTTAGGGTTAGGGAACGGCAAGGCTTAGGGCACAGGTGAGGGTACAGAAACGTGGGAGGTTCGGGCTACGTGCTGACGCACGGGTCAGTGCCAGCATACGGGCCAGGAGTAGGCAACGGCTTAAGGTAAGGTGTAGGGCTGGTGGTGGGTTTCTATTCCGGGCTAGGTTTAGGGTTAGGGAACGGCAAGGCTTAGGGCACAGGTGAGGGTACGGAAACGTGGGAGGGTCAGGCTACGTCCTGACGCACAGGTCACTGCCAGCGTACAGGTCAGGAGTATGGTACGGCGTAAGGTACCGTGTAGGGCTGGTGGTGGGTTTCTATTCCGGGCTAGGGTTAGGGTTAGGGAACGGCAAGGCTTAGGGCACAGGTGAGGGCACGGAAACGTGGGAGGGTCAGGCTACGTGCTGGCGCACGGGTCAGTGCCAGCGTACGGGTCAGGAGTAGGGTATGGCGTAAGGTAAGGTGTAGGGCTGGTGGTGGGTTTCTATTCCGGGCTAGGGTTAGGGTTAGGGAACGGCAAGGCTTAGGGCACAGGAGAGGGTACGGAAACGCGGGAGGGTAAGGCTACGTGCTGATGCACGGGGCAGTGCCAGAGTACAGGCCAGGAGTAGGCAACGGCGTAGGGTAAGGTGTAGGGCTGGTGGTGGGTTTCCATTCCGGGCTAGGGTTAGGGTTAGGGAACGGCAAGGCTTAGGGCACAGGTGAGGGTACGGAAACGTGGGAGGGTCAGGCTACGTGCTGACGCACGGGTCAGTGCCAGCGTACGGGCCAGGAGTAGGCAACGGCGTAAGGTAAGGTGTAGGGCTGGTGGTTGTTTTCCGTTCCAGGCTAGGGTTAGGGTTAGGGAACGGCAAGGCTTAGGGCACAGGTGAGGGTACGGAAACGTGGGAGGGTCGGGCTACGTGCTGACGCACGGGTCAGTGCCAGCGTACTGGCCAGGAGTAGGCAACGGCGTAGGATAAAGTGTAGGGCTGGTGGTGGATTTGCGTTCCGGGCTAGGGTTAGGGTTAGGGAACGGCAAGGCTTAGGGCACAGGTGAGGATACGGAAACGTGGGAGGGTCAGGCTACGTGCAGACGCACGAGTCAGTGCCAGTGTACGGGTCAGGAGTAGGGTACGGCGTAAGGTAAGGTGTAGGGCTGGTGGTGGGTTTCTATTCCGGGCTAGGGTTCGGGTTAGGGAACGGCAAGGCTTAGGGCACAAGTGAGGGTACGGAAACGTGGGAGGGTCAGGCTACGTGCTGACGCACGGTTCAGTGCCAGCATACGGGCCAGGAATAGGGTACGGCGTAAGGTAAGGTGTAGGGCTGGTGGTGGGTTTCCATTCCGGGCTGGGGTTAGGGTTAAGGAACGGCAAGGCTTAGGACACAGGTGAGGGTACGGAAACGTGGGAGGGTCAGGCTACGTGCTGATTCACGGGTCCGTGCCAGCGTTCGGGCCAGGAGTGTGCAACGGCGTAAGGTAAGGTGTAGTGCTTGTGGTTGATTTCCGTTCCGGGATAGGTTTAGGGTTAGGGATCGGCAAGGCTTAGGGCACAGGTGAGGGTATGGAAACGTGGGAGGGTCGGGCTACGTGCAGACGCACGGGTCAGTGCCAGCGTACGGGCCAGGAGTAGGCAACGGCGTAGGATAAAGTGTACGGCTGGTGGTGGATTTGCGTTCTGGGCTAGGGTTAGGGTTAGGGAACGGCAAGGCTTAGGGCACAGGTGAAGGTACGGAAACGTGGGAGGCTCGTGCTACGTGCTGACGCACGAGTCAGTGCCAGCGTACGGGCCAGGAATAGGGTACGGCGTAATGTAAGGTGTCAGGCTGGTGGTGGGTTTCCGTTCCGGGCTAGGGTTAGGGTTAGGGAACGGCAAGGCTTAGGGCACAGGTGAAGGTACGGAAACGTGGGAGGCTCGTGCTACGTGCTGACGCACGGGTCAGTGCCAGCGTACGGGCCAGGAGTAGGCAACGGCGTAGGATAAAGTGTAGGCTGGTGGTGGATTTGCGTTCTGGGCTAGGGTTAGGGTTAGGTAACGGCAAGGCTTAGGGCACAGGAGAGGGTACGGAAACGCCAGAGTGTAAGGCTACGTGCTGATGCACGGGGCAGTGCCAGAGTACAGGCCAGGAGTAGGCAACGGCGTAGGGTAAGGTGTAGGGCTGGTGGTGGGTTTCCATTCCGGGCTAGGGTTAGGGTTAGGGAACGGCAAGGCTTAGGGCACAGGTGAGGGTACGGAAACGTGGGAGGGTCAGGCTACGTGCTGACGCACGGGTCAGTGCCAGCGTACGGGCCAGGTGTAGGCAACGGCGTAAGGTAAGGTGTAGGGCTGGTGGTTGTTTTCCGTTCCGGGCTAGGGTTAGGGTTAGGGAACGGCAAGGCTTAGGGCACAGGTGAGGGTACGGAAACGTGGGAGGGTCGGGCTACGTGCTGATGCACGGGTCAGTGCCAGCGTACTGGCCAGGAGTAGGCAACGGCGTAGGATAAAGTGTAGGGCTGGTGGTGGATTTGCGTTCCGGGCTAGGGTTAGGGTTAGGGAACGGCAAGGCTTAGGGCACAGGTGAGGGTACGGAAACGTGGGAGGGTCGGGCTACGTGCTGACGCACGGGTCAGTGCCAGCGTACGGGCCAGGAGTAGGCAACGGCGTAGGATAAAGTGTAGGGCTGGTGGTGGATTTGCGTTCCGGGCTAGGGTTAGTGTTCGGGAACGGCAAGGCTTAGGGCACAGGTGAGGGTACGGAAACGTGGGAGGGTCAGGCTACGTGCTGACGCACGGTTCAGTGCCAGCGTACGGGCCAGGAATAGGGGACGGCATAAGGTAAGGTGTCAGGCTGGTGCTGGGTTTCCGTTCCGGGCTAGGGTTAGGGTTAGGGAACGGCAAGGCTTAGGGCACAGGTGAAGGTACGGAAACGTGGGAGGCTCGTGCTACGTGCTGACGCACGGGTCAGTGCCAGCGTAAGGGCCAGGAGTAGGCAACGGCGTAGGATAAAGTGTAGGCTGGTGGTGGATTTGCGTTCTGGGCTAGGGTTAGGGTTAGGGAACGGCAAGGCTTAGGGCACAGGAGAGGGTACGGAAACGCGGGAGGGTAAGGCTACGTGCTGATGCACGGGGCAGTGCCAGAGTACAGGCCAGGAGTAGGCAACGGCGTAGGGTAAGGTGTAGGGCTGGTGGTGGGTTTCCATTCCGGGCTAGGGTTAGGGTTAGGGAACGGCAAGGCTTAGGGCACAGGTGAGGGTACGGAAACGTGGGAGGGTCAGGCTACGTGCTGACGCACGGGTCAGTGCCAGCGTACGGGCCAGGAGTAGGCAACGGCGTAAGGTAAGGTGTAGGGCTGGTGGTTGTTTTCCGTTCCAGGCTAGGGTTAGGGTTAGGGAACGGCAAGGCTTAGGGCACAGGTGAGGGTACGGAAACGTGGGAGGGTCGGGCTACGTGCTGACGCACGGGTCAGTGCCAGCGTACTGGCCAGCAGTAGGCAACGGCGTAGGATAAAGTGTAGGGCTGGTGGTGGATTTGCGTTCCGGGCTAGGGTTAGGGTTAGGGAACGGCAAGGCTTAGGGCACAGGTGAGGATACGGAAACGTGGGAGGGTCAGGCTACGTCCAGACGCACGAGTCAGTGCCAGTGTACGGGTCAGGAGTAGGGTACGGCGTAAGGTAAGGTGTAGGGCTGGTGGTGGGTTTCTATTCCGGGCTAGGGTTGGGGTTAGGGAACGGCAAGGCTTAGGGCACAAGTGAGGGTACGGAAACGTGGGAGGGTCAGGCTACGTGCTGACGCACGGTTCAGTGCCAGCATACGGGCCAGGAATAGGGTACGGCGTAAGGTAAGGTGTAGGGCTGGTGGTGGGTTTCCATTCCGGGCTGGGGTTAGGGTTAGGGAACGGCAAGGCTTAGGACACAGGTGAGGGTACGGAAACGTGGGAGGGTCAGGCTACGTGCTGATTCACGGGTCCGTGCCAGCGTTCGGGCCAGGAGTGTGCAACGGCGTAAGGTAAGGTGTAGTGCTTGTGGTTGATTTCCGTTCCGGGATAGGGTTAGGGTTAGGGATCAGCAAGGCTTAGGGCACAGGTGAGGGTATGGAAACGTGGGAGGGTCGGGCTACGTGCAGACGCACGGGTCAGTGCCAGCGTACGGGCCAGGAGTAGGCAACGGCGTAGGATAAAGTGTACGGCTGGTGGTGGATTTGCGTTCTGGGCTAGGGTTAGGGTTAGGGAACGGCAAGGCTTAGGGCACAGGTGAAGGTACGGAAACGTGGGAGGCTCGTGCTACGTGCTGACGCACGGGTCAGTGCCAGCGTACGGGCCAGGAATAGGGTACGGCGTAATGTAAGGTGTCAGGCTGGTGGTGGGTTTCCGTTCCGGGCTAGGGTTAGGGTTAGGGAACGGCAAGGCCTAGGGCACAGGTGAAGGTACGGAAACGTGGGAGGCTCGTGCTACGTGCTGACGCACGGGTCAGTGCCAGCGTACGGGCCAGGAGTAGGCAACGGCGTAGGATAAAGTGTAGGCTGGTGGTGGATTTGCGTTCTGGGCTAGGGTTAGGGTTAGGTAACGGCAAGGCTTAGGGCACAGGAGAGGGTACGGAAACGCCAGAGTGTAAGGCTACGTGCTGATGCACGGGGCAGTGCCAGAGTACAGGCCAGGAGTAGGCAACGGCGTAGGGTAAGGTGTAGGGCTGGTGGTGGGTTTCCATTCCGGGCTAGGGTTAGGGTTAGGGAACGGCAAGGCTTAGGGCACAGGTGAGGGTACAGAAACGTGGGAGGGTCAGGCTACGTGCTGACGCACGGGTCAGTGCCAGCGTACGGGCCAGGTGTAGGCAACGGCGTAAGGTAAGGTGTAGGGCTGGTGGTTGTTTTCCGTTCCAGGCTAGGGTTAGGGTTAGGGAACGGCAAGGCTTAGGGCACAGGTGAGGGTACGGAAACGTGGGAGGGTCGGGCTACGTGCTGATGCACGGGTCAGTGCCAGCGTACTGGCCAGGAGTAGGCAACGGCGTAGGATAAAGTGTAGGGCTGGTGGTGGATTTGCGTTCCGGGCTAGGGTTAGGGTTAGGGAATGGCAAGGCTTAGGGCTCAGGTGAGGGTACGGAAACGTGGGAGGGTCAGGCTACGTGCTGACGCACAGGTCAGTGCCAGCGTACAGGTCAGGAGTAGGGTACGGCGTAAGGAAAGGTGTAGGGCTGGTGGTGGGTTTCTATTCCTGGTTAGGGTTAGGGTTAGGGAACGGCAAGGCTCAGGGCACAGGTGAGGGTACGGAAACTCGGGAGGGTAAGGCTGCGTGCTGATGCACGGGGCAGTGCCAGCGTACGGGCCAGGAGTAGGCAACGGCGTAAGGTAAGGTGTAGGGCTGGTGGTTGGTTTCCGTTCCAGGCTAGGGTTAGGGTTAGGGAACGGCAAGGCTTAGGGCACAGGTGAGGGTACGGAAACGTGGGAGGGTCGGGCTACGTGCTGACGCACGGGTCAGTGCCAGCGTACGGGCCAGGAGTAGGCAACGGCGTAGGATAAAGTGTAGGGCTGGTGGTGGATTTGCGTTCCAGGCTAGGGTTAGGGTTAGGGAACGGCAAGGCTTAGAGCACAGGTGTGGGTACGGAAACGTGGGAGGGTCAGGCTACGTGCTGACGCACGGTTCAGTGCCAGCGTACGGGCCAGGAATAGGGTACGGCGTAAGGTAAGGTGTAGGGCTGGTGCTGGGTTTCCGTTCCGGGCTAGGGTTAGGGTTTGGGAACGGCAAGGATTAGGGCACAGGTGAGGGTACGGAAACGTGGGAGGGTCAGGCTACGTGCTGACGCACGGGTCAGTGCCAGCGTACGGGCCAGGAGTAGGCAACGGCGTAAGGTAAGGTGTAGGGCTGGTGGTGGGTTTCTATTCCGGGCTAGGGTTAGGGTTAGGGAACGGCAAGGCTTAGGGCACAGGTGAGGTTACGGAAACGTGGGAGGGTCGGGCTACGTGCTGACGCACGGGTCAGTGCCAGCGTACGGGCCAGGAGTAGGGTACGGCGTAGGATAAAGTGTAGGGCTGGTGGTTGTTTTCCGTTCCGGGCTAGTGTTAGGGTTAGGGAACGGCAAGGCTTAGGGCACAGGTGAGGTTACGGAAACGTGGGAGGGTCAGGCTACGTGCTGACGCACAGGTCAGTGCCAGCGTACAGGTCAGGAGTAGGGTACGGCGTAAGGTAAGGTGTAGGGCTGGTGGTGGGTTTCTATTCCGGGCTAGGGTTAGGGTTAGGGAACGGCAAGGCTTAGGGCACAGGTGAGGGTACGGAAACGTGGGAGGGTCAGGCTACGTGCTGACGCACGGGTCAGTGCCAGCGTACGGGTCAGGAGTAGGGTACGGCGTAAGGTAAGGTGTAGGGCTTGTGGTTGATTTCCGTTCCAGGCTAGGGTTAGGGTTAGGGAACGGCAAGGCTTAGGGCAAAGGAGAGGGTACGGAAACGTGGGAGGGTCGGGCCCCGTGCTGACGCACGGGTTAGTGACAGCATACGGGCCAGGAGTAGGCAACGGCGTAGGATAAAGTGTAGGGCTGGTGGTGGGTTTCCATTCCGTGCTAGGGTTAGGGTTAGGGAACGGCAACGCTTAGGGCACAGGTGAGGGTACGGAAACGTGGGAGGGTCAGGCTACGTGCTGACGCACGGGTCAGTGCCAGCGTACGGGCCAGGAGTAGGCAACGGCTTAAGGTAAGGTGTAGGGCTGGTGGTGGGTTTCTATTCCGGGCTAGGGTTAGGGTTAGGGAACGGCAAGGCTTAGGGCACAGGTGAGGGTACAGAAACGTGGGAGGTTCGGGCTACGTGCTGACGCACGGGTCAGTGCCAGCATACGGGCCAGGAGTAGGCAACGGCTTAAGGTAAGGTGTAGGGCTGGTGGTGGGTTTCTATTCCGGGCTAGGTTTAGGGTTAGGGAACGGCAAGGCTTAGGGCACAGGTGAGGGTACGGAAACGTGGGAGGGTCAGGCTACGTCCTGACGCACAGGTCACTGCCAGCGTACAGGTCAGGAGTATGGTACGGCGTAAGGTACCGTGTAGGGCTGGTGGTGGGTTTCTATTCCGGGCTAGGGTTAGGGTTAGGGAACGGCAAGGCTTAGGGCACAGGTGAGGGCACGGAAACGTGGGAGGGTCAGGCTACGTGCTGGCGCACGGGTCAGTGCCAGCGTACGGGTCAGGAGTAGGGTATGGCGTAAGGTAAGGTGTAGGGCTGGTGGTGGGTTTCTATTCCGGGCTAGGGTTAGGGTTAGGGAACGGCAAGGCTTAGGGCACAGGAGAGGGTACGGAAACGCGGGAGGGTAAGGCTACGTGCTGATGCACGGGGCAGTGCCAGAGTACAGGCCAGGAGTAGGCAACGGCGTAGGGTAAGGTGTAGGGCTGGTGATGGGTTTCCATTCCGGGCTAGGGTTAGGGTTAGGGAACGGCAAGGCTTAGGGCACAGGTGAGGGTACGGAAACGTGGGAGGGTCAGGCTACGTGCTGACGCACGGGTCAGTGCCAGCGTACGGGCCAGGAGTAGGCAACGGCGTAAGGTAAGGTGTAGGGCTGGTGGTTGTTTTCCGTTCCAGGCTAGGGTTAGGGTTAGGGAACGGCAAGGCTTAGGGCACAGGTGAGGGTACGGAAACGTGGGAGGGTCGGGCTACGTGCTGACGCACGGGTCAGTGCCAGCGTACTGGCCAGGAGTAGGCAACGGCGTAGGATAAAGTGTAGGGCTGGTGGTGGATTTGCGTTCCGGGCTAGGGTTAGGGTTAGGGAACGGCAAGGCTTAGGGCACAGGTGAGGATACGGAAACGTGGGAGGGTCAGGCTACGTGCAGACGCACGAGTCAGTGCCAGTGTACGGGTCAGGAGTAGGGTACGGCGTAAGGTAAGGTGTAGGGCTGGTGGTGGGTTTCTATTCCGGGCTAGGGTTCGGGTTAGGGAACGGCAAGGCTTAGGGCACAAGTGAGGGTACGGAAACGTGGGAGGGTCAGGCTACGTGCTGACGCACGGTTCAGTGCCAGCATACGGGCCAGGAATAGGGTACGGCGTAAGGTAAGGTGTAGGGCTGGTGGTGGGTTTCCATTCCGGGCTGGGGTTAGGGTTAAGGAACGGCAAGGCTTAGGACACAGGTGAGGGTACGGAAACGTGGGAGGGTCAGGCTACGTGCTGATTCACGGGTCCGTGCCAGCGTTCGGGCCAGGAGTGTGCAACGGCGTAAGGTAAGGTGTAGTGCTTGTGGTTGATTTCCGTTCCGGGATAGGTTTAGGGTTAGGGATCGGCAAGGCTTAGGGCACAGGTGAGGGTATGGAAACGTGGGAGGGTCGGGCTACGTGCAGACGCACGGGTCAGTGCCAGCGTACGGGCCAGGAGTAGGCAACGGCGTAGGATAAAGTGTACGGCTGGTGGTGGATTTGCGTTCTGGGCTAGGGTTAGGGTTAGGGAACGGCAAGGCTTAGGGCACAGGTGAAGGTACGGAAACGTGGGAGGCTCGTGCTACGTGCTGACGCACGAGTCAGTGCCAGCGTACGGGCCAGGAATAGGGTACGGCGTAATGTAAGGTGTCAGGCTGGTGGTGGGTTTCCGTTCCGGGCTAGGGTTAGGGTTAGGGAACGGCAAGGCTTAGGGCACAGGTGAAGGTACGGAAACGTGGGAGGCTCGTGCTACGTGCTGACGCACGGGTCAGTGCCAGCGTACGGGCCAGGAGTAGGCAACGGCGTAGGATAAAGTGTAGGCTGGTGGTGGATTTGCGTTCTGGGCTAGGGTTAGGGTTAGGTAACGGCAAGGCTTAGGGCACAGGAGAGGGTACGGAAACGCCAGAGTGTAAGGCTACGTGCTGATGCACGGGGCAGTGCCAGAGTACAGGCCAGGAGTAGGCAACGGCGTAGGGTAAGGTGTAGGGCTGGTGGTGGGTTTCCATTCCGGGCTAGGGTTAGGGTTAGGGAACGGCAAGGCTTAGGGCACAGGTGAGGGTACGGAAACGTGGGAGGGTCAGGCTACGTGCTGACGCACGGGTCAGTGCCAGCGTACGGGCCAGGTGTAGGCAACGGCGTAAGGTAAGGTGTAGGGCTGGTGGTTGTTTTCCGTTCCGGGCTAGGGTTAGGGTTAGGGAACGGCAAGGCTTAGGGCACAGGTGAGGGTACGGAAACGTGGGAGGGTCGGGCTACGTGCTGATGCACGGGTCAGTGCCAGCGTACTGGCCAGGAGTAGGCAACGGCGTAGGATAAAGTGTAGGGCTGGTGGTGGATTTGCGTTCCGGGCTAGGGTTAGGGTTAGGGAACGGCAAGGCTTAGGGCACAGGTGAGGGTACGGAAACGTGGGAGGGTCGGGCTACGTGCTGACGCACGGGTCAGTGCCAGCGTACGGGCCAGGAGTAGGCAACGGCGTAGGATAAAGTGTAGGGCTGGTGGTGGATTTGCGTTCCGGGCTAGGGTTAGTGTTCGGGAACGGCAAGGCTTAGGGCACAGGTGAGGGTACGGAAACGTGGGAGGGTCAGGCTACGTGCTGACGCACGGTTCAGTGCCAGCGTACGGGCCAGGAATAGGGGACGGCATAAGGTAAGGTGTCAGGCTGGTGCTGGGTTTCCGTTCCGGGCTAGGGTTAGGGTTAGGGAACGGCAAGGCTTAGGGCACAGGTGAAGGTACGGAAACGTGGGAGGCTCGTGCTACGTGCTGACGCACGGGTCAGTGCCAGCGTAAGGGCCAGGAGTAGGCAACGGCGTAGGATAAAGTGTAGGCTGGTGGTGGATTTGCGTTCTGGGCTAGGGTTAGGGTTAGGGAACGGCAAGGCTTAGGGCACAGGAGAGGGTACGGAAACGCGGGAGGGTAAGGCTACGTGCTGATGCACGGGGCAGTGCCAGAGTACAGGCCAGGAGTAGGCAACGGCGTAGGGTAAGGTGTAGGGCTGGTGGTGGGTTTCCATTCCGGGCTAGGGTTAGGGTTAGGGAACGGCAAGGCTTAGGGCACAGGTGAGGGTACGGAAACGTGGGAGGGTCAGGCTACGTGCTGACGCACGGGTCAGTGCCAGCGTACGGGCCAGGAGTAGGCAACGGCGTAAGGTAAGGTGTAGGGCTGGTGGTTGTTTTCCGTTCCAGGCTAGGGTTAGGGTTAGGGAACGGCAAGGCTTAGGGCACAGGTGAGGGTACGGAAACGTGGGAGGGTCGGGCTACGTGCTGACGCACGGGTCAGTGCCAGCGTACTGGCCAGCAGTAGGCAACGGCGTAGGATAAAGTGTAGGGCTGGTGGTGGATTTGCGTTCCGGGCTAGGGTTAGGGTTAGGGAACGGCAAGGCTTAGGGCACAGGTGAGGATACGGAAACGTGGGAGGGTCAGGCTACGTCCAGACGCACGAGTCAGTGCCAGTGTACGGGTCAGGAGTAGGGTACGGCGTAAGGTAAGGTGTAGGGCTGGTGGTGGGTTTCTATTCCGGGCTAGGGTTGGGGTTAGGGAACGGCAAGGCTTAGGGCACAAGTGAGGGTACGGAAACGTGGGAGGGTCAGGCTACGTGCTGACGCACGGTTCAGTGCCAGCATACGGGCCAGGAATAGGGTACGGCGTAAGGTAAGGTGTAGGGCTGGTGGTGGGTTTCCATTCCGGGCTGGGGTTAGGGTTAGGGAACGGCAAGGCTTAGGACACAGGTGAGGGTACGGAAACGTGGGAGGGTCAGGCTACGTGCTGATTCACGGGTCCGTGCCAGCGTTCGGGCCAGGAGTGTGCAACGGCGTAAGGTAAGGTGTAGTGCTTGTGGTTGATTTCCGTTCCGGGATAGGGTTAGGGTTAGGGATCAGCAAGGCTTAGGGCACAGGTGAGGGTATGGAAACGTGGGAGGGTCGGGCTACGTGCAGACGCACGGGTCAGTGCCAGCGTACGGGCCAGGAGTAGGCAACGGCGTAGGATAAAGTGTACGGCTGGTGGTGGATTTGCGTTCTGGGCTAGGGTTAGGGTTAGGGAACGGCAAGGCTTAGGGCACAGGTGAAGGTACGGAAACGTGGGAGGCTCGTGCTACGTGCTGACGCACGGGTCAGTGCCAGCGTACGGGCCAGGAATAGGGTACGGCGTAATGTAAGGTGTCAGGCTGGTGGTGGGTTTCCGTTCCGGGCTAGGGTTAGGGTTAGGGAACGGCAAGGCCTAGGGCACAGGTGAAGGTACGGAAACGTGGGAGCCTCGTGCTACGTGCTGACGCACGGGTCAGTGCCAGCGTACGGGCCAGGAGTAGGCAACGGCGTAGGATAAAGTGTAGGCTGGTGGTGGATTTGCGTTCTGGGCTAGGGTTAGGGTTAGGTAACGGCAAGGCTTAGGGCACAGGAGAGGGTACGGAAACGCCAGAGTGTAAGGCTACGTGCTGATGCACGGGGCAGTGCCAGAGTACAGGCCAGGAGTAGGCAACGGCGTAGGGTAAGGTGTAGGGCTGGTGGTGGGTTTCCATTCCGGGCTAGGGTTAGGGTTAGGGAACGGCAAGGCTTAGGGCACAGGTGAGGGTACAGAAACGTGGGAGGGTCAGGCTACGTGCTGACGCACGGGTCAGTGCCAGCGTACGGGCCAGGTGTAGGCAACGGCGTAAGGTAAGGTGTAGGGCTGGTGGTTGTTTTCCGTTCCAGGCTAGGGTTAGGGTTAGGGAACGGCAAGGCTTAGGGCACAGGTGAGGGTACGGAAACGTGGGAGGGTCGGGCTACGTGCTGATGCACGGGTCAGTGCCAGCGTACTGGCCAGGAGTAGGCAACGGCGTAGGATAAAGTGTAGGGCTGGTGGTGGATTTGCGTTCCGGGCTAGGGTTAGGGTTAGGGAATGGCAAGGCTTAGGGCTCAGGTGAGGGTACGGAAACGTGGGAGGGTCAGGCTACGTGCTGACGCACAGGTCAGTGCCAGCGTACAGGTCAGGAGTAGGGTACGGCGTAAGGAAAGGTGTAGGGCTGGTGGTGGGTTTCTATTCCTGGTTAGGGTTAGGGTTAGGGAACGGCAAGGCTCAGGGCACAGGTGAGGGTACGGAAACTCGGGAGGGTAAGGCTGCGTGCTGATGCACGGGGCAGTGCCAGCGTACGGGCCAGGAGTAGGCAACGGCGTAAGGTAAGGTGTAGGGCTGGTGGTTGGTTTCCGTTCCAGGCTAGGGTTAGGGTTAGGGAACGGCAAGGCTTAGGGCACAGGTGAGGGTACGGAAACGTGGGAGGGTCGGGCTACGTGCTGACGCACGGGTCAGTGCCAGCGTACGGGCCAGGAGTAGGCAACGGCGTAGGATAAAGTGTAGGGCTGGTGGTGGATTTGCGTTCCAGGCTAGGGTTAGGGTTAGGGAACGGCAAGGCTTAGAGCACAGGTGTGGGTACGGAAACGTGGGAGGGTCAGGCTACGTGCTGACGCACGGTTCAGTGCCAGCGTACGGGCCAGGAATAGGGTACGGCGTAAGGTAAGGTGTAGGGCTGGTGCTGGGTTTCCGTTCCGGGCTAGGGTTAGGGTTTGGGAACGGCAAGGATTAGGGCACAGGTGAGGGTACGGAAACGTGGGAGGGTCAGGCTACGTGCTGACGCACGGGTCAGTGCCAGCGTACGGGCCAGGAGTAGGCAACGGCGTAAGGTAAGGTGTAGGGCTGGTGGTGGGTTTCTATTCCGGGCTAGGGTTAGGGTTAGGGAACGGCAAGGCTTAGGGCACAGGTGAGGTTACGGAAACGTGGGAGGGTCGGGCTACGTGCTGACGCACGGGTCAGTGCCAGCGTACGGGCCAGGAGTAGGGTACGGCGTAGGATAAAGTGTAGGGCTGGTGGTTGTTTTCCGTTCCGGGCTAGTGTTAGGGTTAGGGAACGGCAAGGCTTAGGGCACAGGTGAGGTTACGGAAACGTGGGAGGGTCAGGCTACGTGCTGACGCACAGGTCAGTGCCAGCGTACAGGTCAGGAGTAGGGTACGGCGTAAGGTAAGGTGTAGGGCTGGTGGTGGGTTTCTATTCCGGGCTAGGGTTAGGGTTAGGGAACGGCAAGGCTTAGGGCACAGGTGAGGGTACGGAAACGTGGGAGGGTCAGGCTACGTGCTGACGCACGGGTCAGTGCCAGCGTACGGGTCAGGAGTAGGGTATGGCGTAAGGTAAGGTGTAGGGCTGGTGGTGGGTTTCTATTCCGGGCTAGGGTTAGGGTTAGGGAACGGCAAGGCTTAGGGCACAGGTGAGGGTACGGAAACGTGGGAGGGTCGGGCTACGTGCTGACGCACGGTTCAGTGCCAGCGTACGGGCCAGCAATAGGGTACGGCATAAGGTAAGGTGTAGGGCTTGTGGTTGGTTTCCGTTCCAGGCTAGGGTTAGGGTTAGGGAACGGCAAGGCTTAGGGTACAGGTGAGGGTACGGAAACGCGGGAGGGTAAGGCTGCGTGCTGACGTACGGGTCAGTGCCAGCGTACGGGCCAGGTGTAGGCAACGGCGTAGGATAAAGTGTAGGGCTGGTGGTGGATTTGCGTTCCAGGCTAGGGTTAGGGTTAGGGAACGGCAAGGCTTAGGGTACAGGTGAGGGTACGGAAACGTGGGAGGGTCGGGCTACGTGCTGACGCACGGGTCAGTGCCAGCGTACGGGCCAGGAGTAGGCAACGGCGTAGGATAAAGTGTAGGGCTGGTGGTGGGTTTCCGTTCCGGGCTAGGGTTAGGGTTAGGGAACGGCAAGGCTTAGAGCACAGGTGAGGGTACGGAAACGTGGGAGGGTCAGGCTACGTGCTGACGCACGGTTCAGTGCCAGCGTACGGGCCAGGAATAGGGTACGCCTTAAGGTAAGGTGTAGGGCTGGTGCTGGGTTTCCGTTCCGGGCTAGGGTTAGGGTTAGGGAACGGCAAGGCTTAGGGCACAGGTGAGGGTACGGAAACGTGGGAGGGTCAGGTTACGTGCTGACGCACAGGTCAGTGCCAACGTACGGGCCAGGAGTAGGGTACGGCGTAAGATAAGGTGTAGGGCTTGTGGTTGATTTCCGTTCCAGGCTAGGGTTAGGGTTAGGGAACGGCAAGGCTTAGGGCAAAGGAGAGGTTACGGAAACGTGGGAGGATCGGGCCCCGTTCTGACGCACGGGTTAGTGCCAGCATACGGGCCAGGAGTAGGCAACGACGTAGGATAAAGTGTAGGGCTGGTGGTGGGTTTCCATTCCGGGCTAGAGTTAGGGTTAGGGAACGGCAAGGCTTAGGGCACAGGTGAGGGTACGGAAACGTGAGAGGGTCAGGCTACATGCTGACGCACGGGTCAGTGCCAGCGTACGGGCCAGGAGTAGGCAACGGCGTAAGGTAAGGTGTAGGGCTGGTGGTGGTTTTCTATTCCGGGCTAGGGTTAGGGTTAGGGAACGGCAAGGCTTAGGGCACAGGTGAGGTTACGGAAACGTGGGAGGGTTGGGCTACGTGCTGACGCACGGGTCAGTGCCAGCGTACGGGCCAGGAGTATGCAACGGCGTAGGATAAAGTGTAGGGCTGGTGGTTGTTTTCCGTTCCGGGCTAGTGTTAGGGTTAGGGAAAGGCAAGGCTTAGGGCACAGGTGAGGTTACGGAAACGTGGGAGGGTCAGGCTACGTGCTGACGCACGGGTTAGTGCCAGCGTACGGGCCAGGAGTAGGCAACGGCGTAAGGTAAGGTGTAGGGCTGGTGGTTGGTTTCCGTTCCAGGCTAGGGTTAGGGTTAGGGAACGGCAAGGCTTAGGGCACAGGTGAGGGTACGGAAACGTGGGAGGGTCGGGCTACGTGCTGACGCACGTGTCAGTGCCAGCGTACGGGCCAGGAGTAGGCAACAGCGTAGGATAAAGTGTAGGGCTGGTGGTGGATTTGCGTTCGGGGCTAGGGTTAGGGTTAGGGAACGGCAAGGCTTAGGGCACAGGTGAGGGTACAGAAACGTGGGGGGGTCAGGCTACGTGCTGACGCACAGGTCAGTGCCAGCGTACAGGTCAGGAGTAGGGTACGGCGTAAGGTAACGTGTAGGGCTGGTGGTGGTTTTCTATTCCGGGCTAGGGTTAGGGTTAGGGAACGGCAAGGCTTAGAGCACAGGTGAGGGTACGGAAACGTGGGAGGGTCAGGCTACGTGCTGACACACGGGTCAGTGCCAGTGTACGGGTCAGGAGTAGGGTATGGCGTAAGGTAAGGTGTAGGGCTGGTGGTGGGTTTCTATTCCGGGCTAGGGTTAGGGTTAGGGAACGGCAAGGCTTAAGGCACAGGTGAGGGTACGGAAACGTGGGAGGGTCGGGCTACGTGCTGACGCACGGGTCAGTGCCAGCGTACGGGCCAGGAGTAGGCAACGGCGTAGGATAAAGTGTAGGGCTGGTGGTGGATTTGCGTTCCGGGCTAGGGTTAGTGTTAGGGAACGGCAAGGCTTAGGGCACAGGTGAGGGTACGGAAACGTGGGAGGGTCAGGCTACGTGCTGACGCACGGTTCAGTGCCAGCGTACGGGCCAGGAATAGGGTACGGCATAAGGTAAGGTGTCAGGCTGGTGGTGGGTTTCCGTTCCGGGCTAGGGTTAGGGTTAGGGAACGGCAAGGCTTAGGGCACAGGTGAGGGTACGGAAACGTGGGAGGCTCGTGCTACGTGCTGACGCACGGGTCAGTGCCAGCGTACGGGCCAGGAGTAGGCAACGGCGTAGGATAAAGTGTAGGCTGGTGGTGGATTTGCGTTCTGGGCTAGGGTTAGGGTTAGGGAACGGCAAGGCTTAGGGCACAGGAGAGGGTACGGAAACGCGGGAGGCTAAGGCTACATGCTGATGCACGGGGCAGTGCCAGAGTACAGTCCAGGAGTAGGCAACGGCGTAGGGTAAGGTGTAGGGCTGGTGGTGGGTTTCCATTCCGGGCTAGGGTTAGGGTTAGGGAACGGCAAGGCTTAGGGCACAGGAGAGGGTACGGAAACGTGGGAGGGTCAGGCTACGTGACGCACGGGTCAGTGCCAGCGTACGGGCCAGGAGTAGGCAACGGCGTAAGGTAAGGTGTAGGGCTGGTGGTTGTTTTCCGTTCCGGGCTAG
The DNA here is from genome assembly GCF_964165515.1 of Mesoplodon bidens. Classification (NCBI taxonomy): domain Eukaryota; kingdom Metazoa; phylum Chordata; class Mammalia; order Artiodactyla; family Ziphiidae; genus Mesoplodon; species Mesoplodon bidens. The sequence continues at coordinate 244,841 of NW_027671353.1, forward strand.
GGTTAGGGTTAGGGAACGGCAAGGCTTAGGGCACAGGTGAGGGTACGGAAACGTGGGAGGGTCGGGCTACGTGCTGACGCACGGGTCAGTGCCAGCGTACGGGCCAGGAGTAGGCAACGGCGTAGGATAAAGTGTAGGGCTGGTGGTGGATTTGCGTTCCGGGCTAGGGTTAGTGTTCGGGAACGGCAAGGCTTAGGGCACAGGTGAGGGTACGGAAACGTGGGAGGGTCAGGCTACGTGCTGACGCACGGTTCAGTGCCAGCGTACGGGCCAGGAATAGGGGACGGCATAAGGTAAGGTGTCAGGCTGGTGGTGGGATTCCGTTCCGGGCTAGGGTTAGTGTTAGGGAACGGCAAGGCTTAGGGCACAGGTGAAGGTACGGAAACGTGGGAGGCTCGTGCTACGTGCTGACGCACGGGTCAGTGCCAGCGTACGGGCCAGGAGTAGGCAACGGCGTAGGATAAAGTGTAGGCTGGTGGTGGATTTGCGTTCTGGGCTAGGGTTAGGGTTAGGGAACGGCAAGGCTTAGGGCACAGGAGAGGGTACGGAAACGCGGGAGGGTAAGGCTACGTGCTGATGCATGGGGCAGTGCCAGAGTACAGGCCAGGAGTAGGCAACGGCGTAGGGTAAGGTGTAGGGCTGGTGGTGGGTTTCCATTCCGGGCTAGGGTTAGGGTTAGGGAACGGCAAGGCTTAGGGCACAGGTGAGGGTACGGAAACGTGGGAGGGTCAGGCTACGTGCTGACGCACGGGTCAGTGCCAGCGTACGGGCCAGGAGTAGGCAACGGCGTAAGGTAAGGTGTAGGGCTGGTGGTTGTTTTCCGTTCCAGGCTAGGGTTAGGGTTAGGGAACGGCAAGGCTTAGGGCACAGGTGAGGGTACGGAAACGTGGGAGGGTCGGGCTACGTGCTGACGCACGGGTCAGTGCCAGCGTACTGGCCAGGAGTAGGCAACGGCGTAGGATAAAGTGTAGGGCTGGTGGTGGATTTGCGTTCCGGGCTAGGGTTAGGGTTAGGGAACGGCAAGGCTTAGGGCACAGGTCAGGGTACGGAAACGCGGGAGGGTAAGGCTACGTGCTGATGCACGGTTCAGTGCCAGAGTACAGGCCTGGACTAGGCAACGGCGTAGGGTAAGGTGTAGGGCTGGTGTTGGGTTTCCATTCCGGGCTAGGGTTAGCGTTAGGGAAAGGCAAGGCTTAGGGCACAGGTGAGGGTACGGAAACGTGGGAGGGTCAGGCTACGTGCTGACGCACGGGTCAGTGCCAGCGTACTGGCCAGGAGTAGGCAACGGCGTAAGGTAAGGTGTAGGGCTGGTGGTGGATTTGCGTTCCGGGCTAGGGTTAGGGTTAGGGAACGGCAAGGCTTAGGGCACAGGTGAGGGTACGGAAACGTGAGAGGGTCAGGCTACATGCTGACGCACGGGTCAGTGCCAGCGTACGGGCCAGGAGTAGGCAACGGCGTAAGGTAAGGTGTAGGGCTGGTGGTGGGTTTCTATTCCGGGCTAGGGTTAGGGTTAGGGAACGGCAAGGCTTAGGGCACAGGTGAGGTTACGGAAACGTGGGAGGGTCGGGCTACGTGCTGACGCACGGGTCAGTGCCAGCGTACGGGCCAGGAGTATGCAACGGCGTAGGATAAAGTGTAGGGCTGGTGGTTGTTTTCCGTTCCGGGCTAGTGTTAGGGTTAGGGAACGGCAAGGCTTAGGGCACAGGTGAGGTTACGGAAACGTGGGAGGGTCAGGCTACGTGCTGACGCACGGGTTATTGCCAGCGTACGGGCCAGGAGTAGGCAACGGCGTAAGGTAAGGTGTAGGGCTGGTGGTTGGTTTCCGTCCAGGCTAGGGTTAGGGTTAGGGAACGGCAAGGCTTAGGGCACAGGTGAGGGTACGGAAACGTGGGAGGGTCGGGCTACGTGCTGACGCACGTGTCAGTGCCAGCGTACGGGCCAGGAGTAGGCAACGGCGTAGGATAAAGTGTAGGGCTGGTGGTGGATTTGCTTTCGGGGCTAGGGTTAGGGTTAGGGAATGGCAAGGCTTAGGGCACAGGAGAGGGTACGGAAACGTGGGGGGGTCAGGCTACGTGCTGACGCACAGGTCAGTGCCAGCGTACAGGTCAGGAGTAGGGTACGGCGTAAGGTAACGTGTAGGGCTGGTGGTGGGTTTCTATACCGGGCTAGGGTTAGGGTTAGGGAACGGCAAGGCTTAGGGCACAGGTGAGGGTACGGAAACGTGGGAGGGTCAGGCTACGTGCTGACACACGGGTCAGTGCCAGCGTACGGGTCAGGAGTGGGGTATGGCGTAAGGTAAGGTGTAGGGCTGGTGGTGGGTTTCTATTCCGGGCTAGGGTTAGGGTTAGGGAACGGCAAGGCTTAAGGCACAGGTGAGGGTACGGAAACGTGGGAGGGTCGGGCTACGTGCTGACGCACGGGTCAGTGCCAGCGTACGGGCCAGGAGTAGGCAACGGCGTAGGATAAAGTGTAGGGCTGGTGGTGTATTTGCGTTCCGGGCTAGGGTTAGTGTTAGGGAACGGCAAGGCTTAGGGCACAGGTGAGGGTACGGAAACGTGGGAGGGTCAGGCTACGTGCTGACGCACGGTTCAGTGCCAGCGTACGGGCCAGGAATAGGGTACGGCATAAGGTAAGGTGTCAGACTGGTGGTGGGTTTCCGTTCCGGGCTAGGGTTAGGGTTAGGGAACGGCAAGGCTTAGGGCACAGGTGAAGGTACGGAAACGTGGGAGGCTCGTGCTACGGGCTGACGCACGGGTCAGTGCCAGCGTACGGGCCAGGAGTAGGCAACGGCGTAGGATAAAGTGTAGGCTGGTGGTGGATTTGCGTTCTGGGCTAGGGTTAGGGTTAGGGAACGGCAAGGCTTAGGGCACAGGAGAGGGTACGGAAACGCGGGAGGCTAAGGCTACATGCTGATGCACGGGGCAGTGCCAGAGTACAGGCCAGGAGTAGGCAACGGCGTAGGGTAAGGTGTAGGGCTGGTGGTGGGTTTCCATTCCGGGCTAGGGTTAGGGTTAGGGAACGGCAAGGCTTAGGGCACAGGTGAGGGTACGGAAACGTGGGAGGGTCAGGCTACGTGCTGACGCACGGGTCAGTGCCAGCGTACGGGCCAGGAGTAGGCAACGGCGTAAGGTAAGGTGTAGGGCTGGTGGTTGTTTTCCGTTCCAGGCTAGGGTTAGGGTTAGGGAACGGCAAGGCTTAGGGCACAGGTGAGGGTACGGAAACGTGGGAGGGTCGGGCTACGTGCTGACGCACGGGTCAGTGCCAGCGTACGGGCCAGGAGTAGGCAACGGCGTAGGATAAAGTGTAGGGCTGGTGGTGGATTTGCGTTCCGGGCTAGGGTTAGTGTTCGGGAACGGCAAGGCTTAGGGCACAGGTGAGGGTACGGAAACGTGGGAGGGTCAGGCTACGTGCTGACGCACGGTTCAGTGCCAGCGTACGGGCCAGGAATAGGGTACGGCATAAGGTATGGTGTCAGGCTGGTGGTGGGTTTCCGTTCCGGGCTAGGGTTAGGGTTAGGGAACGGCAAGGCTTAGGGCACAGGTGAAGGTACGGAAACGTGGGAGGCTCGTGCTACGTGCTGACGCACGGGTCAGTGCCAGCGTACGGGCCAGGAGTAGGCAACGGCGTAGGATAAAGTGTAGGCTGGTGGTGGATTTGCGTTCTGGGCTAGGGTTAGGGTTAGGGAACGGCAAGGCTTAGGGCACAGGAGAGGGTACGGAAACGCGGGAGGGTAAGGCTACGTGCTGATGCACGGGGCAGTGCCAGAGTACAGGCCAGGAGTAGGCAACGGCGTAGGGTAAGGTGTAGGGCTGGTGGTGGGTTTCCATTCCAGTCTAGGGTTAGGGTTAGGGAACGGCAAGGCTTAGGGCACAGGTGAGGGTACGGAAACGTGGGAGGGTCAGGCTACGTGCTGACGCACGGGTCAGTGCCAGCGTACGGGCCAGGAGTAGGCAACGGCGTAAGGTAAGGTGTAGGGCTGGTGGTTGTTTTCCGTTCCAGGCTAGGGTTAGGGTTAGGGAACGGCAAGGCTTAGGGCACAGGTGAGGGTACGGAAACGTGGGAGGGTCGGGCTACGTGCTGACGCACGGGTCAGTGCCAGCGTACTGGCCAGGAGTAGGCAACGGCGTAGGATAAAGTGTAGGGCTGGTGGTGGATTTGCGTTCCGGGCTAGGGTTAGGGTTAGGGAACGGCAAGGCTTAGGGCACAGGTGAGGATACGGAAACGTGGCAGGGTCAGGCTACGTGCAGACGCACGAGTCAGTGCCAGCGTACGGGTCAGGAGTAGGGTACGGCGTAAGGTAAGGTGTAGGGCTGGTGGTGGGTTTCTATTCCGGGCTAGGGTTGGGGTTAGGGAACGGCAAGGCTTAGGGCACAAGTGAGGGTACGGAAACGTGGGAGGGTCAGGCTACGTGCTGACGCACGGTTCAGTGCCAGCGTACGGGCCAGGAATAGGGTACGGCGTAAGGTAAGGTGTAGGGCTGGTGGTGGGTTTCCATTCCGGGCTGGGGTTAGGGTTAGGGAACGGCAAGGCTTAGGACACAGGTGAGGGTACGGAAACGTGGGAGGTTCAGGCTACGTGCTGATTCACGGGTCCGTGCCAGCGTTCGGGCCAGGAGTGTGCAACGGCGTAAGGTAAGGTGTAGTGCTTGTGGTTGATTTCCGTTCCGGGATAGGGTTAGGGTTAGGGATCGGCAAGGCTTAGGGCACAGGTGAGGGTATGGAAACGTGGGAGGGTCGGGCTACGTGCAGACGCACGGGTCAGTGCCAGCGTACGGGCCAGGAGTAGGCAACGGCGTAGGATAAAGTGTACGGCTGGTGGTGGATTTGCGTTCTGGGCTAGGGTTAGGGTTAGGGAACGGCAAGGCTTAGGGCACAGGTCAGGGTACGGAAACGCGGGAGGGTAAGGCTATGTGCTGATGCACGGGTCAGTGCCAGAGTACAGGCCAGGACTAGGCAACGGCGTAGGGTAAGGTGTAGGGCTGGTGTTGGGTTTCCATTCCGGGGTAGGGTTAGCTTTAGGGAAAGGCAAGGCTTAGGGCACAGGTGAGGGTACGGAAACGTGGGAGGGTCAGGCTACGTGCTGACGCACGGGTCAGTGCCAGCGTACTGGCCAGGAGTAGGCAACGGCGTAAGGTAAGGTGTAGGGCTGGTGGTGGATTTGCGTTCCGGGCTAGGGTTAGGGTTAGGGAACGGCAAGGCTTAGGGCACAGGTGAGGGTACGGAAACGTGGGAGGGTCAGGCTACGTGCTGACGCACGGGTCAGTGCCAGCGTACGGTTCAGGAGTAGGGTACGGCGTAAGGTAAGGTGTAGGGCTGGTGGTGGGTTTCTATTCCGGGCTAGGGTTAGGGTTAGGGAACGGCAAGGCTTAGGGCACAGGTCAGGGTACGGAAACGCGGGAGGGTAAGGCTACGTGCTGATGAACGGGTCAGTGCCAGAGTACAGGCCAGGAGTAGGCAACGGCGTAGGGTAAGGTGTAGGGCTGGTGGTTGGTTTCCGGTCCAGGCTAGGGTTAGGGTTAGGGAACGGCAAGGCTTAGGGCACAGGTGAGGGTACGGAAACGTGGGAGGGTCGGGCTACGTGCTGACGCACGGGTCAGTGCCAGCGTACGGGTCAGGAGTAGGCAACGGCGTAGGATAAAGTGTAGGGCTGGTGGTGGATTTGCGTTCCAGGCTAGGGTTAGGGTTAGGGAACGGCAAGGGTTAGGGCACAGGTGAGGGTACGGAAACGTGGGAGGGTCAGGCTACGTGCTGACGCACGGTTCAGTGCCAGCGTACGGGCCAGGAATAGGGTACGGCGTAAGGTAAGGTGTAGGGCTGGTGGTGGGTTTCCGTTCTGGCCTAGGGTTAGGGTTAGGGAACGGCAAGGCTTAGGGCACAGGTGAGGGTACGGAAACGTGGGAGGGTCAGGCTACGTGCTGACGCACGGGTCAGTGCCAACGTACGGGCCAGGAGTAGGGTACGGCGTAAGGTAAGGTGTAGGGCTTGTGGTTGATTTCCGTTCCAGGCTAGGGTTAGGGTTAGGGAACGGCAAGGCTTAGGGCAAAGGAGAGGGTACGGAAACGTGGGAGGGTCGGGCCCCGTGCTGACGCACGGGTTAGTGACAGCATACGGGCCAGGAGTAGGCAACGGCGTAGGATAAAGTGTAGGGCTGGTGGTGGGTTTCCATTCCGGGCTAGGGTTAGGGTTAGGGAACGGCAACGCTTAGGGCACAGGTGAGGGTACGGAAACGTGGGAGCGTCAGGCTACGTGCTGACGCACGGGTCAGTGCCAGTGTACGGGCCAGGAGTAGGCAACGGCTTAAGGTAAGGTGTAGGGCTGGTGGTGGGTTTCTAATCCGGGCTAGGGTTAGGCTTAGGGAACGGCAAGGCTTAGGGCACAGGTGAGGGTACAGAAACGTGGGAGGTTCGGGCTACGTGCTGACGCACGGGTCAGTGCCAGCGTACGGGCCAGGAGTAGGCAACGGCTTAAGGTAAGGTGTAGGGCTGGTGGTGGGTTTCTATTCCGGGCTAGGTTTAGGGTTAGGGAACGGCAAGGCTTAGGGCACAGGTGAGGGTACGGAAACGTGGGAGGGTCAGGCTACGTGCTGACGCACAGATCAGTGCCAGCGTACAGGTCAGGAGTATGGTACGGCGTAAGGTACCGTGTAGGGCTGGTGGTGGGTTTCTATTCCGGGCTAGGGTTAGGGTTAGCGAACGGCAAGGCTTAGGGCACAGGTGAGGGCACGGAAACGTGGGAGGGTCAGGCTACGTGCTGACGCACGGGTCAGTGCCAGCGTACGGGTCAGGAGTAGGGTATGGCGTAAGGTAAGGTGTAGGGCTGGTGGTGGGTTTCTATTCCGGGCTAGGGTTAGGGTTAGGGAACGGCAAGGCTTAGGGCACATGTGAGGGTACAGAAACGTGGGAGGGTCGGGCTACGTGCTGACGCACGGGTCAGTGCCAGCGTACGGGCCAGGAGTAGGCAACGGCGTAGGATAAAGTGTAGGGCTGGTGGTTGATTTCCGTTCCGGGCTAGTGTTAGGGTTAGGGAACGGCAAGGCTTAGGGCACAGGTGAGGTTACGGAAACGTGGGAGGGTCAGGCTACGTGCTGACGCTCGGGTCAGTGCCAGCGTACGGGCCAGGAGTAAGCAACGGCGTAAGGTAAGGTGTAGGGCTCGTGGTTGGTTTCCGTTCCAGGCTAGGGTTAGGGTTAGGGAACGGCAAGTCTTAGGGCACAGGTGAGGGTACGGAAACGTGGGAGGGTCGGGCTACATGCTGACGCACGTGTCAGTGCCAGCATACGGGCCAGGAGTAGGCAACGGCGTAGGATAAACTGTATGGCTGGTGGTGGATTTGCGTTCCGGGCTAGGGTTAGGGTTAGGGAATGACAAGGCTTAGGGCACAGGTGAGGGTACGGAAACGTGGGAGGGTCAGGCTACGTGCTGACGCACAGGTCAGTGCCAGCGTACAGGTCAGGAGTAGGGTATGGCGTAAGGAAAAGTGTAGGGCTGGTGGTGGGTTTCTATTCCGGGCTAGGGTTAGGGTTAGGGAACGGCAAGGCTTAGGGCACAGGTGAGGGTACCGAAACGTGGGAGGGTCAGGCTACGTGCTGACGCACGTGTCAGTGCCAGCGTACGGGTCAGGAGTAGGGTACGGTGTAAGGTAAGGTGTAGGGCTGGTGGTGGCTTTCTATTCCCGGCTAGGGTTAGGGTTAGGGAACGGCAAGGCTTAGGGCACAGGTGAGGGTACGGAAACGTGGGAGGGTCAAGCTACGTGCTGACGCACGGGTCAGTGCCAGCGTATGGGCCAGGAGTAGGCAACGGCTTAAGGTAAGGTGTAGGGCTGGTGGTGGGTTTCTATTCCGGGCTAGGGTTAGGGTTAGGGAACGGCAAGGCTTAGGGCACAGGTGAGGGTACAGAAACGTGGGAGGGTCGGGCTACGTGCTGACGCACGGGTCAGTGCCAGCATACGGGTCAAGAGTAGGCAACGGCGTAGGATAAAGTGTAGGGCTGGTGGTGGGTTTCCATTCCGGGCTAGGGTTAGGGTTAGGGAACGGCAACGCTTACGGCACTGGTGAGGGTACGGAAACGTGGGAGGGTCAGGCTACGTGCTGACGCACGGGTCAGTGCCAGCGTTCGGGTCAGGAGTAGGTTATGGCGTAAGGTAAGGTGTAGGGCTGGTGGTGGGTTTCTATTCCGGGCTAGGGTTAGGGTTAGGGAACGGCAAGGCTTAGGGCACAGGTGAGGGTACAGAAACGTGGGAGGGTCGGGGTACGTGCTGACGCACGGGTCAGTGCCAGCGTACGGGCCAGGAGTAGGCAACGGCTTAAGGTAAGGTGTAGGGCTGGTGGTGGGTTTCTATTCCGGGCTAGGGATAGGGTTAGGGAACGGCAAGGCTTAGGGCACAGGTGAGGGTACAGAAACGTGGGAGGGTCGGGCTACGTGCTGACGCATGGGTCAGTGCCAGCGTACGGGCCAGGAGTAGGCAACGGCGTAGGATAAAGTGTAGGGCTGGTGGTGGATTTGCGTTCGGGGCTAGGGTTAGGGTTAGGGAACGGCAAGGCTTAGGGCACAGGTGAGGGTACGGAAACGTGGGAGGGTCTGGCTACGTGCTGACGCACAGGTCAGTGCCAGCGTACAGGTCAGGAGTAGGGTACGGCGTAAGGTAAGGTGTAGGGCTGGGGGTGGGTTTCTATTCCGGGCTAGGGTTAGGGTTAGGGAACGGCAAGGCATAGGGCACAGGTGAGGGTACGGAAACGTGGGAGGGTCAGTCTACGTGCTGACGCACGGGTCAGTGCCAGCGTACGGGTCAGGAGTAGGTTATGGCGTAAGGTAAGGTGTAGGGCTGGTGGTGGGTTTCTATTCCGGGCTAGGGTTAGGGTTAGGGAACGGCAAGGCTTAGGGCACAGGTGAGGGTACAGAAACGTGGGAGGGTCGGGCTACGTGCTGACGCACGGGTCAGTGCCAGCATACGGGTCAGGAGTAGGCAACGACGTAGGATAAAGTGTAGGGCTGGTGGTGGGTTTCCATTCCGGGCTAGGGTTAGGGTTAGGGAACGGCAACGCTTAGGGCACAGGTGAGGGTACGGAAACGTGGGAGGGTCAGGCTACGTGCTGACGCACGGGTCAGTGCCAGCGTACGGGCCAGGAGTAGGCAACGGCTTAAGGTAAGGTGTAGGGCTGGTGGTGGGTTTCTATTCCGGGCTAGGGATAGGGTTAGGGAACGGCAAGGCTTAGGGCACAGGTGAGGGTACAGAAACGTGGGAGGGTCGGGCTACGTGCTGACGCACGGGTCAGTGCCAGCGTACGGGCCAGGAGTAGGCAACGGCTTAAGGTAAGGTGTAGGGCTGGTGGTGGGTTTCTATTCCGGGCTAGGCTTAGGGTTAGGGAACGGCAAGGCTTAGGGCACAGGTGAGGGTACAGAAACGTGGGAGGGTCGGGCTACGTGCTGACGCACGGGTCACTGCCAGCGTACGGGCCAGGAGCAGGCAACGGCATAGGATAAAGTGTAGGGCTGGTGGTGGATTTGCGTTCGGGGCTAGGGTTAGGGTTAGGGAACGGCAAGGCTTAGGGCACAGGTGAGGGTACGGAAACGTGGGAGGGTCAGGCTACGTGCTGACGCACAGGTCAGTGCCAGCGTACAGGTCAGGAGTAGGGTACGGCGTAAGGTAAGGTGTAGGGCTGGTGGTGGGTTTCCGTTCCGGGCTAGGGTTAGGGTTAGGGAACGGCAAGGCTTAGGGCACATGTGAAGGTACGGAAACGTGGGAGGCTCGTGCTACGTGCTGACGCAAGGGTCAGTGCCAGCGTACGGGCCAGGAGTAGGCAACGGCGTAGGATAAAGTGTAGGCTGGTGGTGGATTTGCGTTCTGGGCTAGGGTTAGGGTTAGGGAACGGCAAGGCTTACGGCACAGGAGAGGGTACGGAAACGCCAGAGTGTAAGGCTACGTGCTGATGCACGGGGCAGTGCCAGAGTACAGGCCAGGAGTAGGCAACGGCGTAGTATAAAGTGTAGGGCTGGTGGTGGGTTTCTATTCTGGGCTAGGGTTAGGGTTAGGGAACGGCAAGGCTTAGGGCACAAGTGAGGGTACGGAAACGTGGGAGGGTCAGGCTACGTGCTGACGCACGGTTCAGTGCCAGCGTACGGGCCAGGAATAGGGTACGGCGTAAGGTAAGGTGTAGGGCTGGTGGTGGGTTTCCATTCCGGGCTAGGGTTAGGATTAGGGAACGGCAAGGCTTAGGGCACAGCTGAGGGTACGGAAACGTGGGAGGGTCAGGCTACGTGCTGACGCACTGGTCAGTGCCAACGTACGGGCCAGGAGTAGGGTACGGCGTAAGGTAAGGTGTAGGGCTTGTGGTTGATTTCCGTTCCAGGCTAGGTTTAGGGTTAGGGAACGGCAAGGCTTAGGGCAAAGGAGAGGGTACGGAAACGTGGGAGGGTCGGGCCCCGTGCTGACGCACGGGTTAGTGCCAGCATACGGGCCAGGAGTAGGCAACGGCGTAGGATAAAGTGTAGGGCTGGTGGTGGGTTTCCATTCCGGGCTAGGGTTAGGGTTAGGGAACGGCAACGCTTAGGGCACAGGTGAGGGTACGGAAACGTGGGAGGGTCAGGCTACGTGCTGACGCACGGGTCAGTGCCAGCGTACGGGCCAGGAATAGGGTACGGCGTAAGGTAAGGTGTAGGGCTGGTGGTGGGTTTCCATTCCGGGCTGGGATTAGGGTTAGGGAACGGCAAGGCTTAGGACACAGGTGAGGGTACGGAAACGTGGGAGGGTCAGGCTACGTGCTGATTCACGGGTCCGTGCCAGCGTTCGGGCCAGGAGTGTGCAACGGCGTAAGGTAAGGTGTAGTGCTTGTGGTTGATTTCCGTTCCGGGATAGGGTTAGGGTTAGGGATCGGCAAGGCTTAGGGCACAGGTGAGGGTATGGAAACGTGGGAGGGTCGGGCTACGTGCAGACGCACGGGTCAGTGCCAGCGTACGGGCCAGGAGTAGGCAACGGCGTAGGATAAAGTGTACGGCTGGTGGTGGATTTGCGTTCTGGGCTAGGGTTAGGGTTAGGGAACGGCAAGGCTTAGGGCACAGGTCAGGGTACGGAAACGCGGGAGGGTAAGGCTACGTGCTGATGCACGGGTCAGTGCCAGAGTACAGGCCAGGACTAGGCAACGGCGTAGGGTAAGGTGTAGGGCTGGTGTTGGGTTTCCATTCCGGGCTAGGGTTAGCGTTAGGGAAAGGCAAGGCTTAGGGCACAGGTGAGGGTACGGAAACGTGGGAGGGTCAGGCTACGTGCTGACGCACGGGTCAGTGCCAGCGTACTGGCCAGGAGTAGGCAACGGCGTAAGGTAAGGTGTAGGGCTGGTGGTGGATTTGCGTTCCGGGCTAGGGTTAGGGTTAGGGAACGGCAAGGCTTAGGGCACAGGTGAGGGTACGGAAACGTGGGAGGGTCAGGCTACGTGCTGACGCACGGGTCAGTGCCAGCGTACGGTTCAGGAGTAGGGTACGGCGTAAGGTAAGGTGTAGGGCTGGTGGTGGGTTTCTATTCCGGGCTAGGGTTAGGGTTAGGGAACGGCAAGGCTTAGGGCATAGGTCAGGGTACGGAAACGCGGGAGGGTAAGGCTACGTGCTGATGAACGGGTCAGTGCCAGAGTACAGGCCAGGAGTAGGCAACGGCGTAGGGTAAGGTGTAGGGCTGGTGGTTGGTTTCCGGTCCAGGCTAGGGTTAGGGTTAGGGAACGGCAAGGCTTAGGGCACAGGTGAGGGTACGGAAACGTGGGAGGGTCGGGCTACGTGCTGACGCACGGGTCAGTGCCAGCGTACGGGTCAGGAGTAGGTAACGGCGTAGGATAAAGTGTAGGGCTGGTGGTGGATTTGCGTTCCAGGCTAGGGTTAGGGTTAGGGAACGGCAAGGCTTAGGGCACAGGTGAGGGTACGGAAACGTGGGAGGGTCAGGCTACGTGCTGACGCACGGTTCAGTGCCAGCGTACGGGCCAGGAATAGGGTACGGCGTAAGGTAAGGTGTAGGGCTGGTGGTGGGTTTCCGTTCTGGCCTAGGGTTAGGGTTAGGGAACGGCAAGGCTTAGGGCACAGGTGAGGGTACGGAAACGTGGGAGGGTCAGGCTACGTGCTGACGCACGGGTCAGTGCCAACGTACGGGCCAGGAGTAGGGTACGGCGTAAGGTAAGGTGTAGGGCTTGTGGTTGATTTCCGTTCCAGGCTAGGGTTAGGGTTAGGGAACGGCAAGGCTTAGGGCAAAGGAGAGGGTACGGAAACGTGGGAGGGTCGGGCCCCGTGCTGACGCACGGGTTAGTGACAGCATACGGGCCAGGAGTAGGCAACGGCGTAGGATAAAGTGTAGGGCTGGTGGTGGGTTTCCATTCCGGGCTAGGGTTAGGGTTAGGGAACGGCAACGCTTAGGGCACAGGTGAGGGTACGGAAACGTGGGAGGGTCAGGCTACGTGCTGACGCACGGGTCAGTGCCAGCGTACGGGCCAGGAGTAGGCAACGGCTTAAGGTAAGGTGTAGGGCTGGTGGTGGGTTTCTATTCCGGGCTAGGGATAGGGTTAGGGAACGGCAAGGCTTAGGGCACAGGTGAGGGTACAGAAACGTGGGAGGGTCGGGCTACGTGCTGACGCACGGGTCAGTGCCAGCGTACGGGCCAGGAGTAGGCAACGGCTTAAGGTAAGGTGTAGGGCTGGTGGTGGGTTTCTATTCCGGGCTAGGCTTAGGGTTAGGGAACGGCAAGGCTTAGGGCACAGGTGAGGGTACAGAAACGTGGGAGGGTCGGGCTACGTGCTGACGCACGGGTCACTGCCAGCGTACGGGCCAGGAGCAGGCAACGGCATAGGATAAAGTGTAGGGCTGGTGGTGGATTTGCGTTCGGGGCTAGGGTTAGGGTTAGGGAACGGCAAGGCTTAGGGCACAGGTGAGGGTACGGAAACGTGGGAGGGTCAGGCTACGTGCTGACGCACAGGTCAGTGCCAGCGTACAGGTCAGGAGTAGGGTACGGCGTAAGGTAAGGTGTAGGGCTGGTGGTGGGTTTCCGTTCCGGGCTAGGGTTAGGGTTAGGGAACGGCAAGGCTTAGGGCACATGTGAAGGTACGGAAACGTGGGAGGCTCGTGCTACGTGCTGACGCAAGGGTCAGTGCCAGCGTACGGGCCAGGAGTAGGCAACGGCGTAGGATAAAGTGTAGGCTGGTGGTGGATTTGCGTTCTGGGCTAGGGTTAGGGTTAGGGAACGGCAAGGCTTACGGCACAGGAGAGGGTACGGAAACGCCAGAGTGTAAGGCTACGTGCTGATGCACGGGGCAGTGCCAGAGTACAGGCCAGGAGTAGGCAACGGCGTAGTATAAAGTGTAGGGCTGGTGGTGGGTTTCTATTCTGGGCTAGGGTTAGGGTTAGGGAACGGCAAGTCTTAGGGCACAAGTGAGGGTACGGAAACGTGGGAGGGTCAGGCTACGTGCTGACGCACGGTTCAGTGCCAGCGTACGGGCCAGGAATAGGGTACGGCGTAAGGTAAGGTGTAGGGCTGGTGGTGGGTTTCCATTCCGGGCTAGGGTTAGGATTAGGGAACGGCAAGGCTTAGGGCACAGCTGAGGGTACGGAAACGTGGGAGGGTCAGGCTACGTGCTGACGCACTGGTCAGTGCCAACGTACGGGCCAGGAGTAGGGTACGGCGTAAGGTAAGGTGTAGGGCTTGTGGTTGATTTCCGTTCCAGGCTAGGTTTAGGGTTAGGGAACGGCAAGGCTTAGGGCAAAGGAGAGGGTACGGAAACGTGGGAGGGTCGGGCCCCGTGCTGACGCACGGGTTAGTGCCAGCATACGGGCCAGGAGTAGGCAACGGCGTAGGATAAAGTGTAGGGCTGGTGGTGGGTTTCCATTCCGGGCTAGGGTTAGGGTTAGGGAACGGCAACGCTTAGGGCACAGGTGAGGGTACGGAAACGTGGGAGGGTCAGGCTACGTGCTGACGCACGGGTCAGTGCCAGCGTACGGGCCAGGAATAGGGTACGGCGTAAGGTAAGGTGTAGGGCTGGTGGTGGGTTTCCATTCCGGGCTGGGGTTAGGGTTAGGGAACGGCAAGGCTTAGGACACAGGTGAGGGTACGGAAACGTGGGAGGGTCAGGCTACGTGCTGATTCACGGGTCCGTGCCAGCGTTCGGGCCAGGAGTGTGCAACGGCGTAAGGTAAGGTGTAGTGCTTGTGGTTGATTTCCGTTCCGGGATAGGGTTAGGGTTAGGGATCGGCAAGGCTTAGGGCACAGGTGAGGGTATGGAAACGTGGGAGGGTCGGGCTACGTGCAGACGCACGGGTCAGTGCCAGCGTACGGGCCAGGAGTAGGCAACGGCGTAGGATAAAGTGTACGGCTGGTGGTGGATTTGCGTTCTGGGCTAGGGTTAGGGTTAGGGAACGGCAAGGCTTAGGGCACAGGTCAGGGTACGGAAACGCGGGAGGGTAAGGCTACGTGCTGATGCACGGGTCAGTGCCAGAGTACAGGCCAGGACTAGGCAACGGCGTAGGGTAAGGTGTAGGGCTGGTGTTGGGTTTCCATTCCGGGCTAGGGTTAGCGTTAGGGAAAGGCAAGGCTTAGGGCACAGGTGAGGGTACGGAAACGTGGGAGGGTCAGGCTACGTGCTGACGCACGGGTCAGTGCCAGCGTACTGGCCAGGAGTAGGCAACGGCGTAAGGTAAGGTGTAGGGCTGGTGGTGGATTTGCGTTCCGGGCTAGGGTTAGGGTTAGGGAACGGCAAGGCTTAGGGCACAGGTGAGGGTACGGAAACGTGGGAGGGTCAGGCTACGTGCTGACGCACGGGTCAGTGCCAGCGTACGGTTCAGGAGTAGGGTACGGCGTAAGGTAAGGTGTAGGGCTGGTGGTGGGTTTCTATTCCGGGCTAGGGTTAGGGTTAGGGAACGGCAAGGCTTAGGGCATAGGTCAGGGTACGGAAACGCGGGAGGGTAAGGCTACGTGCTGATGAACGGGTCAGTGCCAGAGTACAGGCCAGGAGTAGGCAACGGCGTAGGGTAAGGTGTAGGGCTGGTGGTTGGTTTCCGGTCCAGGCTAGGGTTAGGGTTAGGGAACGGCAAGGCTTAGGGCACAGGTGAGGGTACGGAAACGTGGGAGGGTCGGGCTACGTGCTGACGCACGGGTCAGTGCCAGCGTACGGGTCAGGAGTAGGCAACGGCGTAGGATAAAGTGTAGGGCTGGTGGTGGATTTGCGTTCCAGGCTAGGGTTAGGGTTAGGGAACGGCAAGGCTTAGGGCACAGGTGAGGGTACGGAAACGTGGGAGGGTCAGGCTACGTGCTGACGCACGGTTCAGTGCCAGCGTACGGGCCAGGAATAGGGTACGGCGTAAGGTAAGGTGTAGGGCTGGTGGTGGGTTTCCGTTCTGGCCTAGGGTTAGGGTTAGGGAACGGCAAGGCTTAGGGCACAGGTGAGGGTACGGAAACGTGGGAGGGTCAGGCTACGTGCTGACGCACGGGTCAGTGCCAACGTACGGGCCAGGAGTAGGGTACGGCGTAAGGTAAGGTGTAGGGCTTGTGGTTGATTTCCGTTCCAGGCTAGGGTTAGGGTTAGGGAACGGCAAGGCTTAGGGCAAAGGAGAGGGTACGGAAACGTGGGAGGGTCGGGCCCCGTGCTGACGCACGGGTTAGTGACAGCATACGGGCCAGGAGTAGGCAACGGCGTAGGATAAAGTGTAGGGCTGGTGGTGGGTTTCCATTCCGGGCTAGGGTTAGGGTTAGGGAACGGCAACGCTTAGGGCACAGGTGAGGGTACGGAAACGTGGGAGGGTCAGGCTACGTGCTGACGCACGGGTCAGTGCCAGCGTACGGGCCAGGAGTAGGCAACGGCTTAAGGTAAGGTGTAGGGCTGGTGGTGGGTTTCTATTCCGGGCTAGGGTTAGGCTTAGGGAACGGCAAGGCTTAGGGCACAGGTGAGGGTACAGAAACGTGGGAGGTTCGGGCTACGTGCTGACGCACGGGTCAGTGCCAGCGTACGGGCCAGGAGTAGGCAACGGCTTAAGGTAAGGTGTAGGGCTGGT
Organism: Mesoplodon bidens; assembly: GCF_964165515.1. NCBI lineage: Eukaryota > Metazoa > Chordata > Mammalia > Artiodactyla > Ziphiidae > Mesoplodon > Mesoplodon bidens. The sequence continues at coordinate 260,844 of NW_027671353.1, forward strand.
GGTGGGTTTCTATTCCGGGCTAGGTTTAGGGTTAGGGAACGGCAAGGCTTAGGGCACAGGTGAGGGTACGGAAACGTGGGAGGGTCAGGCTACGTGCTGACGCACAGATCAGTGCCAGCGTACAGGTCAGGAGTATGGTACGGCGTAAGGTACCGTGTAGGGCTGGTGGTGGGTTTCTATTCCGGGCTAGGGTTAGGGTTAGCGAACGGCAAGGCTTAGGGCACAGGTGAGGGCACGGAAACGTGGGAGGGTCAGGCTACGTGCTGACGCACGGGTCAGTGCCAGCGTACGGGTCAGGAGTAGGGTATGGCGTAAGGTAAGGTGTAGGGCTGGTGGTGGGTTTCTATTCCGGGCTAGGGTTAGGGTTAGGGAACGGCAAGGCTTAGGGCACATGTGAGGGTACAGAAACGTGGGAGGGTCGGGCTACGTGCTGACGCACGGGTCAGTGCCAGCGTACGGGCCAGGAGTAGGCAACGGCGTAGGATAAAGTGTAGGGCTGGTGGTTGATTTCCGTTCCGGGCTAGTGTTAGGGTTAGGGAACGGCAAGGCTTAGGGCACAGGTGAGGTTACGGAAACGTGGGAGGGTCAGGCTACGTGCTGACGCTCGGGTCAGTGCCAGCGTATGGGCCAGGAGTAAGCAACGGCGTAAGGTAAGGTGTAGGGCTCGTGGTTGGTTTCCGTTCCAGGCTAGGGTTAGGGTTAGGGAACGGCAAGTCTTAGGGCACAGGTGAGGGTACGGAAACGTGGGAGGGTCGGGCTACATGCTGACGCACGTGTCAGTGCCAGCGTACGGGCCAGGAGTAGGCAACGGCGTAGGATAAACTGTATGGCTGGTGGTGGATTTGCGTTCCGGGCTAGGGTTAGGGTTAGGGAATGACAAGGCTTAGGGCACAGGTGAGGGTACGGAAACGTGGGAGGGTCAGGCTACGTGCTGACGCACAGGTCAGTGCCAGCGTACAGGTCAGGAGTAGGGTACGGCGTAAGGAAAAGTGTAGGGCTGGTGGTGGGTTTCTATTCCGGGCTAGGGTTAGGGTTAGGGAACGGCAAGGCTTAGGGCACAGGTGAGGGTACCAAAACGTGGGAGGGTCAGGCTACGTGCTGACGCACGTGTCAGTGCCAGCGTACGGGTCAGGAGTAGGGTACGGTGTAAGGTAAGGTGTAGGGCTGGTGGTGGCTTTCTATTCCCGGCTAGGGTTAGGGTTAGGGAACGGCAAGGCTTAGGGCACAGGTGAGGGTACGGAAACGTGGGAGGGTCAAGCTACGTGCTGACGCACGGGTCAGTGCCAGCGTATGGGCCAGGAGTAGGCAACGGCTTAAGGTAAGGTGTAGGGCTGGTGGTGGGTTTCTATTCCGGGCTAGGGTTAGGGTTAGGGAACGGCAAGGCTTAGGGCACAGGTGAGGGTACAGAAACGTGGGAGGGTCGGGCTACGTGCTGACGCACGGGTCAGTGCCAGCATACGGGTCAAGAGTAGGCAACGGCGTAGGATAAAGTGTAGGGCTGGTGGTGGGTTTCCATTCCGGGCTAGGGTTAGGGTTAGGGAACGGCAACGCTTAGGGCACAGGTGAGGGTACGGAAACGTGGGAGGGTCAGGCTACGTGCTGACGCACGGGTCAGTGCCAGCGTACGGGCCAGGAGTAGGCAACGGCTTAAGGTAAGGTGTAGGGCTGGTGGTGGGTTTCTATTCCGGGCTAGGGATAGGGTTAGGGAACGGCAAGGCTTAGGGCACAGGTGAGGGTACAGAAACGTGGGAGGGTCGGGCTACGTGCTGACGCACGGGTCAGTGCCAGCGTACGGGCCAGGAGTAGGCAACGGCTTAAGGTAAGGTGTAGGGCTGGTGGTGGGTTTCTATTCCGGGCTAGGCTTAGGGTTAGGGAACGGCAAGGCTTAGGGCACAGGTGAGGGTACAGAAACGTGGGAGGGTCGGGCTACGTGCTGACGCACGGGTCACTGCCAGCGTACGGGCCAGGAGCAGGCAACGGCATAGGATAAAGTGTAGGGCTGGTGGTGGATTTGCGTTCGGGGCTAGGGTTAGGGTTAGGGAACGGCAAGGCTTAGGGCACAGGTGAGGGTACGGAAACGTGGGAGGGTCAGGCTACGTGCTGACGCACAGGTCAGTGCCAGCGTACAGGTCAGGAGTAGGGTACGGCGTAGGATAAAGTGTAGGGCTGGTGGTGTATTTGCGTTCCGGGCTAGGGTTAGTGTTAGGGAACGGCAAGGCTTAGGGCACAGGTGAGGGTACGGAAACGTGGGAGGGTCAGGCTACGTGCTGACGCACGGTTCAGTGCCAGCGTACGGGCCAGGAATAGGGTACGGCATAAGGTAAGGTGTCAGACTGGTGGTGGGTTTCCGTTCCGGGCTAGGGTTAGGGTTAGGGAACGGCAAGGCTTAGGGCACAGGTGAAGGTACGGAAACGTGGGAGGCTCGTGCTACGGGCTGACGCACGGGTCAGTGCCAGCGTACGGGCCAGGAGTAGGCAACGGCGTAGGATAAAGTGTAGGCTGGTGGTGGATTTGCGTTCTGGGCTAGGGTTAGGGTTAGGGAACGGCAAGGCTTAGGGCACAGGAGAGGGTACGGAAACGCGGGAGGCTAAGGCTACATGCTGATGCACGGGGCAGTGCCAGAGTACAGGCCAGGAGTAGGCAACGGCGTAGGGTAAGGTGTAGGGCTGGTGGTGGGTTTCCATTCCGGGCTAGGGTTAGGGTTAGGGAACGGCAAGGTTTAGGGCACAGGTGAGGGTACGGAAACGTGGGAGGGTCAGGCTACGTGCTGACGCACGGGTCAGTGCCAGCGTACGGGCCAGGAGTAGGCAACGGCGTAAGGTAAGGTGTAGGGCTGGTGGTTGTTTTCCGTTCCAGGCTAGGGTTAGGGTTAGGGAACGGCAAGGCTTAGGGCACAGGTGAGGGTACGGAAACGTGGGAGGGTCGGGCTACGTGCTGACGCACGGGTCAGTGCCAGCGTACGGGCCAGGAGTAGGCAACGGCGTAGGATAAAGTGTAGGGCTGGTGGTGGATTTGCGTTCCGGGCTAGGGTTAGTGTTCGGGAACGGCAAGGCTTAGGGCACAGGTGAGGGTACGGAAACGTGGGAGGGTCAGGCTACGTGCTGACGCACGGTTCAGTGCCAGCGTACGGGCCAGGAATAGGGTACGGCATAAGGTATGGTGTCAGGCTGGTGGTGGGTTTCCGTTCCGGGCTAGGGTTAGGGTTAGGGAACGGCAAGGCTTAGGGCACAGGTGAAGGTACGGAAACGTGGGAGGCTCGTGCTACGTGCTGACGCACGGGTCAGTGCCAGCGTACGGGCCAGGAGTAGGCAACGGCGTAGGATAAAGTGTAGGCTGGTGGTGGATTTGCGTTCTGGGCTAGGGTTAGGGTTAGGGAACGGCAAGGCTTAGGGCACAGGAGAGGGTACGGAAACGCGGGAGGGTAAGGCTACGTGCTGATGCACGGGGCAGTGCCAGAGTACAGGCCAGGAGTAGGCAACGGCGTAGGGTAAGGTGTAGGGCTGGTGGTGGGTTTCCATTCCAGTCTAGGGTTAGGGTTAGGGAACGGCAAGGCTTAGGGCACAGGTGAGGGTACGGAAACGTGGGAGGGTCAGGCTACGTGCTGACGCACGGGTCAGTGCCAGCGTACGGGCCAGGAGTAGGCAACGGCGTAAGGTAAGGTGTAGGGCTGGTGGTTGTTTTCCGTTCCAGGCTAGGGTTAGGGTTAGGGAACGGCAAGGCTTAGGGCACAGGTGAGGGTACGGAAACGTGGGAGGGTCGGGCTACGTGCTGACGCACGGGTCAGTGCCAGCGTACTGGCCAGGAGTAGGCAACGGCGTAGGATAAAGTGTAGGGCTGGTGGTGGATTTGCGTTCCGGGCTAGGGTTAGGGTTAGGGAACGGCAAGGCTTAGGGCACAGGTGAGGATACGGAAACGTGGCAGGGTCAGGCTACGTGCAGACGCACGAGTCAGTGCCAGCGTACGGGTCAGGAGTAGGGTACGGCGTAAGGTAAGGTGTAGGGCTGGTGGTGGGTTTCTATTCCGGGCTAGGGTTGGGGTTAGGGAACGGCAAGGCTTAGGGCACAAGTGAGGGTACGGAAACGTGGGAGGGTCAGGCTACGTGCTGACGCACGGTTCAGTGCCAGCGTACGGGCCAGGAATAGGGTACGGCGTAAGGTAAGGTGTAGGGCTGGTGGTGGGTTTCCATTCCGGGCTGGGGTTAGGGTTAGGGAACGGCAAGGCTTAGGACACAGGTGAGGGTACGGAAACGTGGGAGGTTCAGGCTACGTGCTGATTCACGGGTCCGTGCCAGCGTTCGGGCCAGGAGTGTGCAACGGCGTAAGGTAAGGTGTAGTGCTTGTGGTTGATTTCCGTTCCGGGATAGGGTTAGGGTTAGGGATCGGCAAGGCTTAGGGCACAGGTGAGGGTATGGAAACGTGGGAGGGTCGGGCTACGTGCAGACGCACGGGTCAGTGCCAGCGTACGGGCCAGGAGTAGGCAACGGCGTAGGATAAAGTGTACGGCTGGTGGTGGATTTGCGTTCTGGGCTAGGGTTAGGGTTAGGGAACGGCAAGGCTTAGGGCACAGGTCAGGGTACGGAAACGCGGGAGGGTAAGGCTACGTGCTGATGCACGGGTCAGTGCCAGAGTACAGGCCAGGACTAGGCAACGGCGTAGGGTAAGGTGTAGGGCTGGTGTTGGGTTTCCATTCCGGGCTAGGGTTAGCTTTAGGGAAAGGCAAGGCTTAGGGCACAGGTGAGGGTACGGAAACGTGGGAGGGTCAGGCTACGTGCTGACGCACGGGTCAGTGCCAGCGTACTGGCCAGGAGTAGGCAACGGCGTAAGGTAAGGTGTAGGGCTGGTGGTGGATTTGCGTTCCGGGCTAGGGTTAGGGTTAGGGAACGGCAAGGCTTAGGGCACAGGTGAGGGTACGGAAACGTGGGAGGGTCAGGCTACGTGCTGACGCACGGGTCAGTGCCAGCGTACGGTTCAGGAGTAGGGTACGGCGTAAGGTAAGGTGTAGGGCTGGTGGTGGGTTTCTATTCCGGGCTAGGGTTAGGGTTAGGGAACGGCAAGGCTTAGGGCACAGGTCAGGGTACGGAAACGCGGGAGGGTAAGGCTACGTGCTGATGAACGGGTCAGTGCCAGAGTACAGGCCAGGAGTAGGCAACGGCGTAGGGTAAGGTGTAGGGCTGGTGGTTGGTTTCCGGTCCAGGCTAGGGTTAGGGTTAGGGAACGGCAAGGCTTAGGGCACAGGTGAGGGTACGGAAACGTGGGAGGGTCGGGCTACGTGCTGACGCACGGGTCAGTGCCAGCGTACGGGTCAGGAGTAGGCAACGGCGTAGGATAAAGTGTAGGGCTGGTGGTGGATTTGCGTTCCAGGCTAGGGTTAGGGTTAGGGAACGGCAAGGGTTAGGGCACAGGTGAGGGTACGGAAACGTGGGAGGGTCAGGCTACGTGCTGACGCACGGTTCAGTGCCAGCGTACGGGCCAGGAATAGGGTACGGCGTAAGGTAAGGTGTAGGGCTGGTGGTGGGTTTCCGTTCTGGCCTAGGGTTAGGGTTAGGGAACGGCAAGGCTTAGGGCACAGGTGAGGGTACGGAAACGTGGGAGGGTCAGGCTACGTGCTGACGCACGGGTCAGTGCCAACGTACGGGCCAGGAGTAGGGTACGGCGTAAGGTAAGGTGTAGGGCTTGTGGTTGATTTCCGTTCCAGGCTAGGGTTAGGGTTAGGGAACGGCAAGGCTTAGGGCAAAGGAGAGGGTACGGAAACGTGGGAGGGTCGGGCCCCGTGCTGACGCACGGGTTAGTGACAGCATACGGGCCAGGAGTAGGCAACGGCGTAGGATAAAGTGTAGGGCTGGTGGTGGGTTTCCATTCCGGGCTAGGGTTAGGGTTAGGGAACGGCAACGCTTAGGGCACAGGTGAGGGTACGGAAACGTGGGAGCGTCAGGCTACGTGCTGACGCACGGGTCAGTGCCAGTGTACGGGCCAGGAGTAGGCAACGGCTTAAGGTAAGGTGTAGGGCTGGTGGTGGGTTTCTAATCCGGGCTAGGGTTAGGCTTAGGGAACGGCAAGGCTTAGGGCACAGGTGAGGGTACAGAAACGTGGGAGGTTCGGGCTACGTGCTGACGCACGGGTCAGTGCCAGCGTACGGGCCAGGAGTAGGCAACGGCTTAAGGTAAGGTGTAGGGCTGGTGGTGGGTTTCTATTCCGGGCTAGGTTTAGGGTTAGGGAACGGCAAGGCTTAGGGCACAGGTGAGGGTACGGAAACGTGGGAGGGTCAGGCTACGTGCTGACGCACAGATCAGTGCCAGCGTACAGGTCAGGAGTATGGTACGGCGTAAGGTACCGTGTAGGGCTGGTGGTGGGTTTCTATTCCGGGCTAGGGTTAGGGTTAGCGAACGGCAAGGCTTAGGGCACAGGTGAGGGCACGGAAACGTGGGAGGGTCAGGCTACGTGCTGACGCACGGGTCAGTGCCAGCGTACGGGTCAGGAGTAGGGTATGGCGTAAGGTAAGGTGTAGGGCTGGTGGTGGGTTTCTATTCCGGGCTAGGGTTAGGGTTAGGGAACGGCAAGGCTTAGGGCACATGTGAGGGTACAGAAACGTGGGAGGGTCGGGCTACGTGCTGACGCACGGGTCAGTGCCAGCGTACGGGCCAGGAGTAGGCAACGGCGTAGGATAAAGTGTAGGGCTGGTGGTTGATTTCCGTTCCGGGCTAGTGTTAGGGTTAGGGAACGGCAAGGCTTAGGGCACAGGTGAGGTTACGGAAACGTGGGAGGGTCAGGCTACGTGCTGACGCTCGGGTCAGTGCCAGCGTACGGGCCAGGAGTAAGCAACGGCGTAAGGTAAGGTGTAGGGCTCGTGGTTGGTTTCCGTTCCAGGCTAGGGTTAGGGTTAGGGAACGGCAAGTCTTAGGGCACAGGTGAGGGTACGGAAACGTGGGAGGGTCGGGCTACATGCTGACGCACGTGTCAGTGCCAGCATACGGGCCAGGAGTAGGCAACGGCGTAGGATAAACTGTATGGCTGGTGGTGGATTTGCGTTCCGGGCTAGGGTTAGGGTTAGGGAATGACAAGGCTTAGGGCACAGGTGAGGGTACGGAAACGTGGGAGGGTCAGGCTACGTGCTGACGCACAGGTCAGTGCCAGCGTACAGGTCAGGAGTAGGGTATGGCGTAAGGAAAAGTGTAGGGCTGGTGGTGGGTTTCTATTCCGGGCTAGGGTTAGGGTTAGGGAACGGCAAGGCTTAGGGCACAGGTGAGGGTACCGAAACGTGGGAGGGTCAGGCTACGTGCTGACGCACGTGTCAGTGCCAGCGTACGGGTCAGGAGTAGGGTACGGTGTAAGGTAAGGTGTAGGGCTGGTGGTGGCTTTCTATTCCCGGCTAGGGTTAGGGTTAGGGAACGGCAAGGCTTAGGGCACAGGTGAGGGTACGGAAACGTGGGAGGGTCAAGCTACGTGCTGACGCACGGGTCAGTGCCAGCGTATGGGCCAGGAGTAGGCAACGGCTTAAGGTAAGGTGTAGGGCTGGTGGTGGGTTTCTATTCCGGGCTAGGGTTAGGGTTAGGGAACGGCAAGGCTTAGGGCACAGGTGAGGGTACAGAAACGTGGGAGGGTCGGGCTACGTGCTGACGCACGGGTCAGTGCCAGCATACGGGTCAAGAGTAGGCAACGGCGTAGGATAAAGTGTAGGGCTGGTGGTGGGTTTCCATTCCGGGCTAGGGTTAGGGTTAGGGAACGGCAACGCTTACGGCACTGGTGAGGGTACGGAAACGTGGGAGGGTCAGGCTACGTGCTGACGCACGGGTCAGTGCCAGCGTTCGGGTCAGGAGTAGGTTATGGCGTAAGGTAAGGTGTAGGGCTGGTGGTGGGTTTCTATTCCGGGCTAGGGTTAGGGTTAGGGAACGGCAAGGCTTAGGGCACAGGTGAGGGTACAGAAACGTGGGAGGGTCGGGGTACGTGCTGACGCACGGGTCAGTGCCAGCGTACGGGCCAGGAGTAGGCAACGGCTTAAGGTAAGGTGTAGGGCTGGTGGTGGGTTTCTATTCCGGGCTAGGGATAGGGTTAGGGAACGGCAAGGCTTAGGGCACAGGTGAGGGTACAGAAACGTGGGAGGGTCGGGCTACGTGCTGACGCATGGGTCAGTGCCAGCGTACGGGCCAGGAGTAGGCAACGGCGTAGGATAAAGTGTAGGGCTGGTGGTGGATTTGCGTTCGGGGCTAGGGTTAGGGTTAGGGAACGGCAAGGCTTAGGGCACAGGTGAGGGTACGGAAACGTGGGAGGGTCTGGCTACGTGCTGACGCACAGGTCAGTGCCAGCGTACAGGTCAGGAGTAGGGTACGGCGTAAGGTAAGGTGTAGGGCTGGGGGTGGGTTTCTATTCCGGGCTAGGGTTAGGGTTAGGGAACGGCAAGGCATAGGGCACAGGTGAGGGTACGGAAACGTGGGAGGGTCAGTCTACGTGCTGACGCACGGGTCAGTGCCAGCGTACGGGTCAGGAGTAGGTTATGGCGTAAGGTAAGGTGTAGGGCTGGTGGTGGGTTTCTATTCCGGGCTAGGGTTAGGGTTAGGGAACGGCAAGGCTTAGGGCACAGGTGAGGGTACAGAAACGTGGGAGGGTCGGGCTACGTGCTGACGCACGGGTCAGTGCCAGCATACGGGTCAGGAGTAGGCAACGACGTAGGATAAAGTGTAGGGCTGGTGGTGGGTTTCCATTCCGGGCTAGGGTTAGGGTTAGGGAACGGCAACGCTTAGGGCACAGGTGAGGGTACGGAAACGTGGGAGGGTCAGGCTACGTGCTGACGCACGGGTCAGTGCCAGCGTACGGGCCAGGAGTAGGCAACGGCTTAAGGTAAGGTGTAGGGCTGGTGGTGGGTTTCTATTCCGGGCTAGGGATAGGGTTAGGGAACGGCAAGGCTTAGGGCACAGGTGAGGGTACAGAAACGTGGGAGGGTCGGGCTACGTGCTGACGCACGGGTCAGTGCCAGCGTACGGGCCAGGAGTAGGCAACGGCTTAAGGTAAGGTGTAGGGCTGGTGGTGGGTTTCTATTCCGGGCTAGGCTTAGGGTTAGGGAACGGCAAGGCTTAGGGCACAGGTGAGGGTACAGAAACGTGGGAGGGTCGGGCTACGTGCTGACGCACGGGTCACTGCCAGCGTACGGGCCAGGAGCAGGCAACGGCATAGGATAAAGTGTAGGGCTGGTGGTGGATTTGCGTTCGGGGCTAGGGTTAGGGTTAGGGAACGGCAAGGCTTAGGGCACAGGTGAGGGTACGGAAACGTGGGAGGGTCAGGCTACGTGCTGACGCACAGGTCAGTGCCAGCGTACAGGTCAGGAGTAGGGTACGGCGTAAGGTAAGGTGTAGGGCTGGTGGTGGGTTTCCGTTCCGGGCTAGGGTTAGGGTTAGGGAACGGCAAGGCTTAGGGCACATGTGAAGGTACGGAAACGTGGGAGGCTCGTGCTACGTGCTGACGCAAGGGTCAGTGCCAGCGTACGGGCCAGGAGTAGGCAACGGCGTAGGATAAAGTGTAGGCTGGTGGTGGATTTGCGTTCTGGGCTAGGGTTAGGGTTAGGGAACGGCAAGGCTTACGGCACAGGAGAGGGTACGGAAACGCCAGAGTGTAAGGCTACGTGCTGATGCACGGGGCAGTGCCAGAGTACAGGCCAGGAGTAGGCAACGGCGTAGTATAAAGTGTAGGGCTGGTGGTGGGTTTCTATTCTGGGCTAGGGTTAGGGTTAGGGAACGGCAAGGCTTAGGGCACAAGTGAGGGTACGGAAACGTGGGAGGGTCAGGCTACGTGCTGACGCACGGTTCAGTGCCAGCGTACGGGCCAGGAATAGGGTACGGCGTAAGGTAAGGTGTAGGGCTGGTGGTGGGTTTCCATTCCGGGCTAGGGTTAGGATTAGGGAACGGCAAGGCTTAGGGCACAGCTGAGGGTACGGAAACGTGGGAGGGTCAGGCTACGTGCTGACGCACTGGTCAGTGCCAACGTACGGGCCAGGAGTAGGGTACGGCGTAAGGTAAGGTGTAGGGCTTGTGGTTGATTTCCGTTCCAGGCTAGGTTTAGGGTTAGGGAACGGCAAGGCTTAGGGCAAAGGAGAGGGTACGGAAACGTGGGAGGGTCGGGCCCCGTGCTGACGCACGGGTTAGTGCCAGCATACGGGCCAGGAGTAGGCAACGGCGTAGGATAAAGTGTAGGGCTGGTGGTGGGTTTCCATTCCGGGCTAGGGTTAGGGTTAGGGAACGGCAACGCTTAGGGCACAGGTGAGGGTACGGAAACGTGGGAGGGTCAGGCTACGTGCTGACGCACGGGTCAGTGCCAGCGTACGGGCCAGGAATAGGGTACGGCGTAAGGTAAGGTGTAGGGCTGGTGGTGGGTTTCCATTCCGGGCTGGGATTAGGGTTAGGGAACGGCAAGGCTTAGGACACAGGTGAGGGTACGGAAACGTGGGAGGGTCAGGCTACGTGCTGATTCACGGGTCCGTGCCAGCGTTCGGGCCAGGAGTGTGCAACGGCGTAAGGTAAGGTGTAGTGCTTGTGGTTGATTTCCGTTCCGGGATAGGGTTAGGGTTAGGGATCGGCAAGGCTTAGGGCACAGCTGAGGGTATGGAAACGTGGGAGGGTCGGGCTACGTGCAGACGCACGGGTCAGTGCCAGCGTACGGGCCAGGAGTAGGCAACGGCGTAGGATAAAGTGTACGGCTGGTGGTGGATTTGCGTTCTGGGCTAGGGTTAGGGTTAGGGAACGGCAAGGCTTAGGGCACAGGTCAGGGTACGGAAACGCGGGAGGGTAAGGCTACGTGCTGATGCACGGGTCAGTGCCAGAGTACAGGCCAGGACTAGGCAACGGCGTAGGGTAAGGTGTAGGGCTGGTGTTGGGTTTCCATTCCGGGCTAGGGTTAGCGTTAGGGAAAGGCAAGGCTTAGGGCACAGGTGAGGGTACGGAAACGTGGGAGGGTCAGGCTACGTGCTGACGCACGGGTCAGTGCCAGCGTACTGGCCAGGAGTAGGCAACGGCGTAAGGTAAGGTGTAGGGCTGGTGGTGGATTTGCGTTCCGGGCTAGGGTTAGGGTTAGGGAACGGCAAGGCTTAGGGCACAGGTGAGGGTACGGAAACGTGGGAGGGTCAGGCTACGTGCTGACGCACGGGTCAGTGCCAGCGTACGGTTCAGGAGTAGGGTACGGCGTAAGGTAAGGTGTAGGGCTGGTGGTGGGTTTCTATTCCGGGCTAGGGTTAGGGTTAGGGAACGGCAAGGCTTAGGGCATAGGTCAGGGTACGGAAACGCGGGAGGGTAAGGCTACGTGCTGATGAACGGGTCAGTGCCAGAGTACAGGCCAGGAGTAGGCAACGGCGTAGGGTAAGGTGTAGGGCTGGTGGTTGGTTTCCGGTCCAGGCTAGGGTTAGGGTTAGGGAACGGCAAGGCTTAGGGCACAGGTGAGGGTACGGAAACGTGGGAGGGTCGGGCTACGTGCTGACGCACGGGTCAGTGCCAGCGTACGGGTCAGGAGTAGGCAACGGCGTAGGATAAAGTGTAGGGCTGGTGGTGGATTTGCGTTCCAGGCTAGGGTTAGGGTTAGGGAACGGCAAGGCTTAGGGCACAGGTGAGGGTACGGAAACGTGGGAGGGTCAGGCTACGTGCTGACGCACGGTTCAGTGCCAGCGTACGGGCCAGGAATAGGGTACGGCGTAAGGTAAGGTGTAGGGCTGGTGGTGGGTTTCCGTTCTGGCCTAGGGTTAGGGTTAGGGAACGGCAAGGCTTAGGGCACAGGTGAGGGTACGGAAACGTGGGAGGGTCAGGCTACGTGCTGACGCACGGGTCAGTGCCAACGTACGGGCCAGGAGTAGGGTACGGCGTAAGGTAAGGTGTAGGGCTTGTGGTTGATTTCCGTTCCAGGCTAGGGTTAGGGTTAGGGAACGGCAAAGCTTAGGGCAAAGGAGAGGGTACGGAAACGTGGGAGGGTCGGGCCCCGTGCTGACGCACGGGTTAGTGACAGCATACGGGCCAGGAGTAGGCAACGGCGTAGGATAAAGTGTAGGGCTGGTGGTGGGTTTCCATTCCGGGCTAGGGTTAGGGTTAGGGAACGGCAACGCTTAGGGCACAGGTGAGGGTACGGAAACGTGGGAGGGTCAGGCTACGTGCTGACGCACGGGTCAGTGCCAGCGTACGGGCCAGGAGTAGGCAACGGCTTAAGGTAAGGTGTAGGGCTGGTGGTGGGTTTCTATTCCGGGCTAGGGATAGGGTTAGGGAACGGCAAGGCTTAGGGCACAGGTGAGGGTACAGAAACGTGGGAGGGTCGGGCTACGTGCTGACGCACGGGTCAGTGCCAGCGTACTGGCCAGGAGTAGGCAACGGCGTAAGGTAAGGTGTAGGGCTGGTGGTGGATTTGCGTTCCGGGCTAGGGTTAGGGTTAGGGAACGGCAAGGCTTAGGGCACAGGTGAGGGTACGGAAACGTGGGAGGGTCAGGCTACGTGCTGACGCACGGGTCAGTGCCAGCGTACGGTTCAGGAGTAGGGTACGGCGTAAGGTAAGGTGTAGGGCTGGTGGTGGGTTTCTATTCCGGGCTAGGGTTAGGGTTAGGGAACGGCAAGGCTTAGGGCATAGGTCAGGGTACGGAAACGCGGGAGGGTAAGGCTACGTGCTGATGAACGGGTCAGTGCCAGAGTACAGGCCAGGAGTAGGCAACGGCGTAGGGTAAGGTGTAGGGCTGGTGGTTGGTTTCCGGTCCAGGCTAGGGTTAGGGTTAGGGAACGGCAAGGCTTAGGGCACAGGTGAGGGTACGGAAACGTGGGAGGGTCGGGCTACGTGCTGACGCACGGGTCAGTGCCAGCGTACGGGTCAGGAGTAGGCAACGGCGTAGGATAAAGTGTAGGGCTGGTGGTGGATTTGCGTTCCAGGCTAGGGTTAGGGTTAGGGAACGGCAAGGCTTAGGGCACAGGTGAGGGTACGGAAACGTGGGAGGGTCAGGCTACGTGCTGACGCACGGTTCAGTGCCAGCGTACGGGCCAGGAATAGGGTACGGCGTAAGGTAAGGTGTAGGGCTGGTGGTGGGTTTCCGTTCTGGCCTAGGGTTAGGGTTAGGGAACGGCAAGGCTTAGGGCACAGGTGAGGGTACGGAAACGTGGGAGGGTCAGGCTACGTGCTGACGCACGGGTCAGTGCCAACGTACGGGCCAGGAGTAGGGTACGGCGTAAGGTAAGGTGTAGGGCTTGTGGTTGATTTCCGTTCCAGGCTAGGGTTAGGGTTAGGGAACGGCAAGGCTTAGGGCAAAGGAGAGGGTACGGAAACGTGGGAGGGTCGGGCCCCGTGCTGACGCACGGGTTAGTGACAGCATACGGGCCAGGAGTAGGCAACGGCGTAGGATAAAGTGTAGGGCTGGTGGTGGGTTTCCATTCCGGGCTAGGGTTAGGGTTAGGGAACGGCAACGCTTAGGGCACAGGTGAGGGTACGGAAACGTGGGAGGGTCAGGCTACGTGCTGACGCACGGGTCAGTGCCAGCGTACGGGCCAGGAGTAGGCAACGGCTTAAGGTAAGGTGTAGGGCTGGTGGTGGGTTTCTATTCCGGGCTAGGGTTAGGCTTAGGGAACGGCAAGGCTTAGGGCACAGGTGAGGGTACAGAAACGTGGGAGGTTCGGGCTACGTGCTGACGCACGGGTCAGTGCCAGCGTACGGGCCAGGAGTAGGCAACGGCTTAAGGTAAGGTGTAGGGCTGGTGGTGGGTTTCTATTCCGGGCTAGGTTTAGGGTTAGGGAACGGCAAGGCTTAGGGCACAGGTGAGGGTACGGAAACGTGGGAGGGTCAGGCTACGTGCTGACGCACAGATCAGTGCCAGCGTACAGGTCAGGAGTATGGTACGGCGTAAGGTACCGTGTAGGGCTGGTGGTGGGTTTCTATTCCGGGCTAGGGTTAGGGTTAGCGAACGGCAAGGCTTAGGGCACAGGTGAGGGCACGGAAACGTGGGAGGGTCAGGCTACGTGCTGACGCACGGGTCAGTGCCAGCGTACGGGTCAGGAGTAGGGTATGGCGTAAGGTAAGGTGTAGGGCTGGTGGTGGGTTTCTATTCCGGGCTAGGGTTAGGGTTAGGGAACGGCAAGGCTTAGGGCACATGTGAGGGTACAGAAACGTGGGAGGGTCGGGCTACGTGCTGACGCACGGGTCAGTGCCAGCGTACGGGCCAGGAGTAGGCAACGGCGTAGGATAAAGTGTAGGGCTGGTGGTTGATTTCCGTTCCGGGCTAGTGTTAGGGTTAGGGAACGGCAAGGCTTAGGGCACAGGTGAGGTTACGGAAACGTGGGAGGGTCAGGCTACGTGCTGACGCTCGGGTCAGTGCCAGCGTACGGGCCAGGAGTAAGCAACGGCGTAAGGTAAGGTGTAGGGCTCGTGGTTGGTTTCCGTTCCAGGCTAGGGTTAGGGTTAGGGAACGGCAAGTCTTAGGGCACAGGTGAGGGTACGGAAACGTGGGAGGGTCGGGCTACATGCTGACGCACGTGTCAGTGCCAGCGTACGGGCCAGGAGTAGGCAACGGCGTAGGATAAACTGTATGGCTGGTGGTGGATTTGCGTTCCGGGCTAGGGTTAGGGTTAGGGAATGACAAGGCTTAGGGCACAGGTGAGGGTACGGAAACGTGGGAGGGTCAGGCTACGTGCTGACGCACAGGTCAGTGCCAGCGTACAGGTCAGGAGTAGGGTACGGCGTAAGGAAAAGTGTAGGGCTGGTGGTGGGTTTCTATTCCGGGCTAGGGTTAGGGTTAGGGAACGGCAAGGCTTAGGGCACAGGTGAGGGTACCAAAACGTGGGAGGGTCAGGCTACGTGCTGACGCACGTGTCAGTGCCAGCGTACGGGTCAGGAGTAGGGTACGGTGTAAGGTAAGGTGTAGGGCTGGTGGTGGCTTTCTATTCCCGGCTAGGGTTAGGGTTAGGGAACGGCAAGGCTTAGGGCACAGGTGAGGGTACGGAAACGTGGGAGGGTCAAGCTACGTGCTGACGCACGGGTCAGTGCCAGCGTATGGGCCAGGAGTAGGCAACGGCTTAAGGTAAGGTGTAGGGCTGGTGGTGGGTTTCTATTCCGGGCTAGGGTTAGGGTTAGGGAACGGCAAGGCTTAGGGCACAGGTGAGGGTACAGAAACGTGGGAGGGTCGGGCTACGTGCTGACGCACGGGTCAGTGCCAGCATACGGGTCAAGAGTAGGCAACGGCGTAGGATAAAGTGTAGGGCTGGTGGTGGGTTTCCATTCCGGGCTAGGGTTAGGGTTAGGGAACGGCAACGCTTACGGCACTGGTGAGGGTACGGAAACGTGGGAGGGTCAGGCTACGTGCTGACGCACGGGTCAGTGCCAGCGTTCGGGTCAGGAGTATGTTATGGCGTAAGGTAAGGTGTAGGGCTGGTGGTGGGTTTCTATTCCGGGCTAGGGTTAGGGTTAGGGAACGGCAAGGCTTAGGGCACAGGTGAGGGTACAGAAACGTGGGAGGGTCGGGGTACGTGCTGACGCACGGGTCAGTGCCAGCGTACGGGCCAGGAGTAGGCAACGGCGTAGGATAAAGTGTAGGGCTGGTGGTGGATTTGCGTTCGGGGCTAGGGTTAGGGTTAGGGAACGGCAAGGCTTAGGGCACAGGTGAGGGTACGGAAACGTGGGAGGGTCTGGCTACGTGCTGACGCACAGGTCAGTGCCAGCGTACAGGTCAGGAGTAGGGTACGGCGTAAGGTAAGGTGTAGGGCTGGTGGTGGGTTTCTATTCCGGGCTAGGGTTAGGGTTAGGGAACGGCAAGACATAGGGCACAGGTGAGGGTACGGAAACGTGGGAGGGTCAGTCTACGTGCTGACGCACGGGTCAGTGCCAGCGTACGGGTCAGGAGTAGGTTATGGCGTAAGGTAAGGTGTAGGGCTGGTGGTGGGTTTCTATTCCGGGCTAGGGTTAGGGTTAGGGAACGGCAAGGCTTAGGGCACAGGTGAGGGTACAGAAACGTGGGAGGGTCGGGCTACGTGCTGACGCACGGGTCAGTGCCAGCATACGGGTCAGGAGTAGGCAACGACGTAGGATAAAGTGTAGGGCTGGTGGTGGGTTTCCATTCCGGGCTAGGGTTAGGGTTAGGGAACGGCAACGCTTAGGGCACAGGTGAGGGTACGGAAACGTGGGAGGGTCAGGCTACGTGCTGACGCACGGGTCAGTGCCAGCGTACGGGCCAGGAGTAGGCAACGGCTTAAGGTAAGGTGTAGGGCTGGTGGGGGGTTTCTATTCCGGGCTAGGGATAGGGTTAGGGAACGGCAAGGCTTAGGGCACAGGTGAGGGTACAGAAACGTGGGAGGGTCGGGCTACGTGCTGACGCACGGGTCAGTGCCAGCGTACGGGCCAGGAGTAGGCAACGGCTTAAGGTAAGGTGTAGGGCTGGTGGTGGGTTTCTATTCCGGGCTAGGCTTAGGGTTAGGGAACGGCAAGGCTTAGGGCACAGGTGAGGGTACAGAAACGTGGGAGGGTCGGGCTACGTGCTGACGCACGGGTCACTGCCAGCGTACGGGCCAGGAGCAGGCAACGGCATAGGATAAAGTGTAGGGCTGGTGGTGGATTTGCGTTCGGGGCTAGGGTTAGGGTTAGGGAACGGCAAGGCTTAGGGCACAGGTGAGGGTACGGAAACGTGGGAGGGTCAGGCTACGTGCTGACGCACAGGTCAGTGCCAGCGTACAGGTCAGGAGTAGGGTACGGCGTAAGGTAAGGTGTAGGGCTGGTGGTGGGTTTCCGTTCCGGGCTAGGGTTAGGGTTAGGGAACGGCAAGGCTTAGGGCACATGTGAAGGTACGGAAACGTGGGAGGCTCGTGCTACGTGCTGACGCAAGGGTCAGTGCCAGCGTACGGGCCAGGAGTAGGCAACGGCGTAGGATAAAGTGTAGGCTGGTGGTGGATTTGCGTTCTGGGCTAGGGTTAGGGTTAGGGAACGGCAAGGCTTACGGCACAGGAGAGGGTACGGAAACGCCAGAGTGTAAGGCTACGTGCTGATGCACGGGGCAGTGCCAGAGTACAGGCCAGGAGTAGGCAACGGCGTAGTATAAAGTGTAGGGCTGGTGGTGGGTTTCTATTCTGGGCTAGGGTTAGGGTTAGGGAACGGCAAGGCTTAGGGCACAAGTGAGGGTACGGAAACGTGGGAGGGTCAGGCTACGTGCTGACGCACAGTTCAGTGCCAGCGTACGGGCCAGGAATAGGGTACGGCGTAAGGTAAGGTGTAGGGCTGGTGGTGGGTTTCCATTCCGGGCTAGGGTTAGGATTAGGGAACGGCAAGGCTTAGGGCACAGCTGAGGGTACGGAAACGTGGGAGGGTCAGGCTACGTGCTGACGCACTGGTCAGTGCCAACGTACGGGCCAGGAGTAGGGTACGGCGTAAGGTAAGGTGTAGGGCTTGTGGTTGATTTCCGTTCCAGGCTAGGTTTAGGGTTAGGGAACGGCAAGGCTTAGGGCAAAGGAGAGGGTACGGAAACGTGGGAGGGTCGGGCCCCGTGCTGACGCACGGGTTAGTGCCAGCATACGGGCCAGGAGTAGGCAACGGCGTAGGATAAAGTGTAGGGCTGGTGGTGGGTTTCCATTCCGGGCTAGGGTTAGGGTTAGGGAACGGCAACGCTTAGGGCACAGGTGAGGGTACGGAAACGTGGGAGGGTCAGGCTACGTGCTGACGCACGGGTCAGTGCCAGCGTACGGGCCAGGAGTAGGCAACGGCTTAAGGTAAGGTGTAGGGCTGGTGGTGGGTTTCTATTCCGGGCTAGGGTTAGGGTTAGGGAACGGCAAGGCTTAGGGCACAGGTGAGGGTACAGAAACGTGGGAGGTTCGGGCTACGTGCTGACGCACGGGTCAGTGCCAGCGTACGGGCCAGGAGTAGGCAACGGCTTAAGGTAAGGTGTAGGGCTGGTGGTGGGTTTCTATTCCGGGCTAGGGTTAGGGTTAGGGAACGGCAAGGCTTAGGGCACAGGAGAGGGTACAGAAACGTGGGAGGGTCGGGCTACGTGCTGACGCACGGGTCAGTGCCAGCGTACGGGCCAGGAGTAGGCAACGGCGTAGGATAAAGTGTAGGGCTGGTGGTGGATTTGCATTCGGGGCTAGGGTTAGGGTTAGGGAACGGCAAGGCTTAGGGCACAGGTGAGGGTACGGAAACGTGGGAGGGTCAGGCTATGTGCTGACGCACAGGTTAGTGCCAGCGTACAGGTCAGGAGTATGGTACGGCGTAAGGTACCGTGTAGGGCTGGTGGTGGGTTTCTATTCCGGGCTAGGGTTAGGGTTAGCGAACGGCAAGGCTTAGGGCACAGGTCAGGGTACGGAAACGCGGGAGGGTAAGGCTACGTGCTGATGAACGGGTCAGTGCCAGAGTACAGGCCAGGAGTAGGCAACGGCGTAGGGTAAGGTGTAGGGCTGGTGGTTGGTTTCCGGTCCAGGCTAGGGTTAGGGTTAGGGAACGGCAAGGCTTAGGGCACAGGTGAGGGTACGGAAACGTGTGAGGGTCGGGCTACGTGCTGACGCACGGGTCAGTGCCAGCGTACGGGCCAGGAATAGGGTACGGCGTAAGGTAAGGTGTAGGGCTGGTGGTGGGTTTCCGTTCTGGCCTAGGGTTAGGGTTAGGGAACGGCAAGGCTTAGGGCACAGGTGAGGGTACGGAAACGTGGGAGGGTCAGGCTACGTGCTGACGCACGGGTCAGTGCCAACGTACGGGCCAGGAGTAGGGTACGGCGTAAGGTAAGGTGTAGGGCTTGTGGTTGATTTCCGTTCCAGGCTAGGGTTAGGGTTAGGGAACGGCAACGCTTAGGGCACTGGTGAGGGTACAGAAACGTGGGAGGGTCAGGCTACGTGCTGACGCACGGGTCAGTGCCATCGTACGGGCCAGGAGTAGGCAACGGCTTAAGGTAAGGTGTAGGGCTGGTGGTGGGTTTCTATTCCGGGCTAGGGTTAGGGTTAGGAAACGGCAAGGCTTAGGGCACAGGTGAGGGTACAGAAACGTGGGAGGGTCGGGGTACGTGCTGACGCACGGGTCAGTGCCAGCGTACGGGCCAGGAGTAGGCAACGGCTTAAGGTAAGGTGTAGGGCTGGTGGTGGGTTTCTATTCCGGGCTAGGGTTAGGGTTAGGGAACGGCAAGGCTTAGGGCACAGGTGAGGGTACAGAGACGTGGGAGGGTCGGGCTACGTGCTGACGCACGGGTCAGTGCCAGCGTACGGGCCAGGAGTAGGCAACGGCGTAGGATAAAGTGTAGGGCTGGTGGTGGATTTGCGTTCGGGGCTAGGGTTAGGGTTAGGGAACGGCAAGGCTTAGGGCACAGGTGAGGGTACGGAAACGTGGGAGGGTCTGGCTACGTGCTGACGCACAGGTCAGTGCCAGCGTACATGTCAGGAGTAGGGTACGGCGTAAGGTAAGGTGTAGGGCTGGTGGTGGGTTTCTATTCCGGGCTAGGGTTAGGGTTAGGGAACGGCAAGGCATAGGGCACAGGTGAGGGTACGGAAACGTGGGAGGGTCAGTCTACGTGCTGACGCACGGGTCAGTAACAGCGTACGGGTCAGGTGTAGGTTATGGCGTAAGGTAAGGTGTAGGGCTGGTGGTGGGTTTCTATTCCGGGCTAGGGTTAGGGTTAGGGAACGGCAAGGCTTAGGGCACAGGTGAGTGTACGGAAACGTGGGAGGGTCGGGCTACGTGCTGAC
The DNA here is from genome assembly GCF_964165515.1 of Mesoplodon bidens. Taxonomy (NCBI): domain Eukaryota; kingdom Metazoa; phylum Chordata; class Mammalia; order Artiodactyla; family Ziphiidae; genus Mesoplodon; species Mesoplodon bidens. Next base: position 280,480 of record NW_027671353.1, read on the forward strand.
GCACGGGTCAGTGCCAGCGTACGGGCCAGGAGTAGGCAATGGCGTAGGATAAAGTGTAGGGCTGGTGGTGGATTTGCGTTCCGGGCTAGGGTTAGGGTTAGGGAACGGCATGGCTTAGGACACAGGTGGGGGTACGGAAACGTGGGAGGGTCAGGCTACGTGCTGACGCACGGTTCAGTGCCAGCGTACGGGCCAGGAATAGGGTACGGCGTTATGTAAGGTGTCAGGCTGGTGGTGGGTTTCCGTTCCGGGCTAGGGTTAGGGTTAGGGAACGGCAAGGCTTAGGGCACAGGTGAAGGTACGGAAACGTGGGAGGCTCTTGCTACGTGCTGACGCACGGGTCAGTGCCAGCGTACGGGCCAGGAGTAGGCAACGGCGTAGGATAAAGTGTAGGCTGGTGGTGGATTTGCGTTCTGGGCTAGGGTTAGGGTTAGGGAACGGCAAGGCTTAGGGCACAGGAGAGGGTACGGAAACGCCAGAGTGTAAGGCTACGTGCTGATGCACTGGGCAGTGCCAGAGTACAGGCCAGGAGTAGGCAAAGGCGTAGGGTAAGGTGTAGGTCTGGTGGTGGGTTTCCATTCCGGGCTAGGGTTAGGTTTAGGGAACGGCAAGGCTTAGGGCACAGGAGAGGGTACGGAAACGTGGGAGGGTCAGGCTACGTGCTGACGCACGGGTCAGTGCCAGCGTACGGGCCAGGTGTAGGCAACGGCGTAAGGTAAGGTGTAGGGCTGGTGGTTGTTTTCCGTTCCAGGCTAGGGTTAGGGTTAGGGAACAGCAAGGCTTAGGGCACAGGTGAGGGTACGGAAACGTGGGAGGGTCGGGCTACGTGCTGATGCACGGGTCAGTGCCAGCGTACGGGTCAGGAGTAGGGTACGGCGTAAGGTAAGGTGTAGGGCTGGTGGTGGGTTTCTATTCCGGGCTAGGGTTAGGGTTAGGGAACGGCAAGCCTTAGGGCACAAGTGAGGGTACAGAAACGTGGGAGGGTCAGGCTACATGCTGACGCACGGTTCAGTGCCAGCGTACGGGCCAGGAATAGGGTATGGCGTAAGGTAAGGTGTAGGGCTGGTGGTGGGTTTCCATTCCGGGCTAGGGTTAGGGTTAGGGAACGGCAAGGCTTAGGGCACAGCTGAGGGCACGGAAACGTGGGAGGGTCAGGCTACGTGCTGACGCACGGGTCAGTGCCAGCGTACGGGTCAGGAGTAGGTTATGGCGTAAGGTAAGGTGTAGGGCTGGTGGTGGGTTTCTATTCCGGGCTAGGGTTAGGGTTAGGGAATGGCAAGGCTTAGGGCACAGGTCAGGGTACGGAAACGCGGGAGGGTAAGGCTACGTGCTGATGAACGGGTCAGTGCCAGAGTACAGGCCAGGAGTAGGCAACGGCGTAGGGTAAGGTGTAGGGCTGGTGGTTGGTTTCCGTTCCAGGCTAGGGTTAGGGTTAGGGAACGGCAAGGCTTAGGGCACAGGGGAGGGTACGGAAACGTGGGAGGGTCAGGCTACGTGCTGACGCACGGGTCAGTGCCAGCGTACGGGCCAGGAGTAGGCAACGGCTTAAGGTAGCGTGTAGGGCTGGTGGTGGGTTTCTATTCCGGGCTAGGGTTAGTGTTAGGGAACGGCAAGGCTTAGGGCACAGGTGAGTGTCCAGAAACGTGGGAGGGTCGGGCTACGTGCTGACGCACGGGTCAGTGCCAGCATACGGGTCAGGAGTAGGCAACGACGTAGGATAAAGTGTAGGGCTGGTGGTGGGTTTCCATTCCGGGCTAGGGTTAGGGTTAGGGAACGGCAACGCTTAGGGCACAGGTGAGGGTACGGAAACATGGGAGGGTCAGGCTACGTGCTGACGCACGGGTCAGTGCCAGCGTACGGGCCAGGAGTAGGCAACGGCTTAAGGTAAGGTGTAGGGCTGGTGGTGGGTTTCTATTCCGGGCTAGGGTTAGGGTTAGGGAACGGCAAGGCTTAGGGCACAGGTGAGGGTACAGAAACGTGGGAGGGTCGGGCTACGTGCTGACGCACGAGTCAGTGCCAGCGTACGGCCCAGGAGCAGGCAACGGCGTAGGATAAAGTGTAGGGCTGGTGGTGGATTTGCGTTCGGGGCTAGGGTTAGGGTTAGGGAATGGCAAGGCTTAGGGCACAGGTGAGGGTACGGAAACGTGGGAGGGTCAGGCTACGTGCTGACGCACAGGTCAGTGCCAGCGTACAGGTCAGGAGTAGGGTACGGCGTAAGGTAAGGTGTAGGGCTGGTGGTGGGTTTCTATTCCGGGCTAGGGTTAGGGTTAGGGAACGGCAAGGCATAGGGCACAGGTGAGGGTACGGAAACGTGGGAGGGTCAGGCTTCGTGCTGACGCACGGGTCAGTGCCAGCGTTCGGGTCAGGAGTAGGTTATGGCGTAAGGTAAGGTGTAGGGCTGGTGGTGGGTTTCCGTTCCGGGCTAGGGTTAGGGTTAGGGAACGGCAAGGCTTAGGGCACAGGTGAGGGTACAGAAACGTGGGAGGGTCGGGCCCCGTGCTGACGCACGGGTTAGTGCCAGCATACGGGCCAGGAGTAGGCAACGGCGTAGGATAAAGTGTAGGGCTGGTGGTGGGTTTCCATTCCGGGCTAGGGTTAGGGTTAGGGAACGGCAACGCTTAGGGCACAGGTGAGGGTACGGAAACGTGGGAGGGTCAGGCTACGTGCTGACGCACGTGTCAGTGCCAGCGTACGCGCCAGGAGTAGGCAACGGCTTAAGGTAAGGTGTAGGGCTGGTGGTGGGTTTCTATTCCGGGCTAGGGTTAGGGTTAGGGAACGGCAAGGCTTAGGGCACAGGTGAGGGTACAGAAACGGGAGGTTCGGGCTACGTGCTGACGCACGGGTCAGTGCCAGCGTACGGGCCAGGAGTAGGCAACGGCTTAAGGTAAGGTGTAGGGGTGGTGGTGGGTTTCTATTCCGGGCTAGTGTTAGGGTTAGGGAACGGCAAGGCTTAGGGCACAGGTGAGGGTACAGAAACGTGGGAGGGTCGGGCTACGTGCTGACGCACGGGTCAGTGCCAGCGTACGGGCCAGGAGTAGGCAACGGCGTAGGATAAAGTGTAGGGCTGGTGGTGGATTTGCATTCGGGGCTAGGGTTAGGGTTAGGGAACGGCAAGGCTTAGGGCACAGGTGAGGGTACGGAAACGTGGGAGGGTCAGGCTACGTGCTGACGCACAGGTTAGTGCCAGCGTACAGGTCAGGAGTATGGTACGGCGTAAGGTACCGTGTAGGGCTGGTGGTGGGTTTCTATTCCGGGCTAGGGTTAGGGTTAGCGAACGGCAAGGCTTAGGGCACAGGTGAGGGCACGGAAACGTGGGAGGGTAAGGCTACGTGCTGACGCACGGGTCAGTGCCAGCGTACGGGTCAGGAGTAGGGTATGGCGTAAGGTAAGGTGTAGGGCTGGTGGTGGGTTTCTATTCCGGGCTAGGGTTAGGGTTAGGGAACGGCAAGGCTTAGGGCACAGGTGAGGGTACAGAAACGTGGGAGGGTCGGGCTACGTGCTGACGCACGGGTCAGTGCCAGCGTACGGGCCAGGAGTAGGCAACGGCGTAGGATAAAGTGTAGGGCTGGTGGTTGATTTCCGTTCCGGGCTAGTGTTAGTGTTAGGGAACGGCAAGGCTTAGGGCACAGGTGAGGTTACGGAAACGTGGGAGGGTCAGGCTACGTGCTGACGCTCGGGTCAGTGCCAGCGTACGGGCCAGGAGTAAGCAACGGCGTAAGGTAAGGTGTAGGGCTCGTGGTTGGTTTCCGTTCCAGGCTAGGGTTAGGGTTAGGGAACGGCAAGGCTTAGGGCACAGGTGAGGGTACGGAAACGTGGGAGGGTCTGGCTACGTGCTGACGCACGTGTCAGTGCCAGCGTATGGGCCAGGAGTAGGCAACGGCGTAGGATAAAGTGTATGGCTGGTGGTGGATTTGCGTTCCGGGCTAGGTTTAGGGTTAGGGAATGACAAGGCTTAGGGCACAGGTGAGGGTACGGAAACGTGGGAGGGTCAGGCTACGTGCTGACGCACAGGTCAGTGCCAGCGTACAGGTCAGGAGTAGGGTACGGCGTAAGGAAAAGTGTAGGGCTGGTGGTGGGTTTCTATTCCGGGCTAGGGTTAGGGTTAGGGAACGGCAAGGCTTAGGGCACAGGTGAGGGTACGGAAACGTGGGAGGGTCAGGGTACGTGCTGACGCACGTGTCAGTGCCAGCGTACGGGTCAGGAGTAGGGTACGGCGTAAGGTAAGGTGTAGGGCTGGTGGTGGCTTTCTATTCCCGGCTAGGGTTAGGGTTAGGGAACGGCAAGGCTTAGGGCACAGGTGAGGGTACGGAAACGTGGGAGGGTCAGGCTACGTGCTGACGCACGGGTCAGTGCCAGCATACGGGCCAGGAGTAGGCAACGGCTTAAGGTAAGGTGTTGGGCTGGTGGTGGGTTTCTATTCCGGGCTACGGTTAGGGTTAGGGAACGGCAAGGCTTAGGGCACAGGTGAGGGTACAGAAACGTGGGAGGGTTGGGCTACGTGCTGACGCACGGGTCAGTGCCAGCATACGGGTCAGGAGTAGGCAACGGCGTAGGATAAAGTGTAGGGCTGGTGGTGGGTTTCCATTCCGGGCTAGGGTTAGGGTTAGGGAACGACAACGCTTAGGGCGCTGGTGAGGGTACGGAAACGTGGGAGGGTCAGGCTACGTGCTGACGCACGGGTCAGTGCCAGCGTACGGGCCAGGAGTAGGCAACGGCTTAAGGTAAGGTGTAGGGCTGGTGGTGGGTTTCTATTCCGGGCTAGGGTTAGGGTTTGGGAACGGCAAGGCTTAGGGCACAGGTGAGGGTACAAAAACGTGGGAGGGTCGGGCTACGTGCTGACGCACGGGTCAGTGCCAGCGTACGGGCCAGGAGTAGGCAACGGCTTAAGGTAATGTGTAGGGCTGGTGGTGGGTTTCTATTCCGGGCTAGGGTTAGGGTTAGGGAACGGCAAGGCTTAGGGCACAGGTGAGGGTACAGAAACGTGTGAGGGTCGGGCTACGTGCTGACGCACGGGTCAGTGCCAGCGTACGGGCCAGGAGTAGGCAACGGCGTAGGATAAAGTGTAGGGCTGGTGGTGGATTTGCGTTCGGGTCTAGAGTTAGGGTTAGGGAACGGCAAGGCTTAGGGCACAGGTGAGGGTACGGAAACGTGGGAGGGTCAGGCTACGTGCTGACGCACAGGTCAGTGCCAGCGTACAGGTCAGGAGTAGGGTACGGCGTAAGGTAAGTTGTAGGGCTGGTGGTGGGTTTCTATTCCGGGCTAGGGTTAGGGTTAGGGAACGGCAAGGCATAGGGCACAGGTGAGGGTACGGAAACGTGGGAGGGTCAGTCTACGTGCTGACGCACGGGTCAGTGCCAGCGTACGGGTCAGGAGTAGGTTATGGCGTAAGGTATGGTGTAGGGCTGGTGGTGGGTTTCTATTCCGGGCTAGGGTTAGGGTTAGGGAACGGCAAGGCTTAGGGCACAGGTGAGGGTACGGAAACGTGGGAGGGTCGGGCTACGTGCTGACGCACGGGTCAGTGCCAGCGTACGGGCCAGGAGTAGGCAACGGCGTAGGATAAAGTGTAGGACTGGTGGTGGATTTGCGTTCCGGGCTAGGGTTAGGGTTAGGGAACGGCATGGCTTAGGGCACAGGTGAGGGTACGGAAACGTGGGAGGGTCGGGCTACGTTCTGACGCACGGTTCAGTGCCAGCGTACGGGCCAGGAATAGGGTACGGCGTAATGTAAGGTGTCAGGCTGGTGGTGGGTTTCCGTTCCGGGCTAGGGTTAGGGTTAGGGAACGGCAAGGCTTAGGGCACAGGTGAAGGTACGGAAACGTGGGAGGCTCGTGCTACGTGCTGACGCACGGGTCAGTGCCAGCGTACGGGCCAGGAGTAGGCAACGGCGTAGGATAAAGTGTAGGCTGGTGGTGGATTTGCGTTCTGGGCTAGGGTTAGGGTTAGGGAATGGCAAGGCTTAGGGCACAGGAGAGGGTACGGAAACGCCAGAGTGTAAGGCTACGTGCTGATGCACGGGGCAGTGCCAGAGTACAGGCCAGGAGTAGGCAACGGCGTAGGGTAAGGTGTAGGGCTGGTGGTGGGTTTCCATTCCGGGCTAGGGTTAGGGTTAGGGAACGGCAAGGCTTAGGGCACAGGTGAGGGTACGGAAACGTGGGAGGGTCAGGCTACGTGCTGACGCACGGGTCAGTGCCAGCGTACGGGCCAGGTGTAGGCAACGGCGTAAGGTAAGGTGTAGGGCTGGTGGTTGTTTTCCGTTCCAGGCTAGGGTTAGGGTTAGGGAACGGCAAGGCTTAGGGCACAGGTGAGGGTACGGAAACGTGGGAGGGTCGGGCTACGTGCTGATGCACGGGTCAGTGCCAGCGTACTGGCCAGGAGTAGGCAACGGCGTAGGATAAAGTGTAGGGCTGGTGGTGGATTTGCGTTCCGGGCTAGGGTTAGGGTTAGGGAACGGCAAGGCTTAGGGCACAGGTGAGGGTACGGAAGCGTGGGAGGGTCAGGCTACCTGCAGACGCACGGGTCAGTGCCAGCGTACGGGTCAGGAGTAGGGTACGGCGTAAGGTAAGGTGTAGGGCTGGTGGTGGGTTTCTATTCCGGGCTAGGGTTAGGGTTAGGGAACGGCAAGGCTTAGGGCACAAGTGAGGGTACGGAAACGTGGGAGGGTCAGGCTACGTGCTGACGCACGGTTCAGTGCCAGCGTACGGGCCAGGAATAGGGTACGGCGTAAGGTAAGGTGTAGGGCTGGTGGTGGGTTTCCATTCCGGGCTAGGGTTAGGGTTAGGGAACGGCAAGGCTTAGGGCACAGCTGAGGGCACGGAAACGTGGGAGGGTCAGGCTACGTGCTGACGCACGGGTCAGTGCCAGCGTACGGGTCAGGAGTAGGGTACGGCGTAAGGTAAGGTGTAGGGCTGGTTGTGGGTTTCTATTCCGGGCTAGGGTTAGGGTTAGGGAACGGCAAGGCTTAGGGCACAGGTCAGGGTACGGAAACGCGGGAGGGTAAGGCTACGTGCTGATGAACGGGTCAGTGCCAGAGTACAGGCCAGGAGTAGGCAACGGCGTAGGGTAAGGTGTAGGGCTGGTGGTTGGTTTCCGTTCCTGGCTAGGGTTAGGGTTAGGGAACGGCAAGGCTTAGGGCACAGGTGAGGGTACGGAAACGTGGGAGGGTCGGGCTACGTGCTGATTCACGGGTCCGTGCCAGCGTTCGGGCCAGGAGTAGGCAACGGCATAAGGTAAGGTGTAGGGCTGGTGGTGGATTTGCGTTCCGGGCTAGGGTTAGGGTTAGGGAACGGCAAGGCTTAGGGCACAGGTGAGGGTACGGAAACGTGGCAGGGTCAGGCTACGTGCTGACGCACAGCTCAGTGCCAGCGTACAGGTCAGGAGTAGGGTACGGTGTAAGGAAAAGTTTAGGGCTGGTGGTGGGTTTCTATTCCGGGCTAGGGTTAGGGTTAGGGAACGGCAAGGCTTAGGGCACAGGTGAGGGTATGGAAACGTGGGAGGGTCAGGCTACGTGCTGACGCACGTGTCAGTGCCAGCGTACGGGTCAGGAGTAGGGTACGGCGTAAGGTAAGGTGTAGGGCTGGTGGTGGGTTTCTATTCCGGGCTAGGGTTAGGGTTAGGGAACGGCAAGGCTTAGGGCACAGGTGAGGGTACGGAAACGTGGGAGGGTCAGGCTATGTGCTGACGCACGGGTCAGTGCCAGCGTACGGGCCAGGAGTAGGCAACGGCTTAAGGTAGGGTGTAGGGCTGGTGGTGGGTTTCTATTCCGGGCTAGGGTTAGGGTTAGGGAACGGCAAGGCTTAGGGCACAGGTGAGGGTACAGAAACGTGGGAGGGTCGGGCTACGTGCTGACGCACGGGTCAGTGCCAGCATACGGGTCAGGTGTAGGCAACGACGTAGGATAAAGTGTAGGGCTGGTGGTGGGTTTCCATTCCGGGCTAGGGTTAGGGTTAGGGAACGGCAACGCTTAGGGCACAGGTGAGGGTACGGAAACGTGGGAGGGTCAGGCTACGTGCTGACGCAAGGGTCAGTGCCAGCGTACGGGCCAGGAGTAGGCAACGGCTTAAGGTAAGGTGTAGGGCTGGTGGTGGGTTTCTATTCCGGGCTAGGGTTAGGGTTAGGGAACGGCAAGGCTTAGGGCACAGGTGAGGGTACAGAAACGTGGGAGGGTCGGGCTACGTGCTGACGCACGGGTCAGTGCCAGCGTACGGGCCAGGAGCAGGCAACGGCGTAGGATAAAGTGTAGGGCTGGTGGTGGATTTGCGTTCGGGGCTAGGGTTAGGGTTAGGGAACGGCAAGGCTTAGGGCACAGGAGAGGGTACGGAAACGTGGGAGGGTCAGGCTACGTGCTGACGCACAGGTCAGTGCCAGCGTACAGGTCAGGAGTAGGGTACGGCGTAAGGTAAGGTGTAGGGCTGGTGGTGGGTTTCTATTCCGGGCTAGGGTTAGGGTTAGGGAACGGCAAAGCTTAGGGCACAGGTGAGGGCACGGAAACGTGGGAGGGCCAGTCTACGTGCTGACGCACGGGTCAGTGCCAGCGTACGGGTCAGGAGTAGGTTATGGCGTAAGGTAAGGTGTAGGGCTGGTGGTGGGTTTCTATTCTGGGCTAGGGTTAGGGTTAGGGAACGGCAAGGCTTAGGGCACAGGTGAGGGTACGGAAACGTGGGAGGGTCGGGCTACGTGCTGACGCACGGGTCAGTGCCAGCGTACGGGCCAGGAGTAGGCAACGGCGTAGGATAAAGTGTAGGGCTGGTGGTGGATTTGCGTTCGGGGCTAGGGTTAGGGTTAGGGAACGGCAAGGCTTAGGGCACAGGTGAGGGTACGGAAACGTGGGAGGGTCAGGCTACGTGCTGACGCACAGGTCAGTGCCAGCGTACAGGTAAGGAGTAGGGTACGGCGTAAGGTAAGGTGTAGGGCTGGTGGTGGGTTTCTATTCCGGGCTAGGGTTAGGGTTAGGGAACGGCAAAGCTTAGGGCACAGGTGAGGGCACGGAAACGTGGGAGGGTCAGTCTACGTGCTGACGCACGGGTCAGTGCCAGCGTACGGGTCAGGAGTAGGTTATGGCGTAAGGTAAGGTGTAGGGCTGGTGGTGGGTTTCTATTCTGGGCTAGGGTTAGGGTTAGGGAACGGCAAGGCTTAGGGCACAGGTGAGGGTACGGAAACGTGGGAGGGTCGGGCTACGTGCTGACGCACGGGTCAGTGCCAGCGTACGGGCCAGGAGTAGGCAACGGGGTAGGATAAAGTGTAGGGCTGGTGGTGGATTTGCGTTCCGGGCTAGGGTTAGGGTTAGGGAACGGCATGGCTTAGGGCACAGGTGAGGGTACGGAAACGTGGGAGGGTCAGGCTACGTGCTGACGCACGGTTCAGTGCCAGCGTACGGGCCAGGAATAGGGTACGGCATAATGTAAGGTGTCAGGCTGGTGGTGGGTTTCCGTTCCGGGCTAGGGTTAGGGTTAGGGAACGGCAAGGCTTAGGGCACAGGTGAAGGTACGGAAACGTGGGAGGCTCGTGCTACGTGCTGACGCACGGGTCAGTGCCAGCGTACGGGCCAGGAGTAGGCAACGGCGTAGGATAAAGTGTAGGCTGGTGGTGGATTTGCGTTCTGGGCTAGGGTTAGGGTTAGGGAACGGCAAGGCTTAGGGCACAGGTGAGGGTACGGAAACGTGGGAGGGTCAGGTTACGTGCTGACGCACGGGTCAGTGCCAGCGTACGGGCCAGGTGTAGGCAACGGCGTAAGGTAAGGTGTAGGGCTGGTGGTTGTTTTCCGTTCCAGGCTAGGGTTAGGGTTAGGGAACGGCAAGGCTTAGGGCACAGGTGAGGGTACGGAAACGTGGGAGCGTCGGGCTACGTGCTGATGCACGGGTCAGTGCCAGCGTACTGGCCAGGAGTAGGCAACGGCGTAGGATAAAGTGTAGGGCTGGTGGTGGATTTGCGTTCCGGGCTAGGGTTAGGGTTAGGGAACGGCAAGGCTTAGGGCACAGGTGAGGGTACGGAAGCGTGGGAAGGTCAGGCTACGTGCAGACGAACGGGTCAGTGCCAGCGTACGGGTCAGGAGTAGGGTACGGCGTAAGGTAAGGTGTAGGGCTGGTGGTGGGTTTCTATTCCGGGCTAGGGTTAGGGTTAGGGAACGGCAAGGCTTAGGGCACAAGTGAGGGTACGGAAACGTGGGAGGGTCAGGCTACGTGCTGACGCACGGTTCAGTGCCAGCGTACGGGCCAGGAATAGGGTACGGCGTTAGGTAAGGTGTAGGGCTGGTGGTGGGTTTCCATTCCGGGCTAGGGTTAGGGTTAGGGAATGGCAAGGCTTAGGGCACAGCTGAGGGCACGGAAACGTGGGAGGGTCAGGCTACGTGCTGACGCACGGGTCAGTGCCAGCGTACGGGTCAGGAGTAGGGTACGGCGTAAGGTAAGGTGTAGGGCTGGTGGTGGGTTTCTATTCCGGGCTAGGGTTAGGGTTAGGGAACGGCAAGGCTTAGGGCACAGGTCAGGGTACGGAAACGCGGGAGGGTAAGGCTACGTGCTGATGAACGGGCAGTGCCAGAGTACAGGCCAGGAGTAGGCAACGGCGTAGGGTAAGGTGTAGGGCTGGTGGTGGGTTTCCATTCCGGGCTAGGGTTAGGGTTAGGGAACGGCAAGGCTTAGGGCTCAGGTCAGGGTACGGAAACGCGGGAGGGTAAGGCTACGTGCTGATGAACGGGTCAGTGCCAGAGTACAGGCCAGGAGTAGGCAACGGCGTAGGGTAAGGTGTAGGGCTGGTGGTTGGTTTCCGTTCCAGGCTAGGGTTAGGGATAGGGAACGGCAAGGCTTAGGGCACAGGGGAGGGTTCGGAAACGTGGGAGGGTCGGGCTACGTGCTGATTCACGGGTCCGTGCCAGCGTTCGGGCCAGGAGTGGGCAACGGCGTAAGGTAAGGTGTAGGGCTTGTGGTTGATTTCCGTTCCGGGATAGGGTTAGGGTTAGGGATCGGCAAGGCTTAGGGCACAGGTGAGGGTATGGAAACGTGGGAGGGTCGGGCTACGTGCAGACGCACGGGTCAGTGCCAGCGTACGGGCCAGGAGTAGGCAACGGCGTAGGATAAAGTGTACGGCTGGTGGTGGATTTGCGTACTGGGCTAGGGTTAGGGTTAGGGAACGGCAAGGCTTAGGGCACAGGTCAGGGTACGGAAACGCGGGAGGGTAAGGCTACGTGCTGATGCACGGGTCAGTGCCAGAGTACAGGCCAGGACTAGGCAACGGCGTAGGGTAAGGTGTAGGGCTGGTGGTGGGTTTTCATTCCGGGCTAGGGTTAGCGTTAGGGAAAGGCAAGGCTTAGGGCACAGGAGCGGGTACGGAAACGTGGGAGGTTCAGGCTACGTGCTGACGCACGGGTCAGTGCCAGCATACGTGCCAGGAGTAGGCAACGGCGTAAGGTAAGGTGTAGGGCTGGTGGTTGGTTTCCGTTCCAGGCTAGGGTTAGGTTTAGGGAACGGCAAGGCTTAGGGCACAGGTGAGGGTACGGAAACGTGGGAGGGTCGGGCTACGTGCTGACGCACGGGTCAGTGCCAACGTACGGGCCAGGAGCAGGCAACGGCATAGGATAAAGTGTAGGGCTAGTGGTGGATTTGCGTTCCAGGCTAGGGTTAGGGTTAGGGAACGGCAAGGCTTAGGGCACAGGTGAGGGTACGGAAACGTGGGAGGGTCGGGCTACGTGCTGACGCACGGGTCAGTGCCAGCGTACGGGCCAGGAGTAGGCAACGGCGTAGGATAAAGTGTAGGGCTGGTGGTGGATTTGCGTTCGGGGCTAGGGTTAGGGTTAGGGAACGGCAAGGCTTAGGGCACAGGTGAGGGTACGGAAACGTGGGAGGGTCAGGCTACGTGTTGACGCACAGGTCAGTGCCAGCGTACTGGTCAGGAATATGGTACGGCGTAAGGTAACGTGTAGGGCTGGTGGTGGGTTTCTATTCCGGGCTAGGGTTAGGGTTAGGGAACCGCAAGGCTTAGGGCACAGGTGAGGGCACGGAAACGTGGGAGGGTCAGGCTACGTGCTGACGCACGGGTCAGTGCCAGCGTACGGGTCAGGAGTAGGGTATGGCGTAAGGTAAGGTGTAGGGCTGGTGGTGGGTTTCTATTCCGGGCTAGGGTTAGGGTTAGGGAACGGCAAGGCTTAGGGCACAGGTGAGGTTACGGAAACGTGGGAGGGTCAGGCTACGTGTTGACGCACAGGTCAGTGCCAGCGTACAGGTCAGGAGTATGCAACGGCGTAGGATAAAGTGTAGGGCTGGTGGTTGATTTCCGTTCCGGGCTAGTGTTAGGGTTAGGGAACGGCAAGGCTTAGGGCACAGGTGAGGTTACGGAAACGTGGGAGGGTCAGGCTACGTGCTGACGCACGGGTCAGTGCCAGCGTACGGGCCAGGAGTAAGCAACGGCGTAAGGTAAGGTGTAGGGCTGGTGGTTGTTTTCCGTTCCAGGCTAGGGTTAGGGTTAGGGAACGTCAAGGCTTAGGGCACAGGTGAGGGTACGGAAACGTGGGAGGGTCGGGCTACGTGCTGACGCACGTGTCAGTGCCAGCGTACGGTCCAGGAGTAGGCAACGGCGTAGGATAAAGTGTATGGCTGGTGGTGGATTTGCGTTCCGGGCTAGGGTTAGGGTTAGGGAACGGCAAGGCTTAGGGCACAGGTGAGGGTACGGAAACGTGGCAGGGTCAGGCTACGTGCTGACGCACAGCTCAGTGCCAGCGTACAGGTCAGGAGTAGGGTACGGCGTAAGGAAAAGTGTAGGGCTGGTGGTGGGTTTCTATTCCGGGCTAGGGTTAGGGTTAGGGAACGGCAAGGCTTAGGGCACAGGTGAGGGTACGGAAACGTGGGAGGGTCAGGCTACGTGCTGACGCACGTGTCAGTGCCAGCGTACGGGTCAGGAGTAGGGTACGGCGTAAGGTAAGGTGTAGGGCTGGTGGTGGGTTTCTATTCCGGGCTTGGGTTAGGGTTAGGGAACGGCAAGGCTTAGGGCACAGGTGAGGGTACGGAAACGACGGAGGGTCAGGCTACGTGCTGACGCACGGGTCAGTGCCAGCGTACGGGCCAGGAGTAGGCAACGGCTTAAGGTAGGGTGTAGGGCTGGTGGTGGGTTTCTATTCCGGGCTAGGGTTAGGGTTAGGGAACGGCAAGGCTTAGGGCACAGGTGAGGGTACAGAAACGTGGGAGGGTCGGGCTACGTGCTGACGCACGGGTCAGTGCCAGCATACGGGTCAGGAGTAGGCAACGACGTAGGATAAAGTGTAGGGCTGGTGGTGGGTTTCCATTCCGGGCTAGGGTTAGGGTTAGGGAACGGCAACGCTTAGGGCACAGGTGAGGGTACGGAAACGTGGGAGGGTCAGGCTACGTGCTGACGCACGGGTCAGTGCCAGCGTACGGGCCAGGAGTAGGCAACGTCTTAAGGTAAGGTGTAGGGCTGGTGGTGGGTTTCTATTTCGGGCTAGGGTTAGGGTTAGGGAACGGCAAGGCTTAGGGCACAGGTGAGGGTACAGAAACGTGGGAGGGTCGGGCTACGTGCTGACGCACGGGTCAGTGCCAGCGTACGGGCCAGGAGTAGGCAACGGCTTAAGGTAAGGTGTAGGGCTGGTGGTGGGTTTCTATTCCGGGCTAGGGTTAGGGTTAGGGAACGGCAAGGCTTAGGGCACAGGTGAGGGTACAGAAACGTGGGAGGGTCGGGCTACGTGCTGACGCACGGGTCAGTGCCAGAGTACGGGCCAGGAGCAGGCAACGGCGTTGGATAAAGTGTAGGGCTGGTGGTGGATTTGCGTTCGGGGCTAGGGTTAGGGTTAGGGAACGGCAAGGCTTAGGGCACAGGTGAGGGTACGGAAACGTGGGAGGGTCAGGCTACGTGCTGACGCACAGGTCAGTGCCAGCGTACAGGTCAGGAGTAGGGTACGGCGTAAGGTAAGGTGTAGGGCTGGTGGTGGGTTTCTATTCCGGGCTAGGGTTAGGGTTAGGGAACGGCAAGGCTTAGGGCACTGGTGAGGGTACGGAAACGTGGGAGGGTCAGGCTACGTGCTGACGCACGGGTCAGTGCCAGCGTACGGCCCAGGAGTAGGCAACGGCTTAAGGTAAGGTGTAGGGCTGGTGGTGGGTTTCTATTTCGGGCTAGGGTTAGGGTTAGGGAACGGCAAGGCTTAGGGCACAGGTGAGGGTACAGAAACGTGGGAGGGTCGGGCTACGTGCTGACGCACGGGTCAGTGCCAGCGTACGGGCCAGGAGTAGGCAACGGCTTAAGGTAAGGTGTAGGGCTGGTGGTGGGTTTCTATTCCGGGCTAGGGTTAGGGTTAGGGAACGGCAAGGCTTAGGGCACAGGTGAGGGTACAGAAACGTGGGAGGGTCGGGCTACGTGCTGACGCACGGGTCAGTGCCAGCGTACGGGCCAGGAGCAGGCAACGGCGTTGGATAAAGTGTAGGGCTGGTGGTGGATTTGCGTTCGGGGCTAGGGTTAGGGTTAGGGAACGGCAAGGCTTAGGGCACAGGTGAGGGTACGGAAACGTGGGAGGGTCAGGCTACGTGCTGACGCACAGGTCAGTGCCAGCGTACAGGTCAGGAGTAGGGTACGGCGTAAGGTAAGGTGTAGGGCTGGTGGTGGGTTTCCATTCCGGGCTAGGGTTAGGGTTAGGGAACGGCAAGGCATAGGGCACAGGTGAGGTTACGGAAACGTGGGAGGGTCAGGCTTCGTGCTGACGCACGGGTCAGTGCCAGCGTTCGGGTCAGGAGTAGGTTATGGCGTAATGTAAGGTGTAGGGCTGGTGGTGGGTTTCCGTTCCGGGCTAGGGTTAGGGTTAGGGAACGGCAAGGCTTAGGGCACAGGTGAAGGTACGGAAACGTGGGAGGCTCGTGCTACGTGCTGACGCACGGGTCAGTGCCAGCGTACGGGCCAGGATTAGGCAACGGCGTAGGATAAAGTGTAGGCTGGTGGTGGATTTGCATTCTGGGCTAGGGTTAGGGTTAGGGAACGGCAAGGCTTACGGCACAGGAGAGGGTACGGAAACGCCAGAGTGTAAGGCTACGTGCTGATGCACGGGGCAGTGCCTGAGTACAGGCCAGGAGTAGGCAACGGCGTAGGTTAAAGTGTAGGGCTGGTGGTGGGTTTCTATTCCGGGCTAGGGATAGGATTAGGGAACGGCAAGGCTTAGGGCACAAGTGAGGGTACGGAAACGTGGGAGGGTCAGGCTACGTGCTGACGCACGGTTCAGTGCCAGCGTACGGGCCAGGAATAGGGTACGGCGTAAGGTAAGTTGTAGGGCTGGTGGTGGGTTTCCATTCCGGGCTAGGGTTAGGGTTAGGGAACGGCAAGGCTTAGGGCACAGCTGAGGGTACGGAAACGTGGGAGGGTCAGGCTACGTGCTGACGCACTGGTCAGTGCCAACGTACGGGCCAGGAGTAGGGTACGGCGTAAGGTAAGGTGTAGGGCTTGTGGTTGATTTCCGTTCCAGGCTAGGGTTAGGGTTAGGGAACGGCAAGGCTTAGGGCAAAGGAGAGGGTACGGAAACGTGGGAGGGTCGGGCCCCGTGCTGACGCACGGGTTAGTGCCAGCATACGGGCCAGGAGTAGGCAACGGCGTAGGATAAAGTGTAGGGCTGGTGGTGGGTTTCCATTCCGGGCTAGGGTTAGGGTTAGGGAACGGCAACGCTTAGGGCACAGGTGAGGGTACGGAAACGTGGGAGGGTCAGGCTACGTGCTGACGCACGGGTCAGTGCCAGCGTACGGGCCAGGAGTAGGCAACGGCTTAAGGTAAGGTGTAGGGCTGGTGGTGGGTTTCTATTCCGGGCTAGGGTTAGGGTTAGGGAACGGCAAGGCTTAGGGCACAGGTGAGGGTACAGAAACGTGGGAGGTTCGGGCTACGTGCTGACGCACGGGTCAGTGCCAGCGTACGGGCCAGGAGTAGGCAATGGCTTAAGGTAAGGTGTAGGGCTGGTGGTGGGTTTCTATTCCGGGCTAGGGATAGGGTTAGGGAACGGCAAGGCTTAGGGCACAGGTGAGGGTACAGAAACGTGGGAGGGTCGGGCTACGTGCTGACGCACGGGTCAGTGCCAGCGTACGGGCCAGGAGTAGGCAACGGCGTAGGATAAAGTGTAGGGCTGGTGGTGGACTTGCATTCGGGGCTAGGGTTACGTTAGGGAACGGCAAGGTTTAGGGCACAGGTGAGGGTACGGAAACGTGGGAGGGTCAGGCTACGTGCTGACGCACAGGTCAGTGCCAGCGTACAGGTCAGGAGTATGGTACGGCGTAAGGTACCGTGTAGGGCTGGTGGTGGGTTTCTATTCCGGGCTAGGGTTAGGGTTAGCGAACGGCAAAGCTTAGGGCACAGGTGAGGGCACGGAAACGTGGGAGGGTCAGGCTACGTGCTGACGCACTGGTCAGTGCCAGCGTACGGGTCAGGAGTATGGTATGGGGTAAGGTAAGGTGTAGGGCTGGTGGTGGGTTTCTATTCAGGGCTAGGGTTAGGGTTAGGGAACGGCAAGGCTTAGGGCACAGGTGAGGGTACAGAAACGTGGGAGGGTAGGGCTACGTGCTGACGCAGGGGTCAGTGCCAGCGTACGGGCCAGGAGTAGGCAACGGCGTAGGATAAAGTGTAGGGCTGGTGGTTGATTTCCGTTCCGGGCTAGTGTTAGGGTTAGGGAACGGCAAGGCTTAGGGCACAGGTGAGGTTACGGAAACGTGGGAGGGTCAGGCTACGTGCTGACGCTCGTGTCAGTGCCAGCGTACGGGCCAGGAGTAAGCAACGGCGTAAGGTAAGGTGTAGGGCTCGTGGTTGGTTTCCGTTCCAGGCTAGGGTTAGGGTTAGGGAACGGCAAGGCTTAGGGCACAGGTGAGGGTACGGAAACGTGGGAGGGTCGGGCTACGTGCTGACGCACGGGTCAGTGCCAGCGTACGGGCCAGGAGTAGGCAACGGCGTAGGATAAAGTGTATGGCTGGTGGTGGATTTGCGTTCCGGGCAAGGGTTAGGGTTAGGGAATGACAAGGCTTAGGGCACAGGTGAGGGTACGGAAACGTGGGAGGGTCAGGCTACGTGCTGACGCACAGGTCAGTGCCAGCGTACAGGTCAGGAGTAGGGTACGGCGTAAGGAAAAGTGTAGGGCTGGTGGTGGGTTTCTATTCCGGGCTAGGGTTAGGGTTAGGGAACGGCAAGGCTTAGGGCACAGGTGAGGGTACGGAAACGTGGGAGGGTCAGGCTACGTGCTGACGCACGTGTCAGTGCCAGCGTACGGGTCAGGAGTAGGGTACGGCGTAAGGTAAGGTGTAGGGCTGGTGGTGGCTTTCTATTCCCGGCTAGGGTTAGGGTTAGGGAACGGCAAGGCTTAGGGCACAGGTGAGGGTACGGAAACGTGGGAGGGTCAGGCTACGTGCTGACGCACGGGTCAGTGCCAGCGTACGGGCCAGGAGTAGGCAACGGCTTAAGGTAAGGTGTAGGGCTGGTGGTGGGTTTCTATTCCGGGCTAGGGTTAGGGTTAGGGAACGGCAAGGCTTAGGGCACAGGTGAGGGTACAGAAACGTGGGAGGGTCGGGCTACATGCTGACGCACGGGTCAGTGCCAGCGTACGGGCCAGGAGTAGGCAACGGCTTAAGGTAAGGTGTAGGGCTGGTGGTGGGTTTCTATTCCGGGCTAGGGTTAGGGTTAGGGAACGGCAAGGCTTAGGGCACAGGTGAGGGTACAGAAACGTGGGAGGGTCGGGCTACGTGCTGACGCACGGGTCAGTGCCAGCGTACGGGCCAGGAGTAGGCAACGGCGTAGGATAAAGTGTAGGGCTGGTGGTGGATTTGCGTTCGGGGCTAGGGTTAGGGTTAGGGAATGGCAAGGCCTAGGGCACAGGTGAGGGTGCGGAAACGTGGGAGGGTCACGCTATGTGCTGACGCACAGGTCAGTGACAGCGTACAGGTCAGGAGTAGGGTACGGCGTAAGGTGAGGTGTAGGGCTGGTGGTGGGTTTCTATTCCGGGCTAGGGTTAGGGTTAGGGAACGGCAAGGCATAGGGCACAGGTGAGGGTACGGAAACGTGGGAGGGTCAGTCTACGTGCTGACGCACGGGTCAGTGCCAGCGTACGGGTCAGGAGTAGGTTATGGCGTAAGATAAGGTGTAGGGCTGGTGGTGGGTTTCTATTCCGGGCTAGGGTTAGGTTTAGGGAACGGCAAGGCTTAGGGCACAGGTGAGGGTACGGAAACGTGGGAGGGTTGGGCTACGTGCTGACGCACGGGTCAGTGCCAGCGTACGGGCCAGGAGTAGGCAACGGCGTAGGATAAAGTGTAGGGCTGGTGGTGGATTTGCGTTCCGGGCTAGGGTTAGGGTTAGGGAACGGCATGGCTTAGGGCACAGGTGAGGGTACGGAAACGTGGGAGGGTTAGGCTACGTGCTGACGCACGGTTCAGTGCCAGCGTACGGGCCAGGAATAGGGTACGGCGTAATGTAAGGTGTCAGGCTGGTGGTGGGTTTCCGTTCCGGGCTAGGGTTAGGGTTAGGGAACGGCAAGGCTTAGGGCACAGGTGAAGGTACGGAAACGTGGGAGGCTCGTGCTACGTGCTGATGCACGGGTCAGTGCCAGCGTACGGGCCAGGAGTAGGCAACGGCGTAGGATGAAGTGTAGGCTGGTGGTGGATTTGCGTTCTGGGCTAGGGTTAGGGTTAGGGAACGGCAAGGCTTAGGGCACAGGAGAGGGTATGGAAACGCCAGAGTGTAAGGCTACGTGCTGATGCACGGGGCAGTGCCAGAGTACAGGCCAGGAGTAGGCAACGGCGTAGGGTAAGGTGTAGGGCTGGTGGTGGATTTCCATTCCGGGCTAGGGTTAGGGTTAGGGAACGGCAAGGCTTAGGGCACAGGTGAGGGTACGGAAACGTGGGAGGGTCA
Organism: Mesoplodon bidens; assembly: GCF_964165515.1. Taxonomy (NCBI): domain Eukaryota; kingdom Metazoa; phylum Chordata; class Mammalia; order Artiodactyla; family Ziphiidae; genus Mesoplodon; species Mesoplodon bidens. Next base: position 299,328 of record NW_027671353.1, read on the forward strand.
GGCTACGTGCTGACGCACGGGTCAGTGCCAGCGTACGGGCCAGGTGTAGGCAACGGCGTAAGGTAAGGTGTAGGGCTGGTGGTTGTTTTCCGTTCCAGGCTAGGGTTAGGGTTAGGGAACGGCAAGGCTTAGGGCACAGGTGAGGGTACGGAAACATGGGAGGGTCGGGCTACGTGCTGATGCACGGGTCAGTGCCAGCGTACTGGCCAGGAGTAGGCAACGGCGTAGGATAAAGTGTAGGGCTGGTGGTGGATTTGCGTTCTGGGCTAGGGTTAGGGTTAGGGAACGGCAAGGCTTAGGGCACAGGTGAGGTTACGGAAGCGTGGGAGGGTCAGGCTACGTGCAGACGAACGGGTCAGTGCCAGCGTACGGGTCAGGAGTAGGGTACGGCGTAAGGTAAGGTGTAGGGCTGGTGGTGGGTTTCTATTCCGGGCTAGGGTTAGGGTTAGGGAACGGCAAGGCTTAGGGCACAAATGAGGGTACGGAAACGTGGGAGGGTCAGGCTACGTGCTGACGCACGGTTCAGTGCCAGCGTACGGGCCAGGAATAGGGTACGGCGTAAGGTAAGGTGTAGGGCTGGTGGTGGGTTTCCATTCCGGGCTAGGGTTAGGGTTAGGGAACGGCAAGGCTTAGTGCACAGCTGAGGGCACGGTAACGTGGGGGGGTCAGGCTACGTGCTGACGCACGGGTCAGTGCCAGCGTACGGGTCAGGAGTAGGGTACGGCGTAAGGTAAGGTGTAGGGCTGGTGGTGGGTTTCTATTCGGGGCTAGGGTTAGGGTTAGGGAACGGCAAGGCTTAGGGCACAGGTCAGGGTACGGAAACGCGGGAGGGTAAGGCTACGTGCTGATGAACGGGTCAGTGCCAGAGTACAGGCCAGGAGTAGGCAACGGCGTAGGGTAAGGTGTAGGGCTGGTGGTTGGTTTCCGTTCCAGGCTAGGGTTAGGGTTAGGGAACGGCAAGGCTTAGGGCACAGGGGAGGGTACGGAAACGTGGGAGGGTCGGGCTACGTGCTGATTCACGGGTCCGTGCCAGCGTTCGGGCCAGGAGTGGGCAACGGCGTAAGGTAAGGTGTAGGGCTGGTGGTGGGTTTCTATTCCGGGCTAGGGTTAGGGTTAGGGAACGGCAAGGCTTAGGGCACAGGTGAGGGTACAGAAACGTGGGAGGGTCGGGCTACGTGCTGACTCACGGGTCAGTGCCAGTGTACGGGCCAGGAGTATGCAACGGCGTAGGATAAAGTGTAGGGCTGGTGGTTGATTTCCGTTCCGGGCTAGTGTTAGGGTTAGGGAACGGCAAGGCTTAGGGCACAGGTGAGGTTACGGAAACGTGGGAGGTTCAGGCTACGTGCTGACGCACGGGTCAGTGCCAGCGTACGGGCCAGGAGTAAGCAACGGCGTAAGGTAAGGTGTAGGGCTGGTGGTTGGTTTCCGTTCCAGGCTAGGGTTAGGGTTAGGGAACGGCAAGGCTTAGGGCACAGGTGAGGGTACGGAAACGTGGGAGGGTCGGGCTACATGCTGACGCACGTGTCAGTGCCAGCGTACGGGCCAGGAGTAGGCAACGGCGTAGGATAAAGTGTATGGCTGGTGGTGGATTTGCGTTCCGGGCTAGGGTTAGGGTTAGGGAACGGCAAGGCTTAGGGCACAGGTGAGGGTACGGAAACGTGGCAGGGTCAGGCTACGTGCTGACGCACAGCTCAGTGCCAGCGTACAGGTCAGGAGTAGGGTACGGCGTAAGGAAAAGTGTAGGGCTGGTGGTGGGTTTCTATTCCGGGCTAGGGTTAGGGTTAGGGAACGGCAAGGCTTAGGGCACAGGTGAGGGTACGGAAACGTGGGAGGGTCAGGCTACGTGCTGACGCACGTGTCAGTGCCAGCGTACGGGTCAGGAGTAGGGTACGGCGTAAGGTAAGGTGTAGGGCAGGTGGTGGGTTTCTATTCCGGGCTAGGGTTAGGGTTAGGGAACGGCAAGGCTTAGGGCACAGGTGAGGGTACGGAAACGTGGGAGGGTCAGGCTACGTGCTGACGCACGGGTCAGTGCCAGCGTACGGGCCAGGAGTAGGCAACGGCTTAAGGTAGGGTGTAGGGCTGGTGGTGGGTTTCTATTCCGGGCTAGGGTTAGGGTTAGGGAATGGCAAGGCTTAGGGCACAGGTGAGGGTACAGAAACGTGGGAGGGTCGGGCTACGTGCTGACGCACGGGTCAGTGCCAGCATACGGGTCAGGAGTAGGCAACGACGTAGGATAAAGTGTAGGGCTGGTGGTGGGTTTCCATTCCGGGCTAGGGTTAGGGTTAGGGAACGGCAACGCTTAGGGCACAGGTGAGGGTACGGAAACGTGGGAGGGTCAGGCTTCGTGCTGACGCACGGGTCAGTGCCAGCGTTCGGGTCAGGAGTAGGTTATGGCGTAAGGTAAGGTGTAGGGCTGGTGGTGGGTTTCCGTTCCGGGCTAGGTTTAGGGTTAGGGAACGGCAAGGCTTAGGGCACAGGTGAAGTTACGGAAACGTGGGAGGCTCGTGCTACGTGCTGACGCACGGGTCAGTGCCAGCGTACGGGCCAGGAGTAGGCAACGGCGTAGGATAAAGTGTAGGCTGGTGGTGGATTTGCGTTCTGGGCTAGGGTTAGGGTTAGGGAACGGCAAGGCTTAGGGCACAGGAGAGGGTACGGAAACGCCAGAGTGTAAGGCTACGTGCTGATGCACGGGGCAGTGCCAGAGTACAGGCCAGGAGTATGCAACGGCGTAGGATAAAGTGTAGGGCTGGTGGTGGGTTTCTATTCCGGGCTAGGGTTAGGGTTAGGGAACGGCAAGGCTTAGGGCACAAGTGAGGGTACGGAAACGTGGGAGGGTCAGGCTACGTGCTGACGCACGGTTCAGTGCCAGCGTACGGGCCAGGAATAGGGTACGGCGTAAGGTAAGGTGTAGGGCTGGTGGTGGGTTTCCATTCCGGGCTAGGGTTAGGGTTAGGGAACGGCAAGGCTTAGGGCACAGCTGAGGGTACGGAAACGTGGGAGGGTCAGGCTACGTGCTGACGCACTGGTCAGTGCCAACGTACGGGCCAGGAGTAGGGCACGGCGTAAGGTAAGGTGTAGGGCTTGTGGTTGATTTCCGTTCCAGGCTAGGGTTAGGGTTAGGGAACGGCAAGGCTTAGGGCAAAGGAGAGGGTACGGAAACGTGGGAGGGTCGGGCCCCGTGCTGACGCATGGGTTAGTGCCAGCATACGGGCCAGGAGTAGGCAACGGCGTAGGATAAAGTGTAGGGCTGGTGGTGGGTTTCCATTCCGGGCTAGGTTTAGGGTTAGGGAACGGCAACGCTTAGGGCACAGGTGAGGGTACGGAGCCGTGGGAGGGTCAGGCTACGTGCTGACGCACGGGTCAGTGCCAGCGTACGGGCCAGGAGTAGGCAACGGCTTAAGGTAAGGTGTAGGGCTGGTGGTGGGTTTCTATTCCGGGCTAGGGTTAGGGTTAGGGAACGGCAAGGCTTAGGGCACAGGTGAGGGTACAGAAACGTGGGAGGTTCGGGCTACGTGCTGACGCACGGGTCAGTGCCAGCGTACGGTCCAGTAGTAGGCAACGGCTTAAGGTAAGGTGTAGGGGTGGTGGTGGGTTTCTATTCCGGGCTAGGGTTAGGGTTAGGGAACGGCAAGGCTTAGGGCACAGGTGAGGGTACAGAAACGTGGGAGGGTCGGGCTACGTGCTGACGCACGGGTCAGTGCCAGCGTACGGGCCAGGAGTAGGCAACGGCGTAGGATAAAGTGTAGGGCTGGTGGTGGATTTGCATTCGGGGCTAGGGTTAGGGTTAGGGAACGGCAAGGCTTAGGGCACAGGTGAGGGTACGGAAACGTGGGAGGGTCAGGCTACGTGCTGACGCACAGGTTAGTGCCAGCGTACAGGTCAGGATTATGGTACGGCGTAAGGTACCGTGTAGGGCTGGTGGTGGGGTTCTATTCCGGGCTAGGGTTAGGGTTAGCGAACGGCAAGGCTTAGGGCACAGGTGAGGGTACAGAAACGTGGGAGGGTCGGGCTACGTGCTGACGCACGGGTCAGTGCCAGCATACGGGCCAGGAGTAGGCAAGGGCGTAGGATAAAGTGTAGGGCTGGTGGTTGATTTCCGTTCCGGGCTAGTGTTAGGGTTAGGGAACGGCAAGTTTAGGGCACAGGTGAGGTTACGGAAACGTGGGAGGGTCAGGCTACGTGCTGACGCACGGGTCAGTGCCAGCGTACGGGCCTGGAGTAAGCAACGGCGTAAGGTAAGGTGTAGGGCTCGTGGTTGGTTTCCGTTCCAGGCTAGGGTTAGGGTTAGGGAACGGCAAGGCTTAGGGCACAGGTGAGGGTACGGAAACGTGGGAGGGTCGGGCTACGTGCTGACGCACGTGTCAGTGCCAGCGTACGGGCCAGGAGTAGGCAACGGCGTAGGATAAAGTGTATGGCTGGTGGTGGATTTGCGTTCCGGGCTAGGGTTAGGGTTAGGGAATGACAAGGCTTAGCGCACAGGTGAGGGTACGGAAACGTGGGAGGGTCAGGCTACGTGCTGACGCACAGGTCAGTGCCAGCGTACAGGTCAGGAGTAGGGTACGGCATAAGGAAAGGTGTAGGGCTGGTGGTGGGTTTCTATTCCGGGCTAGGGTTAGGGTTAGGGAACGGCAAGGCTTAGGGCACAGGTGAGGGTACGGAAACGTGGGAGGGTCAGGCTACGTGCTGACGCATGGGTCAGTGCCAGCGTACGGGCCAGGAGTAGGCAACGGCTTAAGGTAATGTGTAGGGCTGGTGGTGGGTTTCTATTCCGGGCTAGGTTTAGGGTAAGGGAACGGCAAGGCTTAGGGCACAGGTGAGGGTACAGAAACGTGGGAGGGTCGGGCTACGTGCTGACGCACGGGTCAGTGCCAGCGTACGGGCCAGGAGTAGGCAACGGCTTAAGGTAAGGTGTAGGGCTGGTGGTGGGTTTCTATTCCGGGCTAGGGTTAGGGTTAGGGAACGGCAAGGCTTAGGGCACAGGTGAGGGTACAGAAACGTGGGAGGGTCAGGCTATGTGCTGACGCACGGGTCAGTGCCAGCGTACGGGCCAGGAGTAGGCAACGGCGTAGGATAAAGTGTAGAGCTGGTGGTGGATTTGCGTTCGGGGCTAGGGTTAGGGTTAGGGAACGGCAAGGCTTAGGGCACAGGTGAGGGTACGGAAACGTGGGAGGGTCAGGCTACGTGCTGACGCACAGGTCAGTGCCAGCGTACAGGTAAGGAGTAGGGTACGGCGTAAGGTAAGGTGTAGGGCTGGTGGTGGGTTTCTATTCCGGGCTAGGGTTAGGGTTAGGGAACGGCAAGGCATAGGGCACAGTTGAGGGTACGGAAACGTGGGAGGGCCAGTCTACGTGCTGACGCACGGGTCAGTGCCAGCGTACGGGTCAGGAGTAGGTTATGGCGTAAGGTAAGGTGTAGGGCTGGTGGTGGGTTTCTATTCCGGGCTAGGGTTAGGGTTAGGGAACGGCAAGGCTTAGGGCACAGGTGAGGGTACGGAAACGTGGGAGGGTCGGGCTACGTGCTGACGCACGGGTCAGTGCCAGCGTACGGGCCAGGAGTAGGCAACGGCGTAGGATAAAGTGTAGGGCTGGTGGTGGATTTGCGTTCGGGGCTAGGGTTAGGGTTAGGGAACGGCAAGGCTTAGGGCACAGGTGAGGGTACGGAAACGTGGGAGGGTCAGGCTACGTGCTGACGCACGGTTCAGTGCCAGCGTACGGGCCAGGAATAGGGCACGGCGTAATGTAAGGTGTCAGGCTGGTGGTGGGTTTCCGTTCCGGGCTAGGGTTAGGGTTAGGGAACGGCAAGGCTTAGGGCACAGGTGAAGGTACGGAAACGTGGGAGGCTCGTGCTACGTGCTGACGCACGGGTCAGTGCCAGCGTACGGGCCAGGAGTAGGCAACGGCGTAGGATAAAGTGTAGGCTGGTGGTGGATTTGCGTTCTGGGCTAGGGTTAGGGTTAGGGAACGGCAAGGCTTAGGGCACAGGAGAGGGTACGGAAACGCCAGAGTGTAAGGCTACGTGCTGATGCACGGGGCAGTGCCAGAGTACAGGCCAGGAGTAGGCAACGGCGTAGGGTAAGGTGTAGGTCTGGTGGTGGGTTTCCATTCCGGGCTAGGGTTAGGGTTAGGGAACGGCAAGGCTTAGGGCACAGGTGAGGGTACGGAAACGTGGGAGGGTCAGGCTACGTGCTGACGCACGGGTCACTGCCAGCGTACGGGCCAGGTGTAGGCAACGGCGTAAGGTAAGGTGTAGGGCTGGTGGTTGTTTTCCGTTCCAGGCTAGGGTTAGGGTTAGGGAACGGCAAGGCTTAGGGCACAGGTGAGGGTACGGAAACGTGGGAGGGTCGGGCTACGTGCTGATGCACGGGTCAGTGCCAGCGTACTGGCCAGGAGTAGGCAACGGCGTAGGATAAAGTGTAGGGCTGGTGGTGGATTTGCGTTCCGGGCTAGGGTTAGGGTTAGGGAACGGCAAGGCTTAGGGCACAGGTGAGGGTACGGAAGCGTGGGAGGGTCAGGCTACGTGCAGACGAACGGGTCAGTGCCAGCGTACGGGTCAGGAGTAGGGTACGGCGTAAGGTAAGGTGTAGGGCTGGTGGTGGGTTTCTATTCCGGGCTAGGGTTAGGGTTAGGGAACGGCAAGGCTTAGGGCACAAGTGAGGGTACGGAAACGTGGGAGGGTCAGGCTACGTGCTGACGCACGGTTCAGTGCCAGCGTACGGGCCAGGAATAGGGTACGGCGTAAGGTAAGGTGTAGGGCTGGTGGTGGGTTTCCATTCCGGGCTAGGGTTAGGGTTAGGGAACGGCAAGGCTTAGGGCACAGCTGAGGGCACGGAAACGTGGGAGGGTCAGGCTACGTGCTGACGCACGGGTCAGTGCCAGCGTACGGGTCAGGAGTAGGGTACGGCGTAAGGTAAGGTGTAGGGCTGGTGGTGGGTTTCTATTCCGGGCTAGGGTTAGGGTTAGGGAACGGCAAGGCTTAGGGCACAGGTCATGGTACGGAAACGCGGGAGGGTAAGGCTACGTGCTGATGAACGGGTCAGTGCCAGAGTACAGGCCAGGAGTAGGCAACGGCGTAGGGTAAGGTGTAGGGCTGGTGGTTGGTTTCCGTTCCAGGCTAGGGTTAGGGTTAGGGAACGGTAAGGCTTAGGGCACAGGGGAGGGTACGGAAACGTGGGAGGGTCGGGCTACGTGCTGATTCACGGGTCCGTGCCAGCGTTCGGGCCAGGAGTGGGCAACGGCGTAAGGTAAGGTGTAGGGCTTGTGGTTGATTTCCGTTCTGGGTTAGGGTTAGGGTTAGGGATCGGCAAGGCTTAGGGCACAGGTGAGGGTATGGAAACGTGGGAGGGTCGGGCTACGTGCATACGCATGGGTCAGTGCCAGCGTACGGGCCAGGAGTAGGCAACGGCGTAGGATAAAGTGTACGGCTGGTGGTGGATTTGCGTTCTGGGCTAGGGTTAGGGTTAGGGAACGGCAAGGCTTAGGGCACAGGTCAGGGTATGGAAACGCTGGATGGTAAGGCTACGTGCTGATGCACGGGTCAGTGCCAGAGTACAGGCCAGGACTAGGCAACGGCGTAGGGTAAGGTGTAGGGCTGGTGGTGGGTTTTCATTCCGGGCTAGGGTTAGCATTAGGGAAAGGCATGGCTTAGGGCACAGGTGAGGGTACGGAAACGTGGGAGGTTCAGGCTACGTGCTGACGCACGGGTCAGTGCCACCATACGTGCCAGGAGTAGGCAACGGCGTAAGGTAAGGTCTAGGGCTGGTGGTTGGTTTCCGTTCCAGGCTAGGGTTAGGGTTAGGGAACGGCAAGGCTTAGGGCACAGGTGAGGGTACGGAAACGTGGGAGGGTCGGGCTACGTGCTGACGCACGGGTCAGTGCCAGCGTACGGGCCAGGAGTAGGCAACGGCGTAGGATAAAGTGTAGGGCTAGTGGTGGATTTGCGTTCCAGGCTAGCGTTAGGGTTAGGGAACGGCAAGGCTTAGGGCACAGGTGAGGGTACGGAAACGTGGGAGGGTCGGGCTACGTGCTGACGCACGGGTCAGTGCCAGCGTACGGGCCAGGAATAGGGTACGGCGTTAGGTAAGGTGTAGGGCTGGTGGTGGGTTTCCATTCCGGGCTAGGGTTAGGGTTAGGGAATGGCAAGGCTTAGGGCACAGCTGAGGGCACGGAAACGTGGGAGGGTCAGGCTACGTGCTGACGCACGGGTCAGTGCCAGCGTACGGGTCAGGAGTAGGGTACGGCGTAAGGTAAGGTGTAGGGCTGGTGGTGGGTTTCTAATCCGGGCTAGGGTTAGGGTTAGGGAACGGCAAGGCTTAGGGCACAGGTCAGGGTACGGAAACGCGGGAGGGTAAGGCTACGTGCTGATGAACGGGCAGTGCCAGAGTACAGGCCAGGAGTAGGCAACGGCGTAGGGTAAGGTGTAGGGCTGGTGGTGGGTTTCCATTCCGGGCTAGGGTTAGGGTTAGGGAACGGCAAGGCTTAGGGCTCAGGTCAGGGTACGGAAACGCGGGAGGGTAAGGCTACGTGCTGATGAACGGGTCAGTGCCAGAGTACAGGCCAGGAGTAGGCAACGGCGTAGGGTAAGGTGTAGGGCTGGTGGTTGGTTTCCGTTCCAGGCTAGGGTTAGGGATAGGGAACGGCAAGGCTTAGGGCACAGGGGAGGGTTCGGAAACGTGGGAGGGTCGGGCTACGTGCTGATTCACGGGTCCGTGCCAGCGTTCGGGCCAGGAGTGGGCAACGGCGTAAGGTAAGGTGTAGGGCTTGTGGTTGATTTCCGTTCCGGGATAGGGTTAGGGTTAGGGATCGGCAAGGCTTAGGGCACAGGTGAGGGTATGGAAACGTGGGAGGGTCGGGCTACGTGCAGACGCACGGGTCAGTGCCAGCGTACGGGCCAGGAGTAGGCAACGGCGTAGGATAAAGTGTACGGCTGGTGGTGGATTTGCGTACTGGGCTAGGGTTAGGGTTAGGGAACGGCAAGGCTTAGGGCACAGGTCAGGGTACGGAAACGCGGGAGGGTAAGGCTACGTGCTGATGCACGGGTCAGTGCCAGAGTACAGGCCAGGACTAGGCAACGGCGTAGGGTAAGGTGTAGGGCTGGTGGTGGGTTTTCATTCCGGGCTAGGGTTAGCGTTAGGGAAAGGCAAGGCTTAGGGCACAGGAGCGGGTACGGAAACGTGGGAGGTTCAGGCTACGTGCTGACGCACGGGTCAGTGCCAGCATACGTGCCAGGAGTAGGCAACGGCGTAAGGTAAGGTGTAGGGCTGGTGGTTGGTTTCCGTTCCAGGCTAGGGTTAGGTTTAGGGAACGGCAAGGCTTAGGGCACAGGTGAGGGTACGGAAACGTGGGAGGGTCGGGCTACGTGCTGACGCACGGGTCAGTGCCAACGTACGGGCCAGGAGCAGGCAACGGCATAGGATAAAGTGTAGGGCTAGTGGTGGATTTGCGTTCCAGGCTAGGGTTAGGGTTAGGGAACGGCAAGGCTTAGGGCACAGGTGAGGGTACGGAAACGTGGGAGGGTCGGGCTACGTGCTGACGCACGGGTCAGTGCCAGCGTACGGGCCAGGAGTAGGCAACGGCGTAGGATAAAGTGTAGGGCTGGTGGTGGATTTGCGTTCGGGGCTAGGGTTAGGGTTAGGGAACGGCAAGGCTTAGGGCACAGGTGAGGGTACGGAAACGTGGGAGGGTCAGGCTACGTGTTGACGCACAGGTCAGTGCCAGCGTACTGGTCAGGAATATGGTACGGCGTAAGGTAACGTGTAGGGCTGGTGGTGGGTTTCTATTCCGGGCTAGGGTTAGGGTTAGGGAACCGCAAGGCTTAGGGCACAGGTGAGGGCACGGAAACGTGGGAGGGTCAGGCTACGTGCTGACGCACGGGTCAGTGCCAGCGTACGGGTCAGGAGTAGGGTATGGCGTAAGGTAAGGTGTAGGGCTGGTGGTGGGTTTCTATTCCGGGCTAGGGTTAGGGTTAGGGAACGGCAAGGCTTAGGGCACAGGTGAGGTTACGGAAACGTGGGAGGGTCAGGCTACGTGTTGACGCACAGGTCAGTGCCAGCGTACAGGTCAGGAGTATGCAACGGCGTAGGATAAAGTGTAGGGCTGGTGGTTGATTTCCGTTCCGGGCTAGTGTTAGGGTTAGGGAACGGCAAGGCTTAGGGCACAGGTGAGGTTACGGAAACGTGGGAGGGTCAGGCTACGTGCTGACGCACGGGTCAGTGCCAGCGTACGGGCCAGGAGTAAGCAACGGCGTAAGGTAAGGTGTAGGGCTGGTGGTTGTTTTCCGTTCCAGGCTAGGGTTAGGGTTAGGGAACGTCAAGGCTTAGGGCACAGGTGAGGGTACGGAAACGTGGGAGGGTCGGGCTACGTGCTGACGCACGTGTCAGTGCCAGCGTACGGTCCAGGAGTAGGCAACGGCGTAGGATAAAGTGTATGGCTGGTGGTGGATTTGCGTTCCGGGCTAGGGTTAGGGTTAGGGAACGGCAAGGCTTAGGGCACAGGTGAGGGTACGGAAACGTGGCAGGGTCAGGCTACGTGCTGACGCACAGCTCAGTGCCAGCGTACAGGTCAGGAGTAGGGTACGGCGTAAGGAAAAGTGTAGGGCTGGTGGTGGGTTTCTATTCCGGGCTAGGGTTAGGGTTAGGGAACGGCAAGGCTTAGGGCACAGGTGAGGGTACGGAAACGTGGGAGGGTCAGGCTACGTGCTGACGCACGTGTCAGTGCCAGCGTACGGGTCAGGAGTAGGGTACGGCGTAAGGTAAGGTGTAGGGCTGGTGGTGGGTTTCTATTCCGGGCTTGGGTTAGGGTTAGGGAACGGCAAGGCTTAGGGCACAGGTGAGGGTACGGAAACGACGGAGGGTCAGGCTACGTGCTGACGCACGGGTCAGTGCCAGCGTACGGGCCAGGAGTAGGCAACGGCTTAAGGTAGGGTGTAGGGCTGGTGGTGGGTTTCTATTCCGGGCTAGGGTTAGGGTTAGGGAACGGCAAGGCTTAGGGCACAGGTGAGGGTACAGAAACGTGGGAGGGTCGGGCTACGTGCTGACGCACGGGTCAGTGCCAGCATACGGGTCAGGAGTAGGCAACGACGTAGGATAAAGTGTAGGGCTGGTGGTGGGTTTCCATTCCGGGCTAGGGTTAGGGTTAGGGAACGGCAACGCTTAGGGCACAGGTGAGGGTACGGAAACGTGGGAGGGTCAGGCTACGTGCTGACGCACGGGTCAGTGCCAGCGTACGGGCCAGGAGTAGGCAACGTCTTAAGGTAAGGTGTAGGGCTGGTGGTGGGTTTCTATTTCGGGCTAGGGTTAGGGTTAGGGAACGGCAAGGCTTAGGGCACAGGTGAGGGTACAGAAACGTGGGAGGGTCGGGCTACGTGCTGACGCACGGGTCAGTGCCAGCGTACGGGCCAGGAGTAGGCAACGGCTTAAGGTAAGGTGTAGGGCTGGTGGTGGGTTTCTATTCCGGGCTAGGGTTAGGGTTAGGGAACGGCAAGGCTTAGGGCACAGGTGAGGGTACAGAAACGTGGGAGGGTCGGGCTACGTGCTGACGCACGGGTCAGTGCCAGAGTACGGGCCAGGAGCAGGCAACGGCGTTGGATAAAGTGTAGGGCTGGTGGTGGATTTGCGTTCGGGGCTAGGGTTAGGGTTAGGGAACGGCAAGGCTTAGGGCACAGGTGAGGGTACGGAAACGTGGGAGGGTCAGGCTACGTGCTGACGCACAGGTCAGTGCCAGCGTACAGGTCAGGAGTAGGGTACGGCGTAAGGTAAGGTGTAGGGCTGGTGGTGGGTTTCTATTCCGGGCTAGGGTTAGGGTTAGGGAACGGCAAGGCTTAGGGCACTGGTGAGGGTACGGAAACGTGGGAGGGTCAGGCTACGTGCTGACGCACGGGTCAGTGCCAGCGTACGGGCCAGGAGTAGGCAACGGCTTAAGGTAAGGTGTAGGGCTGGTGGTGGGTTTCTATTTCGGGCTAGGGTTAGGGTTAGGGAACGGCAAGGCTTAGGGCACAGGTGAGGGTACAGAAACGTGGGAGGGTCGGGCTACGTGCTGACGCACGGGTCAGTGCCAGCGTACGGGCCAGGAGTAGGCAACGGCTTAAGGTAAGGTGTAGGGCTGGTGGTGGGTTTCTATTCCGGGCTAGGGTTAGGGTTAGGGAACGGCAAGGCTTAGGGCACAGGTGAGGGTACAGAAACGTGGGAGGGTCGGGCTACGTGCTGACGCACGGGTCAGTGCCAGCGTACGGGCCAGGAGCAGGCAACGGCGTTGGATAAAGTGTAGGGCTGGTGGTGGATTTGCGTTCGGGGCTAGGGTTAGGGTTAGGGAACGGCAAGGCTTAGGGCACAGGTGAGGGTACGGAAACGTGAGAGGGTCAGGCTACGTGCTGACGCACAGGTCAGTGCCAGCGTACAGGTCAGGAGTAGGGTACGGCGTAAGGTAAGGTGTAGGGCTGGTGGTGGGTTTCCATTCCGGGCTAGGGTTAGGGTTAGGGAACGGCAAGGCATAGGGCACAGGTGAGGTTACGGAAACGTGGGAGGGTCAGGCTTCGTGCTGACGCACGGGTCAGTGCCAGCGTTCGGGTCAGGAGTAGGTTATGGCGTAATGTAAGGTGTAGGGCTGGTGGTGGGTTTCCGTTCCGGGCTAGGGTTAGGGTTAGGGAACGGCAAGGCTTAGGGCACAGGTGAAGGTACGGAAACGTGGGAGGCTCGTGCTACGTGCTGACGCACGGGTCAGTGCCAGCGTACGGGCCAGGATTAGGCAACGGCGTAGGATAAAGTGTAGGCTGGTGGTGGATTTGCATTCTGGGCTAGGGTTAGGGTTAGGGAACGGCAAGGCTTACGGCACAGGAGAGGGTACGGAAACGCCAGAGTGTAAGGCTACGTGCTGATGCACGGGGCAGTGCCTGAGTACAGGCCAGGAGTAGGCAACGGCGTAGGTTAAAGTGTAGGGCTGGTGGTGGGTTTCTATTCCGGGCTAGGGATAGGATTAGGGAACGGCAAGGCTTAGGGCACAAGTGAGGGTACGGAAACGTGGGAGGGTCAGGCTACGTGCTGACGCACGGTTCAGTGCCAGCGTACGGGCCAGGAATAGGGTACGGCGTAAGGTAAGTTGTAGGGCTGGTGGTGGGTTTCCATTCCGGGCTAGGGTTAGGGTTAGGGAACGGCAAGGCTTAGGGCACAGCTGAGGGTACGGAAACGTGGGAGGGTCAGGCTACGTGCTGACGCACTGGTCAGTGCCAACGTACGGGCCAGGAGTAGGGTACGGCGTAAGGTAAGGTGTAGGGCTTGTGGTTGATTTCCGTTCCAGGCTAGGGTTAGGGTTAGGGAACGGCAAGGCTTAGGGCAAAGGAGAGGGTACGGAAACGTGGGAGGGTCGGGCCCCGTGCTGACGCACGGGTTAGTGCCAGCATACGGGCCAGGAGTAGGCAACGGCGTAGGATAAAGTGTAGGGCTGGTGGTGGGTTTCCATTCCGGGCTAGGGTTAGGGTTAGGGAACGGCAACGCTTAGGGCACAGGTGAGGGTACGGAAACGTGGGAGGGTCAGGCTACGTGCTGACGCACGGGTCAGTGCCAGCGTACGGGCCAGGAGTAGGCAACGGCTTAAGGTAAGGTGTAGGGCTGGTGGTGGGTTTCTATTCCGGGCTAGGGTTAGGGTTAGGGAACGGCAAGGCTTAGGGCACAGGTGAGGGTACAGAAACGTGGGAGGTTCGGGCTACGTGCTGACGCACGGGTCAGTGCCAGCGTACGGGCCAGGAGTAGGCAATGGCTTAAGGTAAGGTGTAGGGCTGGTGGTGGGTTTCTATTCCGGGCTAGGGATAGGGTTAGGGAACGGCAAGGCTTAGGGCACAGGTGAGGGTACAGAAACGTGGGAGGGTCGGGCTACGTGCTGACGCACGGGTCAGTGCCAGCGTACGGGCCAGGAGTAGGCAACGGCGTAGGATAAAGTGTAGGGCTGGTGGTGGACTTGCATTCGGGGCTAGGGTTACGTTAGGGAACGGCAAGGTTTAGGGCACAGGTGAGGGTACGGAAACGTGGGAGGGTCAGGCTACGTGCTGACGCACAGGTCAGTGCCAGCGTACAGGTCAGGAGTATGGTACGGCGTAAGGTACCGTGTAGGGCTGGTGGTGGGTTTCTATTCCGGGCTAGGGTTAGGGTTAGCGAACGGCAAAGCTTAGGGCACAGGTGAGGGCACGGAAACGTGGGAGGGTCAGGCTACGTGCTGACGCACTGGTCAGTGCCAGCGTACGGGTCAGGAGTATGGTATGGGGTAAGGTAAGGTGTAGGGCTGGTGGTGGGTTTCTATTCAGGGCTAGGGTTAGGGTTAGGGAACGGCAAGGCTTAGGGCACAGGTGAGGGTACAGAAACGTGGGAGGGTAGGGCTACGTGCTGACGCAGGGGTCAGTGCCAGCGTACGGGCCAGGAGTAGGCAACGGCGTAGGATAAAGTGTAGGGCTGGTGGTTGATTTCCGTTCCGGGCTAGTGTTAGGGTTAGGGAACGGCAAGGCTTAGGGCACAGGTGAGGTTACGGAAACGTGGGAGGGTCAGGCTACGTGCTGACGCTCGTGTCAGTGCCAGCGTACGGGCCAGGAGTAAGCAACGGCGTAAGGTAAGGTGTAGGGCTCGTGGTTGGTTTCCGTTCCAGGCTAGGGTTAGGGTTAGGGAACGGCAAGGCTTAGGGCACAGGTGAGGGTACGGAAACGTGGGAGGGTCGGGCTACGTGCTGACGCACGGGTCAGTGCCAGCGTACGGGCCAGGAGTAGGCAACGGCGTAGGATAAAGTGTATGGCTGGTGGTGGATTTGCGTTCCGGGCAAGGGTTAGGGTTAGGGAATGACAAGGCTTAGGGCACAGGTGAGGGTACGGAAACGTGGGAGGGTCAGGCTACGTGCTGACGCACAGGTCAGTGCCAGCGTACAGGTCAGGAGTAGGGTACGGCGTAAGGAAAAGTGTAGGGCTGGTGGTGGGTTTCTATTCCGGGCTAGGGTTAGGGTTAGGGAACGGCAAGGCTTAGGGCACAGGTGAGGGTACGGAAACGTGGGAGGGTCAGGCTACGTGCTGACGCACGTGTCAGTGCCAGCGTACGGGTCAGGAGTAGGGTACGGCGTAAGGTAAGGTGTAGGGCTGGTGGTGGCTTTCTATTCCCGGCTAGGGTTAGGGTTAGGGAACGGCAAGGCTTAGGGCACAGGTGAGGGTACGGAAACGTGGGAGGGTCAGGCTACGTGCTGACGCACGGGTCAGTGCCAGCGTACGGGCCAGGAGTAGGCAACGGCTTAAGGTAAGGTGTAGGGCTGGTGGTGGGTTTCTATTCCGGGCTAGGGTTAGGGTTAGGGAACGGCAAGGCTTAGGGCACAGGTGAGGGTACAGAAACGTGGGAGGGTCGGGCTACATGCTGACGCACGGGTCAGTGCCAGCGTACGGGCCAGGAGTAGGCAACGGCTTAAGGTAAGGTGTAGGGCTGGTGGTGGGTTTCTATTCCGGGCTAGGGTTAGGGTTAGGGAACGGCAAGGCTTAGGGCACAGGTGAGGGTACAGAAACGTGGGAGGGTCGGGCTACGTGCTGACGCACGGGTCAGTGCCAGCGTACGGGCCAGGAGTAGGCAACGGCGTAGGATAAAGTGTAGGGCTGGTGGTGGATTTGCGTTCGGGGCTAGGGTTAGGGTTAGGGAATGGCAAGGCCTAGGGCACAGGTGAGGGTGCGGAAACGTGGGAGGGTCACGCTATGTGCTGACGCACAGGTCAGTGACAGCGTACAGGTCAGGAGTAGGGTACGGCGTAAGGTGAGGTGTAGGGCTGGTGGTGGGTTTCTATTCCGGGCTAGGGTTAGGGTTAGGGAACGGCAAGGCATAGGGCACAGGTGAGGGTACGGAAACGTGGGAGGGTCAGTCTACGTGCTGACGCACGGGTCAGTGCCAGCGTACGGGTCAGGAGTAGGTTATGGCGTAAGATAAGGTGTAGGGCTGGTGGTGGGTTTCTATTCCGGGCTAGGGTTAGGTTTAGGGAACGGCAAGGCTTAGGGCACAGGTGAGGGTACGGAAACGTGGGAGGGTTGGGCTACGTGCTGACGCACGGGTCAGTGCCAGCGTACGGGCCAGGAGTAGGCAACGGCGTAGGATAAAGTGTAGGGCTGGTGGTGGATTTGCGTTCCGGGCTAGGGTTAGGGTTAGGGAACGGCATGGCTTAGGGCACAGGTGAGGGTACGGAAACGTGGGAGGGTTAGGCTACGTGCTGACGCACGGTTCAGTGCCAGCGTACGGGCCAGGAATAGGGTACGGCGTAATGTAAGGTGTCAGGCTGGTGGTGGGTTTCCGTTCCGGGCTAGGGTTAGGGTTAGGGAACGGCAAGGCTTAGGGCACAGGTGAAGGTACGGAAACGTGGGAGGCTCGTGCTACGTGCTGATGCACGGGTCAGTGCCAGCGTACGGGCCAGGAGTAGGCAACGGCGTAGGATGAAGTGTAGGCTGGTGGTGGATTTGCGTTCTGGGCTAGGGTTAGGGTTAGGGAACGGCAAGGCTTAGGGCACAGGAGAGGGTATGGAAACGCCAGAGTGTAAGGCTACGTGCTGATGCACGGGGCAGTGCCAGAGTACAGGCCAGGAGTAGGCAACGGCGTAGGGTAAGGTGTAGGGCTGGTGGTGGATTTCCATTCCGGGCTAGGGTTAGGGTTAGGGAACGGCAAGGCTTAGGGCACAGGTGAGGGTACGGAAACGTGGGAGGGTCAGGCTACGTGCTGACGCACGGGTCAGTGCCAGCGTACGGGCCAGGTGTAGGCAACGGCGTAAGGTAAGGTGTAGGGCTGGTGGTTGTTTTCCGTTCCAGGCTAGGGTTAGGGTTAGGGAACGGCAAGGCTTAGGGCACAGGTGAGGGTACGGAAACATGGGAGGGTCGGGCTACGTGCTGATGCACGGGTCAGTGCCAGCGTACTGGCCAGGAGTAGGCAACGGCGTAGGATAAAGTGTAGGGCTGGTGGTGGATTTGCGTTCTGGGCTAGGGTTAGGGTTAGGGAACGGCAAGGCTTAGGGCACAGGTGAGGTTACGGAAGCGTGGGAGGGTCAGGCTACGTGCAGACGAACGGGTCAGTGCCAGCGTACGGGTCAGGAGTAGGGTACGGCGTAAGGTAAGGTGTAGGGCTGGTGGTGGGTTTCTATTCCGGGCTAGGGTTAGGGTTAGGGAACGGCAAGGCTTAGGGCACAAATGAGGGTACGGAAACGTGGGAGGGTCAGGCTACGTGCTGACGCACGGTTCAGTGCCAGCGTACGGGCCAGGAATAGGGTACGGCGTAAGGTAAGGTGTAGGGCTGGTGGTGGGTTTCCATTCCGGGCTAGGGTTAGGGTTAGGGAACGGCAAGGCTTAGTGCACAGCTGAGGGCACGGTAACGTGGGGGGGTCAGGCTACGTGCTGACGCACGGGTCAGTGCCAGCGTACGGGTCAGGAGTAGGGTACGGCGTAAGGTAAGGTGTAGGGCTGGTGGTGGGTTTCTATTCGGGGCTAGGGTTAGGGTTAGGGAACGGCAAGGCTTAGGGCACAGGTCAGGGTACGGAAACGCGGGAGGGTAAGGCTACGTGCTGATGAACGGGTCAGTGCCAGAGTACAGGCCAGGAGTAGGCAACGGCGTAGGGTAAGGTGTAGGGCTGGTGGTTGGTTTCCGTTCCAGGCTAGGGTTAGGGTTAGGGAACGGCAAGGCTTAGGGCACAGGGGAGGGTACGGAAACGTGGGAGGGTCGGGCTACGTGCTGATTCACGGGTCCGTGCCAGCGTTCGGGCCAGGAGTGGGCAACGGCGTAAGGTAAGGTGTAGGGCTGGTGGTGGGTTTCTATTCCGGGCTAGGGTTAGGGTTAGGGAACGGCAAGGCTTAGGGCACAGGTGAGGGTACAGAAACGTGGGAGGGTCGGGCTACGTGCTGACTCACGGGTCAGTGCCAGTGTACGGGCCAGGAGTATGCAACGGCGTAGGATAAAGTGTAGGGCTGGTGGTTGATTTCCGTTCCGGGCTAGTGTTAGGGTTAGGGAACGGCAAGGCTTAGGGCACAGGTGAGGTTACGGAAACGTGGGAGGTTCAGGCTACGTGCTGACGCACGGGTCAGTGCCAGCGTACGGGCCAGGAGTAAGCAACGGCGTAAGGTAAGGTGTAGGGCTGGTGGTTGGTTTCCGTTCCAGGCTAGGGTTAGGGTTAGGGAACGGCAAGGCTTAGGGCACAGGTGAGGGTACGGAAACGTGGGAGGGTCGGGCTACATGCTGACGCACGTGTCAGTGCCAGCGTACGGGCCAGGAGTAGGCAACGGCGTAGGATAAAGTGTATGGCTGGTGGTGGATTTGCGTTCCGGGCTAGGGTTAGGGTTAGGGAACGGCAAGGCTTAGGGCACAGGTGAGGGTACGGAAACGTGGCAGGGTCAGGCTACGTGCTGACGCACAGCTCAGTGCCAGCGTACAGGTCAGGAGTAGGGTACGGCGTAAGGAAAAGTGTAGGGCTGGTGGTGGGTTTCTATTCCGGGCTAGGGTTAGGGTTAGGGAACGGCAAGGCTTAGGGCACAGGTGAGGGTACGGAAACGTGGGAGGGTCAGGCTACGTGCTGACGCACGTGTCAGTGCCAGCGTACGGGTCAGGAGTAGGGTACGGCGTAAGGTAAGGTGTAGGGCAGGTGGTGGGTTTCTATTCCGGGCTAGGGTTAGGGTTAGGGAACGGCAAGGCTTAGGGCACAGGTGAGGGTACGGAAACGTGGGAGGGTCAGGCTACGTGCTGACGCACGGGTCAGTGCCAGCGTACGGGCCAGGAGTAGGCAACGGCTTAAGGTAGGGTGTAGGGCTGGTGGTGGGTTTCTATTCCGGGCTAGGGTTAGGGTTAGGGAATGGCAAGGCTTAGGGCACAGGTGAGGGTACAGAAACGTGGGAGGGTCGGGCTACGTGCTGACGCACGGCTCAGTGCCAGCATACGGGTCAGGAGTAGGCAACGACGTAGGATAAAGTGTAGGGCTGGTGGTGGGTTTCCATTCCGGGCTAGGGTTAGGGTTAGGGAACGGCAACGCTTAGGGCACAGGTGAGGGTACGGAAACGTGGGAGGGTCAGGCTTCGTGCTGACGCACGGGTCAGTGCCAGCGTTCGGGTCAGGAGTAGGTTATGGCGTAAGGTAAGGTGTAGGGCTGGTGGTGGGTTTCCGTTCCGGGCTAGGTTTAGGGTTAGGGAACGGCAAGGCTTAGGGCACAGGTGAAGTTACGGAAACGTGGGAGGCTCGTGCTACGTGCTGACGCACGGGTCAGTGCCAGCGTACGGGCCAGGAGTAGGCAACGGCGTAGGATAAAGTGTAGGCTGGTGGTGGATTTGCGTTCTGGGCTAGGGTTAGGGTTAGGGAACGGCAAGGCTTAGGGCACAGGAGAGGGTACGGAAACGCCAGAGTGTAAGGCTACGTGCTGATGCACGGGGCAGTGCCAGAGTACAGGCCAGGAGTATGCAACGGCGTAGGATAAAGTGTAGGGCTGGTGGTGGGTTTCTATTCCGGGCTAGGGTTAGGGTTAGGGAACGGCAAGGCTTAGGGCACAAGTGAGGGTACGGAAACGTGGGAGGGTCAGGCTACGTGCTGACGCACGGTTCAGTGCCAGCGTACGGGCCAGGAATAGGGTACGGCGTAAGGTAAGGTGTAGGGCTGGTGGTGGGTTTCCATTCCGGGCTAGGGTTAGGGTTAGGGAACGGCAAGGCTTAGGGCACAGCTGAGGGTACGGAAACGTGGGAGGGTCAGGCTACGTGCTGACGCACTGGTCAGTGCCAACGTACGGGCCAGGAGTAGGGCACGGCGTAAGGTAAGGTGTAGGGCTTGTGGTTGATTTCCGTTCCAGGCTAGGGTTAGGGTTAGGGAACGGCAAGGCTTAGGGCAAAGGAGAGGGTACGGAAACGTGGGAGGGTCGGGCCCCGTGCTGACGCATGGGTTAGTGCCAGCATACGGGCCAGGAGTAGGCAACGGCGTAGGATAAAGTGTAGGGCTGGTGGTGGGTTTCCATTCCGGGCTAGGTTTAGGGTTAGGGAACGGCAACGCTTAGGGCACAGGTGAGGGTACGGAGCCGTGGGAGGGTCAGGCTACGTGCTGACGCACGGGTCAGTGCCAGCGTACGGGCCAGGAGTAGGCAACGGCTTAAGGTAAGGTGTAGGGCTGGTGGTGGGTTTCTATTCCGGGCTAGGGTTAGGGTTAGGGAACGGCAAGGCTTAGGGCACAGGTGAGGGTACAGAAACGTGGGAGGTTCGGGCTACGTGCTGACGCACGGGTCAGTGCCAGCGTACGGTCCAGTAGTAGGCAACGGCTTAAGGTAAGGTGTAGGGGTGGTGGTGGGTTTCTATTCCGGGCTAGGGTTAGGGTTAGGGAACGGCAAGGCTTAGGGCACAGGTGAGGGTACAGAAACGTGGGAGGGTCGGGCTACGTGCTGACGCACGGGTCAGTGCCAGCGTACGGGCCAGGAGTAGGCAACGGCGTAGGATAAAGTGTAGGGCTGGTGGTGGATTTGCATTCGGGGCTAGGGTTAGGGTTAGGGAACGGCAAGGCTTAGGGCACAGGTGAGGGTACGGAAACGTGGGAGGGTCAGGCTACGTGCTGACGCACAGGTTAGTGCCAGCGTACAGGTCAGGATTATGGTACGGCGTAAGGTACCGTGTAGGGCTGGTGGTGGGGTTCTATTCCGGGCTAGGGTTAGGGTTAGCGAACGGCAAGGCTTAGGGCACAGGTGAGGGTACAGAAACGTGGGAGGGTCGGGCTACGTGCTGACGCACGGGTCAGTGCCAGCATACGGGCCAGGAGTAGGCAAGGGCGTAGGATAAAGTGTAGGGCTGGTGGTTGATTTCCGTTCCGGGCTAGTGTTAGGGTTAGGGAACGGCAAGTTTAGGGCACAGGTGAGGTTACGGAAACGTGGGAGGGTCAGGCTACGTGCTGACGCACGGGTCAGTGCCAGCGTACGGGCCTGGAGTAAGCAACGGCGTAAGGTAAGGTGTAGGGCTCGTGGTTGGTTTCCGTTCCAGGCTAGGGTTAGGGTTAGGGAACGGCAAGGCTTAGGGCACAGGTGAGGGTACGGAAACGTGGGAGGGTCGGGCTACGTGCTGACGCACGTGTCAGTGCCAGCGTACGGGCCAGGAGTAGGCAACGGCGTAGGATAAAGTGTATGGCTGGTGGTGGATTTGCGTTCCGGGCTAGGGTTAGGGTTAGGGAATGACAAGGCTTAGCGCACAGGTGAGGGTACGGAAACGTGGGAGGGTCAGGCTACGTGCTGACGCACAGGTCAGTGCCAGCGTACAGGTCAGGAGTAGGGTACGGCATAAGGAAAGGTGTAGGGCTGGTGGTGGGTTTCTATTCCGGGCTAGGGTTAGGGTTAGGGAACGGCAAGGCTTAGGGCACAGGTGAGGGTACGGAAACGTGGGAGGGTCAGGCTACGTGCTGACGCATGGGTCAGTGCCAGCGTACGGGCCAGGAGTAGGCAACGGCTTAAGGTAATGTGTAGGGCTGGTGGTGGGTTTCTATTCCGGGCTAGGTTTAGGGTAAGGGAACGGCAAGGCTTAGGGCACAGGTGAGGGTACAGAAACGTGGGAGGGTCGGGCTACGTGCTGACGCACGGGTCAGTGCCAGCGTACGGGCCAGGAGTAGGCAACGGCTTAAGGTAAGGTGTAGGGCTGGTGGTGGGTTTCTATTCCGGGCTAGGGTTAGGGTTAGGGAACGGCAAGGCTTAGGGCACAGGTGAGGGTACAGAAACGTGGGAGGGTCAGGCTATGTGCTGACGCACGGGTCAGTGCCAGCGTACGGGCCAGGAGTAGGCAACGGCGTAGGATAAAGTGTAGAGCTGGTGGTGGATTTGCGTTCGGGGCTAGGGTTAGGGTTAGGGAACGGCAAGGCTTAGGGCACAGGTGAGGGTACGGAAACGTGGGAGGGTCAGGCTACGTGCTGACGCACAGGTCAGTGCCAGCGTACAGGTAAGGAGTAGGGTACGGCGTAAGGTAAGGTGTAGGGCTGGTGGTGGGTTTCTATTCCTGGCTAGGGTTAGGGTTAGGGAACGGCAAGGCATAGGGCACAGTTGAGGGTACGGAAACGTGGGAGGGCCAGTCTACGTGCTGACGCACGGGTCAGTGCCAGCGTACGGGTCAGGAGTAGGTTATGGCGTAAGGTAAGGTGTAGGGCTGGTGGTGGGTTTCTATTCCGGGCTAGGGTTAGGGTTAGGGAACGGCAAGGCTTAGGGCACAGGTGAGGGTACGGAAACGTGGGAGGGTCGGGCTACGTGCTGACGCACGGGTCAGTGCCAGCGTACGGGCCAGGAGTAGGCAACGGCGTAGGATAAAGTGTAGGGCTGGTGGTGGATTTGCGTTCGGGGCTAGGGTTAGGGTTAGGGAACGGCAAGGCTTAGGGCACAGGTGAGGGTACGGAAACGTGGGAGGGTCAGGCTACGTGCTGACGCACGGTTCAGTGCCAGCGTACGGGCCAGGAATAGGGTACGGCGTAATGTAAGGTGTCAGGCTGGTGGTGGGTTTCCGTTCCGGGCTAGGGTTAGGGTTAGGGAACGGCAAGGCTTAGGGCACAGGTGAAGGTACGGAAACGTGGGAGGCTCGTGCTACGTGCTGACGCACGGGTCAGTGCCAGCGTACGGGCCAGGAGTAGGCAACGGCGTAGGATAAAGTGTAGGCTGGTGGTGGATTTGCGTTCTGGGCTAGGGTTAGGGTTAGGGAACGGCAAGGCTTAGGGCACAGGAGAGGGTACGGAAACGCCAGAGTGTAAGGCTACGTGCTGATGCACGGGGCAGTGCCAGAGTACAGGCCAGGAGTAGGCAACGGCGTAGGGTAAGGTGTAGGTCTGGTGGTGGGTTTCCATTCCGGGCTAGGGTTAGGGTTAGGGAACGGCAAGGCTTAGGGCACAGGTGAGGGTACGGAAACGTGGGAGGGTCAGGCTACGTGCTGACGCACGGGTCACTGCCAGCGTACGGGCCAGGTGTAGGCAACGGCGTAAGGTAAGGTGTAGGGCTGGTGGTTGTTTTCCGTTCCAGGCTAGGGTTAGGGTTAGGGAACGGCAAGGCTTAGGGCACAGGTGAGGGTACGGAAACGTGGGAGGGTCG
Organism: Mesoplodon bidens; assembly: GCF_964165515.1. Classification (NCBI taxonomy): domain Eukaryota; kingdom Metazoa; phylum Chordata; class Mammalia; order Artiodactyla; family Ziphiidae; genus Mesoplodon; species Mesoplodon bidens. Next base: position 322,364 of record NW_027671353.1, read on the forward strand.
GGCTACGTGCTGATGCACGGGTCAGTGCCAGCGTACTGGCCAGGAGTAGGCAACGGCGTAGGATAAAGTGTAGGGCTGGTGGTGGATTTGCGTTCCGGGCTAGGGTTAGGGTTAGGGAACGGCAAGGCTTAGGGCACAGGTGAGGGTACGGAAGCGTGGGAGGGTCAGGCTACGTGCAGACGAACGGGTCAGTGCCAGCGTACGGGTCAGGAGTAGGGTACGGCGTAAGGTAAGGTGTAGGGCTGGTGGTGGGTTTCTATTCCGGGCTAGGGTTAGGGTTAGGGAACGGCAAGGCTTAGGGCACAAGTGAGGGTACGGAAACGTGGGAGGGTCAGGCTACGTGCTGACGCACGGTTCAGTGCCAGCGTACGGGCCAGGAATAGGGTACGGCGTAAGGTAAGGTGTAGGGCTGGTGGTGGGTTTCCATTCCGGGCTAGGGTTAGGGTTAGGGAACGGCAAGGCTTAGGGCACAGCTGAGGGCACGGAAACGTGGGAGGGTCAGGCTACGTGCTGACGCACGGGTCAGTGCCAGCGTACGGGTCAGGAGTAGGGTACGGCGTAAGGTAAGGTGTAGGGCTGGTGGTGGGTTTCTATTCCGGGCTAGGGTTAGGGTTAGGGAACGGCAAGGCTTAGGGCACAGGTCATGGTACGGAAACGCGGGAGGGTAAGGCTACGTGCTGATGAACGGGTCAGTGCCAGAGTACAGGCCAGGAGTAGGCAACGGCGTAGGGTAAGGTGTAGGGCTGGTGGTTGGTTTCCGTTCCAGGCTAGGGTTAGGGTTAGGGAACGGTAAGGCTTAGGGCACAGGGGAGGGTACGGAAACGTGGGAGGGTCGGGCTACGTGCTGATTCACGGGTCCGTGCCAGCGTTCGGGCCAGGAGTGGGCAACGGCGTAAGGTAAGGTGTAGGGCTTGTGGTTGATTTCCGTTCTGGGTTAGGGTTAGGGTTAGGGATCGGCAAGGCTTAGGGCACAGGTGAGGGTATGGAAACGTGGGAGGGTCGGGCTACGTGCATACGCATGGGTCAGTGCCAGCGTACGGGCCAGGAGTAGGCAACGGCGTAGGATAAAGTGTACGGCTGGTGGTGGATTTGCGTTCTGGGCTAGGGTTAGGGTTAGGGAACGGCAAGGCTTAGGGCACAGGTCAGGGTATGGAAACGCTGGATGGTAAGGCTACGTGCTGATGCACGGGTCAGTGCCAGAGTACAGGCCAGGACTAGGCAACGGCGTAGGGTAAGGTGTAGGGCTGGTGGTGGGTTTTCATTCCGGGCTAGGGTTAGCATTAGGGAAAGGCATGGCTTAGGGCACAGGTGAGGGTACGGAAACGTGGGAGGTTCAGGCTACGTGCTGACGCACGGGTCAGTGCCACCATACGTGCCAGGAGTAGGCAACGGCGTAAGGTAAGGTCTAGGGCTGGTGGTTGGTTTCCGTTCCAGGCTAGGGTTAGGGTTAGGGAACGGCAAGGCTTAGGGCACAGGTGAGGGTACGGAAACGTGGGAGGGTCGGGCTACGTGCTGACGCACGGGTCAGTGCCAGCGTACGGGCCAGGAGTAGGCAACGGCGTAGGATAAAGTGTAGGGCTAGTGGTGGATTTGCGTTCCAGGCTAGCGTTAGGGTTAGGGAACGGCAAGGCTTAGGGCACAGGTGAGGGTACGGAAACGTGGGAGGGTCGGGCTACGTGCTGACGCACGGGTCAGTGCCAGCGTACGGGCCAGGAGTAGGCAACGGCGTAGGATAAAGTGTAGGGCTGGTGGTGGATTTGCGTTCGGGGCTAGGGTTAGGGTTAGGGAACGGCAAGGCTTAGGGCACAGGTGAGGGTACGGAAACGTGGGAGGGTCAGGCTACGTGCTGACGCACAGGTCAGTGCCAGGGTACAGGTCAGGAATATGGTACGGCGTAAGGTAACGTGTAGGGCTGGTGGTGGGTTTCTATTCCGGGCTAGGGTTAGGGTTAGGGAACCGCAAGGCTTAGGGCACAGGTGAGGGCACGGAAACGTGGGAGGGTCAGGCTACGTGCTGACGCACGGGTCAGTGCCAGCGTACGGGTCAGGAGTAGGGTATGGCGTAAGGTAAGGTGTAGGGCTGGTGGTGGGTTTCTATTCCGGGCTAGGGTTAGGGTTAGGGAACGGCAAGGCTTAGGGCACAGGTGAGGGTACAGAAACGTGGGAGGGTCGGGCTACGTGCTGACGCACGGGTCAGTGCCAGCGTACGGGCCAGGAGTATGCAACGGCGTAGGATAAAGTGTAGGGCTGGTGGTTGTTTTCCGTTCCGGGCTAGTGTTAGGGTTAGGGCACGGCAAGGCTTAGGGCACAGGTGAGGTTACGGAAACGTGGGAGGGTCAGGCTACGTGCTGACGCACGGGTCAGTGCCAGCGTACGGGCCAGGAGTAAGCAACGGCGTAAGGTAAGGTGTAGGGCTGGTGGTTGGTTTCCGTTCCAGGCTAGGGTTAGGGTTAGGGAACGGCAAGGCTTAGGGCACAGGTGAGGGTACGGAAACGTGGGAGGGTCGGGCTACGTGCTGACGCACGTGTCAGTGCCAGCGTACGGGCCAGGAGTAGGCAACGGCGTAGGATAAAGTGTATGGCTGGTGGTGGATTTGCGTTCCAGGCTAGGGTTAGGGTTAGGGAACGGCAAGGCTTAGGGCACAGGTGAGGGTACGGAAACGTGGCAGGGTAAGGCTACGTGCTGACGCACAGCTCAGTGCCAGCGTACAGGTCAGGAGTAGGTTACGGCATAAGGAAAAGTGTAGGGCTGGTGGTGGGTTTCTATTCCGGGCTAGGGTTAGGGTTAGGGAACGGCAAGGCTTAGGGCACAGGTGAGGGTACGGAAACGTGGGAGGGTCAGGCTACGTGCTGACGCACGGGTCAGTGCCAGCGTACGGGCAAGGAGTAGGCAACGGCTTAAGGTAGGGTGTAGGGCTGGTGGTGGGTTTCTATTCCGGGCTAGGGTTAGGGTTAGGGAACGGCAAGGCTTAGGGCACAGGTGAGGGTACGGAAACGTGGGAGGGTCAGGCTACGTGCTGACGCACGGGTCAGTGCCAGCGTACGGGCCAGGAGTAGGCAACGGCGTAGGATAAAGTGTAGGGCTGGTGGTTGATTTCCGTTCCGGGCTAGTGTTAGGGTTAGGGAACGGCAAGGCTTAGGGCACAGGTGAGGTTACGGAAACGTGGGAGGGTCAGGCTACGTGCTGACGCTCGGGTCAGTGCCAGCGTACGGGCCAGGAGTAAGCAACGGCGTAAAGTAAGGTGTAGGGCTCGTGGTTGGTTTCCGTTCCAGGCTAGGGTTAGGGTTAGGGAACGGCAAGGCTTAGGGCACAGGTGAGGGTACGGAAACGTGGGAGGGTCGGGCTACGTGCTGACGCACGTGTCAGTGCCAGCGTACGGGCCAGGAGTAGGCAACCGCGTAGGATAAAGTGTATGGCTGGTGGTGGATTTGCGTTCCGGGCTAGGGTTAGGGTTAGGGAACGGCAAGGCTTAGGGCACAGGTGAGGGTACGGAAACGTGGGAGGGTCAGGCTACGTGCTGACGCACAGGTTAGTGCCAGCGTACAGGTCAGGAGTATGGTACGGCGTAAGGTACCGTGTAGGGCTGGTGGTGGGTTTCTATTCCGGGCTAGGGTTAGGGTTAGCGAACGGCAAGGCTTAGGGCACAGGTGAGGGTACGGAAACGTGGGAGGGTCAGGCTACGTGCTGACGCACGGGTCAGTGCCAGCGTACGGGCCAGGAGTAGGCAACGGCGTAGGATAAAGTGTAGGGCTGGTGGTTGATTTCCGTTCCGGGCTAGTGTTAGGGTTAGGGAACGGCAAGGCTTAGGGCACAGGTGAGGTTACGGAAACGTGGGAGTGTCAGGCTACGTGCTGACGCTCGGGTCAGTGCCAGCGTACGGGCCAGGAGTAAGCAACGGCGTAAGGTAAGGTGTAGGGCTCGTGGTTGGTTTCCGTTCCAAGCTAGGGTTAGGGTTAGGGAACGGCAAGGCTTAGGGCACAGGTGAGGGTACGGAAACGTGGGAGGGTCGGGCTACGTGCAGACGCACGTGTCAGTGCCAGCGTACGGGCCAGGAGTAGGCAACCGCGTAGGATAAAGTGTATGGCTGGTGGTGGATTTCCGTTCCGGGCTAGGGTTAGGGTTAGGGAATGACAAGGCTTAGGGCACAGGTGAGGGTACGGAAACGTGGGAGGGTCAGGCTACGTGCTGACGCACAGGTCAGTGCCAGCGTACAGGTCAGGAGTAGGGTACGGCGTAAGGAAAAGTGTAGGGCTGGTGGTGGGTTTCTATTCCGGGCTAGGGTTAGGGTTAGGGAACGGCAAAGCTTAGGGCACAGGTGAGGGTACGGAAACGTGGGAGGGTCAGGCTACATGCTGACGCACGTGTCAGTGCCAGCGTACGGGTCAGGAGTAGGGTACGGCGTAAGGTAAGGTGTAGGGCTGGTGGTGGCTTTCTATTCCCGGCTAGGGTTAGGGTTAGGGAACGGCAAGGCTTAGGGCACAGGTGAGGGTACGGAAACGTGGGAGGGTCAGGCTACGTGCTGACGCCCGGGTCAGTGCCAGCGTACGGGCCAGGAGTAGGCAACGGCTTAAGGTAAGGTGTAGGGCTGGTGGTGGGTTTCTATTCCGGGCTAGGGTTAGGGTTAGGGAACGGCAAGGCTTAGGGCACAGGTGAGGGTACAGAAACGTGGGAGGGTCGGGCTACGTGCTGACGCACGGGTCAGTGCCAGCATACGGGTCAGGAGTAGGCAACGGCGTAGGATAAAGTGTAGGGCTGGTGGTGGATTTGCGTTCTGGGCTAGGGTTAGGGTTAGGGAACGGCAAGGCTTAGGGCACAGGAGAGGGTACGGAAACGCCAGAGTGTAAGGCTACGTGCTGATGCACGGTGCTGTGCCAGAGTACAGGCCAGGAGTAGGCAACGGCGTAGGGTAAGGTGTAGGTCTGGTGGTGGGTTTCCATTCCGGGCTAGGGTTAGGGTTAAGGAACGGCAAGGCTTAGGGCACAGGTGAGGGTACGGAAACGTGGGAGGGTCAGGCTACGTGCTGACGCACGGGTCAGTGCCAGCGTAAGGGCCAGGTGTAGGCAACGGCATAAGGTAAGGTGTAGGGCTGGTGGTTGTTTTCCGTTCCAGGCTAGGGTTAGGGTTAGGGAATGGCAAGGCTTAGGGCACAGGTGAGGGTACGGAAACGTGGGAGGGTCGGGCTACGTGCTGATGCACGGGTCAGTGCCAGCGTACTGGCCAGGAGTAGGCAACGGCGTAAGATAAAGTGTAGGGCTGGTGGTGGATTTGCGTTCCGGGCTAGGGTTAGGGTTAGGGAACGGCAAGGCTTAGGGCACAGGTGAGGGTACGGAAGCGTGGGAGGGTCAGGCTACGTGCAGACGAACGGGTCAGTGCCAGCGTACGGGTCAGGAGTAGGGTACGGCGTAAGGTAAGGTGTAGGGCTGGTGGTGGGTTTCTATTCCGGGCTAGGGTTAGGGTTAGGGAATGGCAAGGCTTAGGGCACAGGTGAGGGTACAGAAACGTGGGAGGGTCGGGCTACGTGCTGACGCACGGGTCAGTGCCAGCATACGGGTCAGGAGTAGGCAACGACGTAGGATAAAGTGTAGGGCTGGTGGGGGGTTTCCATTCCGGGCTAGGGTTAGGGTTAGGGAACGGCAACGCTTAGGGCACAGGTGAGGGTACGGAAACGTGGGAGGGTCAGGCTTCGTGCTGACGCACGGGTCAGTGCCAGCGTTCGGGTCAGGAGTAGGTTATGGCGTAAGGTAAGGTGTAGGGCTGGTGGTGGGTTTCCGTTCCGGGCTAGGGTTAGGGTTAGGGAACGGCAAGGCTTAGGGCACAGGTGAAGTTACGGAAACGTGGGAGGCTCGTGCTACGTGCTGACGCACGGGTCAGTGCCAGCGTACGGGCCAGGAGTAGGCAACGGCGTAGGATAAAGTGTAGGCTGGTGGTGGATTTGCGTTCTGGGCTAGGGTTAGGGTTACGGAACGGCAAGGCTTAGGGCACAGGAGAGGGTACGGAAACGCCAGAGTGTAAGGCTACGTGCTGATGCACGGGTCAGTGCCAGCGTACGGGCCAGGAGTAGGCAACGGCTTAAGGTAAGGTGTAGGGGTGGTGTTGGGTTTCTATTCCGGGCTAGGGTTAGGGTTAGGGAACGGCAAGGCTTAGGGCACAGGTGAGGGTACAGAAACGTGGGAGGGTCAGGCTACGTGCTGACGCACGGTTCAGTGCCAGGGTACGGGCCAGGAATAGGGTACGGCGTAAGGTAAGGTGTAGGGCTGGTGGTGGGTTTCCATTCCGGGCTAGGGTTAGGATTAGGGAACGGCAAGGCTTAGGGCACAGCTGAGGGTACGGAAACGTGGGAGGGTCAGGCTACGTGCTGACGCACTGGTCAGTGCCAATGTACGGGCCAGGAGTAGGGTACGGCGTAAGGTAAGGTGTAGGGCTTGTGGTTGATTTCCGTTCCAGGCTAGGGTTAGGGTTAGGGAACGGCAAGGCTTAGGGCAAAGGAGAGGGTACGGAAACGTGGGAGGGTCGGGCCCCGTGCTGACGCACGGGTTAGTGCCAGCATACGGGCCAGGAGTAGGCAACGGCGTAGGATAAAGTGTAGGGCTGGTGGTGGGTTTCCATTCCGGGCTAGGGTTAGGGTTAGGGAACGGCAACGCTTAGGGCACAGGTGAGGGTACGGAAACGTGGGAGGGTCAGGCTACGTGCTGACGCACGGGTCAGTGCCAGCGTACGGGCCAGGAGTAGGCAACGGCTTAAGGTAAGGTGTAGGGCTGGTGGTGGGTTTCTATTCCGGGCTAGGGTTAGGGTTAGGGAACGGCAAGGCTTAGGGCACAGGTGAGGGTACAGAAACGGGAGGTTCGGGCTACGTGCTGACGCACGGGTCAGTGCCAGCGTACGGGCCAGGAGTAGGCAACGGCTTAAGGTAAGGTGTAGGGCTGGTGGTGGGTTTCTATTCCGGGCTAGGGTTAGGGTTAGGGAACGGCAAGGCTTAGGGCACAGGTGAGGGTACAGAAACGTGGGAGGGTCGGGCTACGTGCTGACGCACGGGTCAGTGCCAGCGTACGGGCCAGGAGTAGGCAACGGCGTAGGATAAAGTGTAGGGCTGGTGGTGGATTTGCATTCGGGGCTAGGGTTAGGGTTAGGGAACGGCAAGGCTTAGGGCACAGGTGAGGGTACGGAAACGTGGGAGGGTCAGGCTACGTGCTGACGCACAGGTTAGTGCCAGCGTACAGGTCAGGAGTATGGTACGGCGTAAGGTACCGTGTAGGGCTGGTGGTGGGTTTCTATTCCGGGCTAGGGTTAGGGTTAGCGAACGGCAAGGCTTAGGGCACAGGTGAGGGCACGGAAACGTGGGAGGGTCAGGCTACGTGCTGACGCACGGGTCAGTGCCAGCGTACGGGTCAGGAGTAGGGTATGGCGTAAGGTAAGGTGTAGGGCTGGTGGTGGGTTTCTATTCCGGGCTAGGGTTAGGGTTAGGGAACGGCAAGGCTTAGGGCACAGGAGAGGGTACGGAAACGTGGGAGGTTCAGGCTACGTGCTGACGCATGGGTCAGTGCCAGCATATGTGCCAGGAGTAGGCAACGGCGTAAGGTAAGGTGTAGGGCTGGTGGTTGGTTTCCGTTCCAGGCTAGGGTTAGGGTTAGGGAACGGCAAGGCTTAGGGCACAGGTGAGGGTACGGAAACGTGGGAGGGTCGGGCTACGTGCTGACGCACGGGTCAGTGCCAGCGTACGGGCCAGGAGTAGGCAACGGCGTAGGATAAAGTGTAGGGCTAGTGGTGGATTTGCGTTCCAGGCTAGGGTTAGGGTTAGGGAACGGCAAGGCTTAGGGCACAGGTGAGGGTACGGAAACGTGGGAGGGTCGGGCTACGTGCTGACGCACGGGTCAGTGCTAGCGTACGGGCCAGGAGTAGGCAACGGCGTAGGATAAAGTGTAGGGCTGGTGGTGGATTTGCGTTCGGGGCTAGGGTTAGGGTTAGGGAACGGCAAGGCTTAGGGCACAGGTGAGGGTACGGAAACGTGGGAGGGTCAGGCTACGTGCTGACGCACAGGTCAGTGCCAGCGTACAGGTCAGGAATATGGTACGGTGTAAGGTAACGTGTAGGGCTGGTGGTGGGTTTCTATTCCGGGCTAGGGTTAGGGTTAGGGAACCGCAAGGCTTAGGGCACAGGTGAGGGAACGGAAACGTGGGAGGGTCAGGCTACGTGCTGACGCACGTGTCAGTGCCAGCGTACGGGTCAGGAGTAGGGTATGGCGTAAGGTAAGGTGTAGGGCTGGTGGTTGGTTTCTATTCCGGGCTAGGGTTAGGGTTAGGGAACGGCAAGGCTTAGGGCACAGGTGAGGGTACAGAAACGTGGGAGGGTCGGGCTACGTGCTGACGCACGGGTCAGTGCCAGCGTACGGGCCAGGAGTATGCAACGGAGTAGGATAAAGTGTAGGGCTTGTGGTTGATTTCCGTTCCGGGCTAGTGTTAGGGTTAGGGAACGGCAAGGCTTAGGGCACAGGTGAGGTTACGGAAACGTGGGAGGGTCAGGCTACGTGCTGACGCACGGGTCAGTGCCAGCGTACGGGCCAGGAGTAAGCAACGGCGTAAGGTAAGGTGTAGGGCTGGTGGTTGGTTTCCGTTCCAGGCTAGGGTTAGGGTTATGGAACGGCAAGGCTTAGGGCACAGGTGAGGGTACGGAAACGTGGGAGGGTCGGGCTACGTGCTGACGCACGTGTCAGTGCCAGCGTACGGGCCAGGAGTAGGCAACGGCGTAGGATAAAGTGTATGGCTGGTGGTGGATTTGCGTTCCGGGCTAGGGTTAGGGTTAGGGAACGGCAAGGCTTAGGGCACAGGTGAGGGTACGGAAACGTGGCAGGGTCAGGCTACGTGCTGACGCACAGCTCAGTGCCAGCGTACAGGTCAGGAGTAGGGTACGGTGTAAGGAAAAGTTTAGGGCTGGTGGTGGGTTTCTATTCCGGGCTAGGGTTAGGGTTAGGGAACGGCAAGGCTTAGGGCACAGGTGAGGGTATGGAAACGTGGGAGGGTCAGGCTACGTGCTGACGCACGTGTCAGTGCCAGCGTACGGGTCAGGAGTAGGGTACGGCGTAAGGTAAGGTGTTGGGCTGGTGGTGGGTTTCTATTCCGGGCTAGGGTTAGGGTTAGGGAACGGCAAGGCTTAGGGCACAGGTGAGGGTACGGAAACGTGGGAGGGTCAGGCTATGTGCTGACGCACGGGTCAGTGCCAGCGTACGGGCCAGGAGTAGGCAACGGCTTAAGGTAGGGTGTAGGGCTGGTGGTGGGTTTCTATTTCGGGCTAGGGTTAGGGTTAGGGAACGGCAAGGCTTAGGGCATAGGTGAGGGTACAGAAACGTGGGAGGGTCGGGCTACGTGCTGACGCACGGGTCAGTGCCAGCATACGGGTCAGGTGTAGGCAACGACGTAGGATAAAGTGTAGGGCTGGTGGTGGGTTTCCATTCCGGGCTAGGGTTAGGGTTAGGGAACGGCAACGCTTAGGGCACAGGTGAGGGTACGGAAACGTGGGAGGGTCAGGCTACGTGCTGACGCAAGGGTCAGTGCCAGCGTACGGGCCAGGAGTAGGCAACGGCTTAAGGTAAGGTGTAGGGCTGGTGGTGGGTTTCTATTCCGGGCTAGGGTTAGGGTTAGGGAACGGCAAGGCTTAGGGCACAGGTGAGGGTACAGAAACGTGGGAGGGTCGGGCTACGTGCTGACGCACGGGTCAGTGCCAGCGTACGGGCCAGGAGCAGGCAACGGCGTAGGATAAAGTGTAGGGCTGGTGGTGGATTTGCGTTCGGGGCTAGGGTTAGGGTTAGGGAACGGCAAGGCTTAGGGCACAGGTGAGGGTACGGAAACGTGGGAGGGTCAGGCTACGTGCTGACGCACAGGTCAGTGCCAGCGTACAGGTCAGGAGTAGGGTACGGCGTAAGGTAAGGTGTAGGGCTGGTGGTGGGTTTCTATTCCGGGCTAGGGTTAGGGTTAGGGAACGGCAAAGCTTAGGGCACAGGTGAGGGCACGGAAACGTGGGAGGGCCAGTCTACGTGCTGACGCACGGGTCAGTGCCAGCGTACGGGTCAGGAGTAGGTTATGGCGTAAGGTAAGGTGTAGGGCTGGTGGTGGGTTTCTATTCCGGGCTAGGGTTAGGGTTAGGGAACGGCAAGGCTTAGGGCACAGGTGAGGGTACGGAAACGTGGGAGGGTCGGGCTACGTGCTGACGCACGGGTCAGTGCCAGCGTACGGGCCCGGAGTAGGCAACGGCGTAGGATAAAGTGTAGGGCTGGTGGTGGATTTGCGTTCCGGGCTAGGGTTAGGGTTAGGGAACGGCATGGCTTAGGGCACAGGTGGGGGTACGGAAACGTGGGAGGGTCAGGCTACGTGCTGACGCACGGTTCAGTGCCAGCGTACGGGCCAGGAATAGGGTACGGCGTAATGTAAGGTGTCAGGCTGGTGGTGGGTTTCCGTTCCGGGCTAGGGTTAGGGTTAGGGAACGGCAAGGCTTAGGGCACAGGTGAAGGTACGGAAACGTGGGAGGCTCGTGCTACGTGCTGACGCACGGGTCAGTGCCAGCGTACGGGCCAGGAGTAGGCAACGGCGTAGGATAAAGTGTAGGCTGGTGGTGGATTTGCGTTCTGGGCTAGGGTTAGGGTTAGGGAACGGCAAGGCTTAGGGCACAGGAGAGGGTACGGAAACGCCAGAGTGTAAGGCTACGTGCTGATGCACGGGGCAGTGCCAGAGTACAGGCCAGGAGTAGGCAACGGCGTAGGGTAAGGTGTAGGTCTGGTGGTGGGTTTCCATTCCGGGCTAGGGTTAGGGTTAGGGAACGGCAAGGCTTAGGGCACAGGTGAGGGTACGGAAACGTGGGAGGGTCAGGCTACGTGCTGACGCACGGGTCACTGCCAGCGTACGGGCCAGGTGTAGGCAACGGCGTAAGGTAAGGTGTAGGGCTGGTGGTTGTTTTCCGTTCCAGGCTAGGGTTAGGGTTAGGGAACGGCAAGGCTTAGGGCACAGGTGAGGGTACGGAAACGTGGGAGGGTCGGGCTACGTGCTGATGCACGGGTCAGTGCCAGCGTACTGGCCAGGAGTAGGCAACGGCGTAGGATAAAGTGTAGGGCTGGTGGTGGATTTGCGTTCCGGGCTAGGGTTAGGGTTAGGGAACGGCAAGGCTTAGGGCACAGGTGAGGGTACGGAAGCGTGGGAGGGTCAGGCTACGTGCAGACGAACGGGTCAGTGCCAGCGTACGGGTCAGGAGTAGGGTACGGCGTAAGGTAAGGTGTAGGGCTGGTGGTGGGTTTCTATTCCGGGCTAGGGTTAGGGTTAGGGAACGGCAAGGCTTAGGGCACAAGTGAGGGTACGGAAACGTGGGAGGGTCAGGCTACGTGCTGACGCACGGTTCAGTGCCAGCGTACGGGCCAGGAATAGGGTACGGCGTAAGGTAAGGTGTAGGGCTGGTGGTGGGTTTCCATTCCGGGCTAGGGTTAGGGTTAGGGAACGGCAAGGCTTAGGGCACAGCTGAGGGCACGGAAACGTGGGAGGGTCAGGCTACGTGCTGACGCACGGGTCAGTGCCAGCGTACGGGTCAGGAGTAGGGTACGGCGTAAGGTAAGGTGTAGGGCTGGTGGTGGGTTTCTATTCCGGGCTAGGGTTAGGGTTAGGGAACGGCAAGGCTTAGGGCACAGGTCATGGTACGGAAACGCGGGAGGGTAAGGCTACGTGCTGATGAACGGGTCAGTGCCAGAGTACAGGCCAGGAGTAGGCAACGGCGTAGGGTAAGGTGTAGGGCTGGTGGTTGGTTTCCGTTCCAGGCTAGGGTTAGGGTTAGGGAACGGTAAGGCTTAGGGCACAGGGGAGGGTACGGAAACGTGGGAGGGTCGGGCTACGTGCTGATTCACGGGTCCGTGCCAGCGTTCGGGCCAGGAGTGGGCAACGGCGTAAGGTAAGGTGTAGGGCTTGTGGTTGATTTCCGTTCTGGGTTAGGGTTAGGGTTAGGGATCGGCAAGGCTTAGGGCACAGGTGAGGGTATGGAAACGTGGGAGGGTCGGGCTACGTGCATACGCATGGGTCAGTGCCAGCGTACGGGCCAGGAGTAGGCAACGGCGTAGGATAAAGTGTACGGCTGGTGGTGGATTTGCGTTCTGGGCTAGGGTTAGGGTTAGGGAACGGCAAGGCTTAGGGCACAGGTCAGGGTATGGAAACGCTGGATGGTAAGGCTACGTGCTGATGCACGGGTCAGTGCCAGAGTACAGGCCAGGACTAGGCAACGGCGTAGGGTAAGGTGTAGGGCTGGTGGTGGGTTTTCATTCCGGGCTAGGGTTAGCATTAGGGAAAGGCATGGCTTAGGGCACAGGTGAGGGTACGGAAACGTGGGAGGTTCAGGCTACGTGCTGACGCACGGGTCAGTGCCACCATACGTGCCAGGAGTAGGCAACGGCGTAAGGTAAGGTCTAGGGCTGGTGGTTGGTTTCCGTTCCAGGCTAGGGTTAGGGTTAGGGAACGGCAAGGCTTAGGGCACAGGTGAGGGTACGGAAACGTGGGAGGGTCGGGCTACGTGCTGACGCACGGGTCAGTGCCAGCGTACGGGCCAGGAGTAGGCAACGGCGTAGGATAAAGTGTAGGGCTAGTGGTGGATTTGCGTTCCAGGCTAGCGTTAGGGTTAGGGAACGGCAAGGCTTAGGGCACAGGTGAGGGTACGGAAACGTGGGAGGGTCGGGCTACGTGCTGACGCACGGGTCAGTGCCAGCGTACGGGCCAGGAGTAGGCAACGGCGTAGGATAAAGTGTAGGGCTGGTGGTGGATTTGCGTTCGGGGCTAGGGTTAGGGTTAGGGAACGGCAAGGCTTAGGGCACAGGTGAGGGTACGGAAACGTGGGAGGGTCAGGCTACGTGCTGACGCACAGGTCAGTGCCAGGGTACAGGTCAGGAATATGGTACGGCGTAAGGTAACGTGTAGGGCTGGTGGTGGGTTTCTATTCCGGGCTAGGGTTAGGGTTAGGGAACCGCAAGGCTTAGGGCACAGGTGAGGGCACGGAAACGTGGGAGGGTCAGGCTACGTGCTGACGCACGGGTCAGTGCCAGCGTACGGGTCAGGAGTAGGGTATGGCGTAAGGTAAGGTGTAGGGCTGGTGGTGGGTTTCTATTCCGGGCTAGGGTTAGGGTTAGGGAACGGCAAGGCTTAGGGCACAGGTGAGGGTACAGAAACGTGGGAGGGTCGGGCTACGTGCTGACGCACGGGTCAGTGCCAGCGTACGGGCCAGGAGTATGCAACGGCGTAGGATAAAGTGTAGGGCTGGTGGTTGTTTTCCGTTCCGGGCTAGTGTTAGGGTTAGGGCACGGCAAGGCTTAGGGCACAGGTGAGGTTACGGAAACGTGGGAGGGTCAGGCTACGTGCTGACGCACGGGTCAGTGCCAGCGTACGGGCCAGGAGTAAGCAACGGCGTAAGGTAAGGTGTAGGGCTGGTGGTTGGTTTCCGTTCCAGGCTAGGGTTAGGGTTAGGGAACGGCAAGGCTTAGGGCACAGGTGAGGGTACGGAAACGTGGGAGGGTCGGGCTACGTGCTGACGCACGTGTCAGTGCCAGCGTACGGGCCAGGAGTAGGCAACGGCGTAGGATAAAGTGTATGGCTGGTGGTGGATTTGCGTTCCAGGCTAGGGTTAGGGTTAGGGAACGGCAAGGCTTAGGGCACAGGTGAGGGTACGGAAACGTGGCAGGGTAAGGCTACGTGCTGACGCACAGCTCAGTGCCAGCGTACAGGTCAGGAGTAGGTTACGGCATAAGGAAAAGTGTAGGGCTGGTGGTGGGTTTCTATTCCGGGCTAGGGTTAGGGTTAGGGAACGGCAAGGCTTAGGGCACAGGTGAGGGTACGGAAACGTGGGAGGGTCAGGCTACGTGCTGACGCACGGGTCAGTGCCAGCGTACGGGCAAGGAGTAGGCAACGGCTTAAGGTAGGGTGTAGGGCTGGTGGTGGGTTTCTATTCCGGGCTAGGGTTAGGGTTAGGGAACGGCAAGGCTTAGGGCACAGGTGAGGGTACGGAAACGTGGGAGGGTCAGGCTACGTGCTGACGCACGGGTCAGTGCCAGCGTACGGGCCAGGAGTAGGCAACGGCTTAAGGTAGGGTGTAGGGCTGGTGGTGGGTTTCTATTTCGGGCTAGGGTTAGGGTTAGGGAACGGCAAGGCTTAGGGCATAGGTGAGGGTACAGAAACGTGGGAGGGTCGGGCTACGTGCTGACGCACGGGTCAGTGCCAGCATACGGGTCAGGTGTAGGCAACGACGTAGGATAAAGTGTAGGGCTGGTGGTGGGTTTCCATTCCGGGCTAGGGTTAGGGTTAGGGAACGGCAACGCTTAGGGCACAGGTGAGGGTACGGAAACGTGGGAGGGTCAGGCTACGTGCTGACGCAAGGGTCAGTGCCAGCGTACGGGCCAGGAGTAGGCAACGGCTTAAGGTAAGGTGTAGGGCTGGTGGTGGGTTTCTATTCCGGGCTAGGGTTAGGGTTAGGGAACGGCAAGGCTTAGGGCACAGGTGAGGGTACAGAAACGTGGGAGGGTCGGGCTACGTGCTGACGCACGGGTCAGTGCCAGCGTACGGGCCAGGAGCAGGCAACGGCGTAGGATAAAGTGTAGGGCTGGTGGTGGATTTGCGTTCGGGGCTAGGGTTAGGGTTAGGGAACGGCAAGGCTTAGGGCACAGGTGAGGGTACGGAAACGTGGGAGGGTCAGGCTACGTGCTGACGCACAGGTCAGTGCCAGCGTACAGGTCAGGAGTAGGGTACGGCGTAAGGTAAGGTGTAGGGCTGGTGGTGGGTTTCTATTCCGGGCTAGGGTTAGGGTTAGGGAACGGCAAAGCTTAGGGCACAGGTGAGGGCACGGAAACGTGGGAGGGCCAGTCTACGTGCTGACGCACGGGTCAGTGCCAGCGTACGGGTCAGGAGTAGGTTATGGCGTAAGGTAAGGTGTAGGGCTGGTGGTGGGTTTCTATTCCGGGCTAGGGTTAGGGTTAGGGAACGGCAAGGCTTAGGGCACAGGTGAGGGTACGGAAACGTGGGAGGGTCGGGCTACGTGCTGACGCACGGGTCAGTGCCAGCGTACGGGCCAGGAGTAGGCAACGGCGTAGGATAAAGTGTAGGGCTGGTGGTGGATTTGCGTTCCGGGCTAGGGTTAGGGTTAGGGAACGGCATGGCTTAGGGCACAGGTGGGGGTACGGAAACGTGGGAGGGTCAGGCTACGTGCTGACGCACGGTTCAGTGCCAGCGTACGGGCCAGGAATAGGGTACGGCGTAATGTAAGGTGTCAGGCTGGTGGTGGGTTTCCGTTCCGGGCTAGGGTTAGGGTTAGGGAACGGCAAGGCTTAGGGCACAGGTGAAGGTACGGAAACGTGGGAGGCTCGTGCTACGTGCTGACGCACGGGTCAGTGCCAGCGTACGGGCCAGGAGTAGGCAACGGCGTAGGATAAAGTGTAGGCTGGTGGTGGATTTGCGTTCTGGGCTAGGGTTAGGGTTAGGGAACGGCAAGGCTTAGGGCACAGGAGAGGGTACGGAAACGCCAGAGTGTAAGGCTACGTGCTGATGCACGGGGCAGTGCCAGAGTACAGGCCAGGAGTAGGCAACGGCGTAGGGTAAGGTGTAGGTCTGGTGGTGGGTTTCCATTCCGGGCTAGGGTTAGGGTTAGGGAACGGCAAGGCTTAGGGCACAGGTGAGGGTACGGAAACGTGGGAGGGTCAGGCTACGTGCTGACGCACGGGTCACTGCCAGCGTACGGGCCAGGTGTAGGCAACGGCGTAAGGTAAGGTGTAGGGCTGGTGGTTGTTTTCCGTTCCAGGCTAGGGTTAGGGTTAGGGAACGGCAAGGCTTAGGGCACAGGTGAGGGTACGGAAACGTGGGAGGGTCGGGCTACGTGCTGATGCACGGGTCAGTGCCAGCGTACTGGCCAGGAGTAGGCAACGGCGTAGGATAAAGTGTAGGGCTGGTGGTGGATTTGCGTTCCGGGCTAGGGTTAGGGTTAGGGAACGGCAAGGCTTAGGGCACAGGTGAGGGTACGGAAGCGTGGGAGGGTCAGGCTACGTGCAGACGAACGGGTCAGTGCCAGCGTACGGGTCAGGAGTAGGGTACGGCGTAAGGTAAGGTGTAGGGCTGGTGGTGGGTTTCTATTCCGGGCTAGGGTTAGGGTTAGGGAACGGCAAGGCTTAGGGCACAAGTGAGGGTACGGAAACGTGGGAGGGTCAGGCTACGTGCTGACGCACGGTTCAGTGCCAGCGTACGGGCCAGGAATAGGGTACGGCGTAAGGTAAGGTGTAGGGCTGGTGGTGGGTTTCCATTCCGGGCTAGGGTTAGGGTTAGGGAACGGCAAGGCTTAGGGCACAGCTGAGGGCACGGAAACGTGGGAGGGTCAGGCTACGTGCTGACGCACGGGTCAGTGCCAGCGTACGGGTCAGGAGTAGGGTACGGCGTAAGGTAAGGTGTAGGGCTGGTGGTGGGTTTCTATTCCGGGCTAGGGTTAGGGTTAGGGAACGGCAAGGCTTAGGGCACAGGTCATGGTACGGAAACGCGGGAGGGTAAGGCTACGTGCTGATGAACGGGTCAGTGCCAGAGTACAGGCCAGGAGTAGGCAACGGCGTAGGGTAAGGTGTAGGGCTGGTGGTTGGTTTCCGTTCCAGGCTAGGGTTAGGGTTAGGGAACGGTAAGGCTTAGGGCACAGGGGAGGGTACGGAAACGTGGGAGGGTCGGGCTACGTGCTGATTCACGGGTCCGTGCCAGCGTTCGGGCCAGGAGTGGGCAACGGCGTAAGGTAAGGTGTAGGGCTTGTGGTTGATTTCCGTTCTGGGTTAGGGTTAGGGTTAGGGATCGGCAAGGCTTAGGGCACAGGTGAGGGTATGGAAACGTGGGAGGGTCGGGCTACGTGCATACGCATGGGTCAGTGCCAGCGTACGGGCCAGGAGTAGGCAACGGCGTAGGATAAAGTGTACGGCTGGTGGTGGATTTGCGTTCTGGGCTAGGGTTAGGGTTAGGGAACGGCAAGGCTTAGGGCACAGGTCAGGGTATGGAAACGCTGGATGGTAAGGCTACGTGCTGATGCACGGGTCAGTGCCAGAGTACAGGCCAGGACTAGGCAACGGCGTAGGGTAAGGTGTAGGGCTGGTGGTGGGTTTTCATTCCGGGCTAGGGTTAGCATTAGGGAAAGGCATGGCTTAGGGCACAGGTGAGGGTACGGAAACGTGGGAGGTTCAGGCTACGTGCTGACGCACGGGTCAGTGCCACCATACGTGCCAGGAGTAGGCAACGGCGTAAGGTAAGGTCTAGGGCTGGTGGTTGGTTTCCGTTCCAGGCTAGGGTTAGGGTTAGGGAACGGCAAGGCTTAGGGCACAGGTGAGGGTACGGAAACGTGGGAGGGTCGGGCTACGTGCTGACGCACGGGTCAGTGCCAGCGTACGGGCCAGGAGTAGGCAACGGCGTAGGATAAAGTGTAGGGCTAGTGGTGGATTTGCGTTCCAGGCTAGCGTTAGGGTTAGGGAACGGCAAGGCTTAGGGCACAGGTGAGGGTACGGAAACGTGGGAGGGTCGGGCTACGTGCTGACGCACGGGTCAGTGCCAGCGTACGGGCCAGGAGTAGGCAACGGCGTAGGATAAAGTGTAGGGCTGGTGGTGGATTTGCGTTCGGGGCTAGGGTTAGGGTTAGGGAACGGCAAGGCTTAGGGCACAGGTGAGGGTACGGAAACGTGGGAGGGTCAGGCTACGTGCTGACGCACAGGTCAGTGCCAGGGTACAGGTCAGGAATATGGTACGGCGTAAGGTAACGTGTAGGGCTGGTGGTGGGTTTCTATTCCGGGCTAGGGTTAGGGTTAGGGAACCGCAAGGCTTAGGGCACAGGTGAGGGCACGGAAACGTGGGAGGGTCAGGCTACGTGCTGACGCACGGGTCAGTGCCAGCGTACGGGTCAGGAGTAGGGTATGGCGTAAGGTAAGGTGTAGGGCTGGTGGTGGGTTTCTATTCCGGGCTAGGGTTAGGGTTAGGGAACGGCAAGGCTTAGGGCACAGGTGAGGGTACAGAAACGTGGGAGGGTCGGGCTACGTGCTGACGCACGGGTCAGTGCCAGCGTACGGGCCAGGAGTATGCAACGGCGTAGGATAAAGTGTAGGGCTGGTGGTTGTTTTCCGTTCCGGGCTAGTGTTAGGGTTAGGGCACGGCAAGGCTTAGGGCACAGGTGAGGTTACGGAAACGTGGGAGGGTCAGGCTACGTGCTGACGCACGGGTCAGTGCCAGCGTACGGGCCAGGAGTAAGCAACGGCGTAAGGTAAGGTGTAGGGCTGGTGGTTGGTTTCCGTTCCAGGCTAGGGTTAGGGTTAGGGAACGGCAAGGCTTAGGGCACAGGTGAGGGTACGGAAACGTGGGAGGGTCGGGCTACGTGCTGACGCACGTGTCAGTGCCAGCGTACGGGCCAGGAGTAGGCAACGGCGTAGGATAAAGTGTATGGCTGGTGGTGGATTTGCGTTCCAGGCTAGGGTTAGGGTTAGGGAACGGCAAGGCTTAGGGCACAGGTGAGGGTACGGAAACGTGGCAGGGTAAGGCTACGTGCTGACGCACAGCTCAGTGCCAGCGTACAGGTCAGGAGTAGGTTACGGCATAAGGAAAAGTGTAGGGCTGGTGGTGGGTTTCTATTCCGGGCTAGGGTTAGGGTTAGGGAACGGCAAGGCTTAGGGCACAGGTGAGGGTACGGAAACGTGGGAGGGTCAGGCTACGTGCTGACGCACGGGTCAGTGCCAGCGTACGGGCAAGGAGTAGGCAACGGCTTAAGGTAGGGTGTAGGGCTGGTGGTGGGTTTCTATTCCGGGCTAGGGTTAGGGTTAGGGAACGGCAAGGCTTAGGGCACAGGTGAGGGTACGGAAACGTGGGAGGGTCAGGCTACGTGCTGACGCACGGGTCAGTGCCAGCGTACGGGCCAGGAGTAGGCAACGGCGTAGGATAAAGTGTAGGGCTGGTGGTTGATTTCCGTTCCGGGCTAGTGTTAGGGTTAGGGAACGGCAAGGCTTAGGGCACAGGTGAGGTTACGGAAACGTGGGAGGGTCAGGCTACGTGCTGACGCTCGGGTCAGTGCCAGCGTACGGGCCAGGAGTAAGCAACGGCGTAAAGTAAGGTGTAGGGCTCGTGGTTGGTTTCCGTTCCAGGCTAGGGTTAGGGTTAGGGAACGGCAAGGCTTAGGGCACAGGTGAGGGTACGGAAACGTGGGAGGGTCGGGCTACGTGCTGACGCACGTGTCAGTGCCAGCGTACGGGCCAGGAGTAGGCAACCGCGTAGGATAAAGTGTATGGCTGGTGGTGGATTTGCGTTCCGGGCTAGGGTTAGGGTTAGGGAACGGCAAGGCTTAGGGCACAGGTGAGGGTACGGAAACGTGGGAGGGTCAGGCTACGTGCTGACGCACAGGTTAGTGCCAGCGTACAGGTCAGGAGTATGGTACGGCGTAAGGTACCGTGTAGGGCTGGTGGTGGGTTTCTATTCCGGGCTAGGGTTAGGGTTAGCGAACGGCAAGGCTTAGGGCACAGGTGAGGGTACGGAAACGTGGGAGGGTCAGGCTACGTGCTGACGCACGGGTCAGTGCCAGCGTACGGGCCAGGAGTAGGCAACGGCGTAGGATAAAGTGTAGGGCTGGTGGTTGATTTCCGTTCCGGGCTAGTGTTAGGGTTAGGGAACGGCAAGGCTTAGGCCACAGGTGAGGTTACGGAAACGTGGGAGTGTCAGGCTACGTGCTGACGCTCGGGTCAGTGCCAGCGTACGGGCCAGGAGTAAGCAACGGCGTAAGGTAAGGTGTAGGGCTCGTGGTTGGTTTCCGTTCCAAGCTAGGGTTAGGGTTAGGGAACGGCAAGGCTTAGGGCACAGGTGAGGGTACGGAAACGTGGGAGGGTCGGGCTACGTGCAGACGCACGTGTCAGTGCCAGCGTACGGGCCAGGAGTAGGCAACCGCGTAGGATAAAGTGTATGGCTGGTGGTGGATTTCCGTTCCGGGCTAGGGTTAGGGTTAGGGAATGACAAGGCTTAGGGCACAGGTGAGGGTACGGAAACGTGGGAGGGTCAGGCTACGTGCTGACGCACAGGTCAGTGCCAGCGTACAGGTCAGGAGTAGGGTACGGCGTAAGGAAAAGTGTAGGGCTGGTGGTGGGTTTCTATTCCGGGCTAGGGTTAGGGTTAGGGAACGGCAAAGCTTAGGGCACAGGTGAGGGTACGGAAACGTGGGAGGGTCAGGCTACATGCTGACGCACGTGTCAGTGCCAGCGTACGGGTCAGGAGTAGGGTACGGCGTAAGGTAAGGTGTAGGGCTGGTGGTGGCTTTCTATTCCCGGCTAGGGTTAGGGTTAGGGAACGGCAAGGCTTAGGGCACAGGTGAGGGTACGGAAACGTGGGAGGGTCAGGCTACGTGCTGACGCCCGGGTCAGTGCCAGCGTACGGGCCAGGAGTAGGCAACGGCTTAAGGTAAGGTGTAGGGCTGGTGGTGGGTTTCTATTCCGGGCTAGGGTTAGGGTTAGGGAACGGCAAGGCTTAGGGCACAGGTGAGGGTACAGAAACGTGGGAGGGTCGGGCTACGTGCTGACGCACGGGTCAGTGCCAGCATACGGGTCAGGAGTAGGCAACGGCGTAGGATAAAGTGTAGGGCTGGTGGTGGATTTGCGTTCTGGACTAGGGTTAGGGTTAGGGAACGGCAAGGCTTAGGGCACAGGAGAGGGTACGGAAACGCCAGAGTGTAAGGCTACGTGCTGATGCACGGTGCTGTGCCAGAGTACAGGCCAGGAGTAGGCAACGGCGTAGGGTAAGGTGTAGGTCTGGTGGTGGGTTTCCATTCCGGGCTAGGGTTAGGGTTAAGGAACGGCAAGGCTTAGGGCACAGGTGAGGGTACGGAAACGTGGGAGGGTCAGGCTACGTGCTGACGCACGGGTCAGTGCCAGCGTAAGGGCCAGGTGTAGGCAACGGCATAAGGTAAGGTGTAGGGCTGGTGGTTGTTTTCCGTTCCAGGCTAGGGTTAGGGTTAGGGAATGGCAAGGCTTAGGGCACAGGTGAGGGTACGGAAACGTGGGAGGGTCGGGCTACGTGCTGATGCACGGGTCAGTGCCAGCGTACTGGCCAGGAGTAGGCAACGGCGTAAGATAAAGTGTAGGGCTGGTGGTGGATTTGCGTTCCGGGCTAGGGTTAGGGTTAGGGAACGGCAAGGCTTAGGGCACAGGTGAGGGTACGGAAGCGTGGGAGGGTCAGGCTACGTGCAGACGAACGGGTCAGTGCCAGCGTACGGGTCAGGAGTAGGGTACGGCGTAAGGTAAGGTGTAGGGCTGGTGGTGGGTTTCTATTCCGGGCTAGGGTTAGGGTTAGGGAATGGCAAGGCTTAGGGCACAGGTGAGGGTACAGAAACGTGGGAGGGTCGGGCTACGTGCTGACGCACGGGTCAGTGCCAGCATACGGGTCAGGAGTAGGCAACGACGTAGGATAAAGGGTAGGGCTGGTGGGGGGTTTCCATTCCGGGCTAGGGTTAGGGTTAGGGAACGGCAACGCTTAGGGCACAGGTGAGGGTACGGAAACGTGGGAGGGTCAGGCTTCGTGCTGACGCACGGGTCAGTGCCAGCGTTCGGGTCAGGAGTAGGTTATGGCGTAAGGTAAGGTGTAGGGCTGGTGGTGGGTTTCCGTTCCGGGCTAGGGTTAGGGTTAGGGAACGGCAAGGCTTAGGGCACAGGTGAAGTTACGGAAACGTGGGAGGCTCGTGCTACGTGCTGACGCACGGGTCAGTGCCAGCGTACGGGCCAGGAGTAGGCAACGGCGTAGGATAAAGTGTAGGCTGGTGGTGGATTTGCGTTCTGGGCTAGGGTTAGGGTTAGGGAACGGCAAGGCTTAGGGCACAGGAGAGGGTACGGAAACGCCAGAGTGTAAGGCTACGTGCTGATGCACGGGTCAGTGCCAGCGTACGGGCCAGGAGTAGGCAACGGCTTAAGGTAAGGTGTAGGGGTGGTGTTGGGTTTCTATTCCGGGCTAGGGTTAGGGTTAGGGAACGGCAAGGCTTAGGGCACAGGTGAGGGTACAGAAACGTGGGAGGGTCAGGCTACGTGCTGACGCACGGTTCAGTGCCAGGGTACGGGCCAGGAATAGGGTACGGCGTAAGGTAAGGTGTAGGGCTGGTGGTGGGTTTCCATTCCGGGCTAGGGTTAGGATTAGGGAACGGCAAGGCTTAGGGCACAGCTGAGGGTACGGAAACGTGGGAGGGTCAGGCTACGTGCTGACGCACTGGTCAGTGCCAATGTACGGGCCAGGAGTAGGGTACGGCGTAAGGTAAGGTGTAGGGCTTGTGGTTGATTTCCGTTCCAGGCTAGGGTTAGGGTTAGGGAACGGCAAGGCTTAGGGCAAAGGAGAGGGTACGGAAACGTGGGAGGGTCGGGCCCCGTGCTGACGCACGGGTTAGTGCCAGCATACGGGCCAGGAGTAGGCAACGGCGTAGGATAAAGTGTAGGGCTGGTGGTGGGTTTCCATTCCGGGCTAGGGTTAGGGTTAGGGAACGGCAACGCTTAGGGCACAGGTGAGGGTACGGAAACGTGGGAGGGTCAGGCTACGTGCTGACGCACGGGTCAGTGCCAGCGTACGGGCCAGGAGTAGGCAACGGCTTAAGGTAAGGTGTAGGGCTGGTGGTGGGTTTCTATTCCGGGCTAGGGTTAGGGTTAGGGAACGGCAAGGCTTAGGGCACAGGTGAGGGTACAGAAACGGGAGGTTCGGGCTACGTGCTGACGCACGGGTCAGTGCCAGCGTACGGGCCAGGAGTAGGCAACGGCTTAAGGTAAGGTGTAGGGCTGGTGGTGGGTTTCTATTCCGGGCTAGGGTTAGGGTTAGGGAACGGCAAGGCTTAGGGCACAGGTGAGGGTACAGAAACGTGGGAGGGTCGGGCTACGTGCTGACGCACGGGTCAGTGCCAGCGTACGGGCCAGGAGTAGGCAACGGCGTAGGATAAAGTGTAGGGCTGGTGGTGGATTTGCATTCGGGGCTAGGGTTAGGGTTAGGGAACGGCAAGGCTTAGGGCACAGGTGAGGGTACGGAAACGTGGGAGGGTCAGGCTACGTGCTGACGCACAGGTTAGTGCCAGCGTACAGGTCAGGAGTATGGTACGGCGTAAGGTACCGTGTAGGGCTGGTGGTGGGTTTCTATTCCGGGCTAGGGTTAGGGTTAGCGAACGGCAAGGCTTAGGGCACAGGTGAGGGCACGGAAACGTGGGAGGGTCAGGCTACGTGCTGACGCACGGGTCAGTGCCAGCGTACGGGTCAGGAGTAGGGTATGGCGTAAGGTAAGGTGTAGGGCTGGTGGTGGGTTTCTATTCCGGGCTAGGGTTAGGGTTAGGGAACGGCAAGGCTTAGGGCACAGGTGAGGGTACGGAAACGTGGGAGGTTCAGGCTACGTGCTGACGCATGGGTCAGTGCCAGCATATGTGCCAGGAGTAGGCAACGGCGTAAGGTAAGGTGTAGGGCTGGTGGTTGGTTTCCGTTCCAGGCTAGGGTTAGGGTTAGGGAACGGCAAGGCTTAGGGCACAGGTGAGGGTACGGAAACGTGGGAGGGTCGGGCTACGTGCTGACGCACGGGTCAGTGCCAGCGTACGGGCCAGGAGTAGGCAACGGCGTAGGATAAAGTGTAGGGCTAGTGGTGGATTTGCGTTCCAGGCTAGGGTTAGGGTTAGGGAACGGCAAGGCTTAGGGCACAGGTGAGGGTACGGAAACGTGGGAGGGTCGGGCTACGTGCTGACGCACGGGTCAGTGCTAGCGTACGGGCCAGGAGTAGGCAACGGCGTAGGATAAAGTGTAGGGCTGGTGGTGGATTTGCGTTCGGGGCTAGGGTTAGGGTTAGGGAACGGCAAGGCTTAGGGCACAGGTGAGGGTACGGAAACGTGGGAGGGTCAGGCTACGTGCTGACGCACAGGTCAGTGCCAGCGTACAGGTCAGGAATATGGTACGGTGTAAGGTAACGTGTAGGGCTGGTGGTGGGTTTCTATTCCGGGCTAGGGTTAGGGTTAGGGAACCGCAAGGCTTAGGGCACAGGTGAGGGAACGGAAACGTGGGAGGGTCAGGCTACGTGCTGACGCACGTGTCAGTGCCAGCGTACGGGTCAGGAGTAGGGTATGGCGTAAGGTAAGGTGTAGGGCTGGTGGTTGGTTTCTATTCCGGGCTAGGGTTAGGGTTAGGGAACGGCAAGGCTTAGGGCACAGGTGAGGGTACAGAAACGTGGGAGGGTCGGGCTACGTGCTGACGCACGGGTCAGTGCCAGCGTACGGGCCAGGAGTATGCAACGGAGTAGGATAAAGTGTAGGGCTTGTGGTTGATTTCCGTTCCGGGCTAGTGTTAGGGTTAGGGAACGGCAAGGCTTAGGGCACAGGTGAGGTTACGGAAACGTGGGAGGGTCAGGCTACGTGCTGACGCACGGGTCAGTGCCAGCGTACGGGCCAGGAGTAAGCAACGGCGTAAGGTAAGGTGTAGGGCTGGTGGTTGGTTTCCGTTCCAGGCTAGGGTTAGGGTTATGGAACGGCAAGGCTTAGGGCACAGGTGAGGGTACGGAAACGTGGGAGGGTCGGGCTACGTGCTGACGCACGTGTCAGTGCCAGCGTACGGGCCAGGAGTAGGCAACGGCGTAGGATAAAGTGTATGGCTGGTGGTGGATTTGCGTTCCGGGCTAGGGTTAGGGTTAGGGAACGGCAAGGCTTAGGGCACAGGTGAGGGTACGGAAACGTGGCAGGGTCAGGCTACGTGCTGACGCACAGCTCAGTGCCAGCGTACAGGTCAGGAGTAGGGTACGGTGTAAGGAAAAGTTTAGGGCTGGTGGTGGGTTTCTATTCCGGGCTAGGGTTAGGGTTAGGGAACGGCAAGGCTTAGGGCACAGGTGAGGGTATGGAAACGTGGGAGGGTCAGGCTACGTGCTGACGCACGTGTCAGTGCCAGCGTACGGGTCAGGAGTAGGGTACGGCGTAAGGTAAGGTGTTGGGCTGGTGGTGGGTTTCTATTCCGGGCTAGGGTTAGGGTTAGGGAACGGCAAGGCTTAGGGCACAGGTGAGGGTACGGAAACGTGGGAGGGTCAGGCTATGTGCTGACGCACGGGTCAGTGCCAGCGTACGGGCCAGGAGTAGGCAACGGCTTAAGGTAGGGTGTAGGGCTGGTGGTGGGTTTCTATTTCGGGCTAGTGTTAGGGTTAGGGAACGGCAAGGCTTAGGGCATAGGTGAGGGTACAGAAACGTGGGAGGGTCGGGCTACGTGCTGACGCACGGGTCAGTGCCAGCATACGGGTCAGGTGTAGGCAACGACGTAGGATAAAGTGTAGGGCTGGTGGTGGGTTTCCATTCCGGGCTAGGGTTAGGGTTAGGGAACGGCAACGCTTAGGGCACAGGTGAGGGTACGGAAACGTGGGAGGGTCAGGCTACGTGCTGACGCAAGGGTCAGTGCCAGCGTACGGGCCAGGAGTAGGCAACGGCTTAAGGTAAGGTGTAGGGCTGGTGGTGGGTTTCTATTCCGGGCTAGGGTTAGGGTTAGGGAACGGCAAGGCTTAGGGCACAGGTGAGGGTACAGAAACGTGGGAGGGTCGGGCTACGTGCTGACGCACGGGTCAGTGCCAGCGTACGGGCCAGGAGCAGGCAACGGCGTAGGATAAAGTGTAGGGCTGGTGGTGGATTTGCGTTCGGGGCTAGGGTTAGGGTTAGGGAACGGCAAGGCTTAGGGCACAGGTGAGGGTACGGAAACGTGGGAGGGTCAGGCTACGTGCTGACGCACAGGTCAGTGCCAGCGTACAGGTCAGGAGTAGGGTACGGCGTAAGGTAAGGTGTAGGGCTGGTGGTGGGTTTCTATTCCGGGCTAGGGTTAGGGTTAGGGAACGGCAAAGCTTAGGGCACAGGTGAGGGCACGGAAACGTGGGAGGGCCAGTCTACGTGCTGACGCACGGGTCAGTGCCAGCGTACGGGTCAGGAGTAGGTTATGGCGTAAGGTAAGGTGTAGGGCTGGTGGTGGGTTTCTATTCCGGGCTAGGGTTAGGGTTAGGGAACGGCAAGGCTTAGGGCACAGGTGAGGGTACGGAAACGTGGGAGGGTCGGGCTACGTGCTGACGCACGGGTCAGTGCCAGCGTACGGGCCCGGAGTAGGCAACGGCGTAGGATAAAGTGTAGGGCTGGTGGTGGATTTGCGTTCCGGGCTAGGGTTAGGGTTAGGGAACGGCATGGCTTAGGGCACAGGTGGGGGTACGGAAACGTGGGAGGGTCAGGCTACGTGCTGACGCACGGTTCAGTGCCAGCGTACGGGCCAGGAATAGGGTACGGCGTAATGTAAGGTGTCAGGCTGGTGGTGGGTTTCCGTTCCGGGCTAGGGTTAGGGTTAGGGAACGGCAAGGCTTAGGGCACAGGTGAAGGTACGGAAACGTGGGAGGCTCGTGCTACGTGCTGACGCACGGGTCAGTGCCAGCGTACGGGCCAGGAGTAGGCAACGGCGTAGGATAAAGTGTAGGCTGGTGGTGGATTTGCGTTCTGGGCTAGGGTTAGGGTTAGGGAACGGCAAGGCTTAGGGCACAGGAGAGGGTACGGAAACGCCAGAGTGTAAGGCTACGTGCTGATGCACGGGGCAGTGCCAGAGTACAGGCCAGGAGTAGGCAACGGCGTAGGGTAAGGTGTAGGTCTGGTGGTGGGTTTCCATTCCGGGCTAGGGTTAGGGTTAGGGAACGGCAAGGCTTAGGGCACAGGTGAGGGTACGGAAACGTGGGAGGGTCAGGCTACGTGCTGACGCACGGGTCACTGCCAGCGTACGGGCCAGGTGTAGGCAACGGCGTAAGGTAAGGTGTAGGGCTGGTGGTTGTTTTCCGTTCCAGGCTAGGGTTAGGGTTAGGGAACGGCAAGGCTTAGGGCACAGGTGAGGGTACGGAAACGTGGGAGGGTCGGGCTACGTGCTGATGCACGGGTCAGTGCCAGCGTACTGGCCAGGAGTAGGCAACGGCGTAGGATAAAGTGTAGGGCTGGTGGTGGATTTGCGTTCCGGGCTAGGGTTAGGGTTAGGGAACGGCAAGGCTTAGGGCACAGGTGAGGGTACGGAAGCGTGGGAGGGTCAGGCTACGTGCAGACGAACGGGTCAGTGCCAGCGTACGGGTCAGGAGTAGGGTACGGCGTAAGGTAAGGTGTAGGGCTGGTGGTGGGTTTCTATTCCGGGCTAGGGTTAGGGTTAGGGAACGGCAAGGCTTAGGGCACAAGTGAGGGTACGGAAACGTGGGAGGGTCAGGCTACGTGCTGACGCACGGTTCAGTGCCAGCGTACGGGCCAGGAATAGGGTACGGCGTAAGGTAAGGTGTAGGGCTGGTGGTGGGTTTCCATTCCGGGCTAGGGTTAGGGTTAGGGAACGGCAAGGCTTAGGGCACAGCTGAGGGCACGGAAACGTGGGAGGGTCAGGCTACGTGCTGACGCACGGGTCAGTGCCAGCGTACGGGTCAGGAGTAGGGTACGGCGTAAGGTAAGGTGTAGGGCTGGTGGTGGGTTTCTATTCCGGGCTAGGGTTAGGGTTAGGGAACGGCAAGGCTTAGGGCACAGGTCATGGTACGGAAACGCGGGAGGGTAAGGCTACGTGCTGATGAACGGGTCAGTGCCAGAGTACAGGCCAGGAGTAGGCAACGGCGTAGGGTAAGGTGTAGGGCTGGTGGTTGGTTTCCGTTCCAGGCTAGGGTTAGGGTTAGGGAACGGTAAGGCTTAGGGCACAGGGGAGGGTACGGAAACGTGGGAGGGTCGGGCTACGTGCTGATTCACGGGTCCGTGCCAGCGTTCGGGCCAGGAGTGGGCAACGGCGTAAGGTAAGGTGTAGGGCTTGTGGTTGATTTCCGTTCTGGGTTAGGGTTAGGGTTAGGGATCGGCAAGGCTTAGGGCACAGGTGAGGGTATGGAAACGTGGGAGGGTCGGGCTACGTGCATACGCATGGGTCAGTGCCAGCGTACGGGCCAGGAGTAGGCAACGGCGTAGGATAAAGTGTACGGCTGGTGGTGGATTTGCGTTCTGGGCTAGGGTTAGGGTTAGGGAACGGCAAGGCTTAGGGCACAGGTCAGGGTATGGAAACGCTGGATGGTAAGGCTACGTGCTGATGCACGGGTCAGTGCCAGAGTACAGGCCAGGACTAGGCAACGGCGTAGGGTAAGGTGTAGGGCTGGTGGTGGGTTTTCATTCCGGGCTAGGGTTAGCATTAGGGAAAGGCATGGCTTAGGGCACAGGTGAGGGTACGGAAACGTGGGAGGTTCAGGCTACGTGCTGACGCACGGGTCAGTGCCACCATACGTGCCAGGAGTAGGCAACGGCGTAAGGTAAGGTCTAGGGCTGGTGGTTGGTTTCCGTTCCAGGCTAGGGTTAGGGTTAGGGAACGGCAAGGCTTAGGGCACAGGTGAGGGTACGGAAACGTGGGAGGGTCGGGCTACGTGCTGACGCACGGGTCAGTGCCAGCGTACGGGCCAGGAGTAGGCAACGGCGTAGGATAAAGTGTAGGGCTAGTGGTGGATTTGCGTTCCAGGCTAGCGTTAGGGTTAGGGAACGGCAAGGCTTAGGGCACAGGTGAGGGTACGGAAACGTGGGAGGGTCGGGCTACGTGCTGACGCACGGGTCAGTGCCAGCGTACGGGCCAGGAGTAGGCAACGGCGTAGGATAAAGTGTAGGGCTGGTGGTGGATTTGCGTTCGGGGCTAGGGTTAGGGTTAGGGAACGGCAAGGCTTAGGGCACAGGTGAGGGTACGGAAACGTGGGAGGGTCAGGCTACGTGCTGACGCACAGGTCAGTGCCAGGGTACAGGTCAGGAATATGGTACGGCGTAAGGTAACGTGTAGGGCTGGTGGTGGGTTTCTATTCCGGGCTAGGGTTAGGGTTAGGGAACCGCAAGGCTTAGGGCACAGGTGAGGGCACGGAAACGTGGGAGGGTCAGGCTACGTGCTGACGCACGGGTCAGTGCCAGCGTACGGGTCAGGAGTAGGGTATGGCGTAAGGTAAGGTGTAGGGCTGGTGGTGGGTTTCTATTCCGGGCTAGGGTTAGGGTTAGGGAACGGCAAGGCTTAGGGCACAGGTGAGGGTACAGAAACGTGGGAGGGTCGGGCTACGTGCTGACGCACGGGTCAGTGCCAGCGTACGGGCCAGGAGTATGCAACGGCGTAGGATAAAGTGTAGGGCTGGTGGTTGTTTTCCGTTCCGGGCTAGTGTTAGGGTTAGGGCACGGCAAGGCTTAGGGCACAGGTGAGGTTACGGAAACGTGGGAGGGTCAGGCTACGTGCTGACGCACGGGTCAGTGCCAGCGTACGGGCCAGGAGTAAGCAACGGCGTAAGGTAAGGTGTAGGGCTGGTGGTTGGTTTCCGTTCCAGGCTAGGGTTAGGGTTAGGGAACGGCAAGGCTTAGGGCACAGGTGAGGGTACGGAAACGTGGGAGGGTCGGGCTACGTGCTGACGCACGTGTCAGTGCCAGCGTACGGGCCAGGAGTAGGCAACGGCGTAGGATAAAGTGTATGGCTGGTGGTGGATTTGCGTTCCAGGCTAGGGTTAGGGTTAGGGAACGGCAAGGCTTAGGGCACAGGTGAGGGTACGGAAACGTGGCAGGGTAAGGCTACGTGCTGACGCACAGCTCAGTGCCAGCGTACAGGTCAGGAGTAGGTTACGGCATAAGGAAAAGTGTAGGGCTGGTGGTGGGTTTCTATTCCGGGCTAGGGTTAGGGTTAGGGAACGGCAAGGCTTAGGGCACAGGTGAGGGTACGGAAACGTGGGAGGGTCAGGCTACGTGCTGACGCACGGGTCAGTGCCAGCGTACGGGCAAGGAGTAGGCAACGGCTTAAGGTAGGGTGTAGGGCTGGTGGTGGGTTTCTATTCCGGGCTAGGGTTAGGGTTAGGGAACGGCAAGGCTTAGGGCACAGGTGAGGGTACGGAAACGTGGGAGGGTCAGGCTACGTGCTGACGCACGGGTCAGTGCCAGCGTACGGGCCAGGAGTAGGCAACGGCTTAAGGTAGGGTGTAGGGCTGGTGGTGGGTTTCTATTTCGGGCTAGGGTTAGGGTTAGGGAACGGCAAGGCTTAGGGCATAGGTGAGGGTACAGAAACGTGGGAGGGTCGGGCTACGTGCTGACGCACGGGTCAGTGCCAGCATACGGGTCAGGTGTAGGCAACGACGTAGGATAAAGTGTAGGGCTGGTGGTGGGTTTCCATTCCGGGCTAGGGTTACGGTTAGGGAACGGCAACGCTTAGGGCACAGGTGAGGGTACGGAAACGTGGGAGGGTCAGGCTACGTGCTGACGCAAGGGTCAGTGCCAGCGTACGGGCCAGGAGTAGGCAACGGCTTAAGGTAAGGTGTAGGGCTGGTGGTGGGTTTCTATTCCGGGCTAGGGTTAGGGTTAGGGAACGGCAAGGCTTAGGGCACAGGTGAGGGTACAGAAACGTGGGAGGGTCGGGCTACGTGCTGACGCACGGGTCAGTGCCAGCGTACGGGCCAGGAGCAGGCAACGGCGTAGGATAAAGTGTAGGGCTGGTGGTGGATTTGCGTTCGGGGCTAGGGTTAGGGTTAGGGAACGGCAAGGCTTAGGGCACAGGTGAGGGTACGGAAACGTGGGAGGGTCAGGCTACGTGCTGACGCACAGGTCAGTGCCAGCGTACAGGTCAGGAGTAGGGTACGGCGTAAGGTAAGGTGTAGGGCTGGTGGTGGGTTTCTATTCCGGGCTAGGGTTAGGGTTAGGGAACGGCAAAGCTTAGGGCACAGGTGAGGGCACGGAAACGTGGGAGGGCCAGTCTACGTGCTGACGCACGGGTCAGTGCCAGCGTACGGGTCAGGAGTAGGTTATGGCGTAAGGTAAGGTGTAGGGCTGGTGGTGGGTTTCTATTCCGGGCTAGGGTTAGGGTTAGGGAACGGCAAGGCTTAGGGCACAGGTGAGGGTACGGAAACGTGGGAGGGTCGGGCTACGTGCTGACGCACGGGTCAGTGCCAGCGTACGGGCCAGGAGTAGGCAACGGCGTAGGATAAAGTGTAGGGCTGGTGGTGGATTTGCGTTCCGGGCTAGGGTTAGGGTTAGGGAACGGCATGGCTTAGGGCACAGGTGGGGGTACGGAAACGTGGGAGGGTCAGGCTACGTGCTGACGCACGGTTCAGTGCCAGCGTACGGGCCAGGAATAGGGTACGGCGTAATGTAAGGTGTCAGGCTGGTGGTGGGTTTCCGTTCCGGGCTAGGGTTAGGGTTAGGGAACGGCAAGGCTTAGGGCACAGGTGAAGGTACGGAAACGTGGGAGGCTCGTGCTACGTGCTGACGCACGGGTCAGTGCCAGCGTACGGGCCAGGAGTAGGCAACGGCGTAGGATAAAGTGTAGGCTGGTGGTGGATTTGCGTTCTGGGCTAGGGTTAGGGTTAGGGAACGGCAAGGCTTAGGGCACAGGAGAGGGTACGGAAACGCCAGAGTGTAAGGCTACGTGCTGATGCACGGGGCAGTGCCAGAGTACAGGCCAGGAGTAGGCAACGGCGTAGGGTAAGGTGTAGGTCTGGTGGTGGGTTTCCATTCCGGGCTAGGGTTAGGGTTAGGGAACGGCAAGGCTTAGGGCACAGGTGAGGGTACGGAAACGTGGGAGGGTCAGGCTACGTGCTGACGCACGGGTCACTGCCAGCGTACGGGCCAGGTGTAGGCAACGGCGTAAGGTAAGGTGTAGGGCTGGTGGTTGTTTTCCGTTCCAGGCTAGGGTTAGGGTTAGGGAACGGCAAGGCTTAGGGCACAGGTGAGGGTACGGAAACGTGGGAGGGTCGGGCTACGTGCTGATGCACGGGTCAGTGCCAGCGTACTGGCCAGGAGTAGGCAACGGCGTAGGATAAAGTGTAGGGCTGGTGGTGGATTTGCGTTCCGGGCTAGGGTTAGGGTTAGGGAACGGCAAGGCTTAGGGCACAGGTGAGGGTACGGAAGCGTGGGAGGGTCAGGCTACGTGCAGACTAACGGGTCAGTGCCAGCGAACGGGTCAGGAGTAGGGTACGGCGTAAGGTAAGGTGTAGGGCTGGTGGTGGGTTTCTATTCCGGGCTAGGGTTAGGGTTAGGGAACGGCAAGGCTTAGGGCACAAGTGAGGGTACGGAAACGTGGGAGGGTCAGGCTACGTGCTGACGCACGGTTCAGTGCCAGCGTACGGGCCAGGAATAGGGTACGGCGTAAGGTAAGGTGTAGGGCTGGTGGTGGGTTTCCATTCCGGGCTAGGGTTAGGGTTAGGGAACGGCAAGGCTTAGGGCACAGCTGAGGGCACGGAAACGTGGGAGGGTCAGGCTACGTGCTGACGCACGGGTCAGTGCCAGCGTACGGGTCAGGAGTAGGGTACGGCGTAAGGTAAGGTGTAGGGCTGGTGGTGGGTTTCTATTCCGGGCTAGGGTTAGGGTTAGGGAACGGCAAGGCTTAGGGCACAGGTCATGGTACGGAAACGCGGGAGGGTAAGGCTACGTGCTGATGAACGGGTCAGTGCCAGAGTACAGGCCAGGAGTAGGCAACGGCGTAGGGTAAGGTGTAGGGCTGGTGGTTGGTTTCCGTTCCAGGCTAGGGTTAGGGTTAGGGAACGGTAAGGCTTAGGGCACAGGGGAGGGTACGGAAACGTGGGAGGGTCGGGCTACGTGCTGATTCACGGGTCCGTGCCAGCGTTCGGGCCAGGAGTGGGCAACGGCGTAAGGTAAGGTGTAGGGCTTGTGGTTGATTTCCGTTCTGGGTTAGGGTTAGGGTTAGGGATCGGCAAGGCTTAGGGCACAGGTGAGGGTATGGAAACGTGGGAGGGTCGGGCTACGTGCATACGCATGGGTCAGTGCCAGCGTACGGGCCAGGAGTAGGCAACGGCGTAGGATAAAGTGTACGGCTGGTGGTGGATTTGCGTTCTGGGCTAGGGTTAGGGTTAGGGAACGGCAAGGCTTAGGGCACAGGTCAGGGTATGGAAACGCTGGATGGTAAGGCTACGTGCTGATGCACGGGTCAGTGCCAGAGTACAGGCCAGGACTAGGCAACGGCGTAGGGTAAGGTGTAGGGCTGGTGGTGGGTTTTCATTCCGGGCTAGGGTTAGCATTAGGGAAAGGCATGGCTTAGGGCACAGGTGAGGGTACGGAAACGTGGGAGGTTCAGGCTACGTGCTGACGCACGGGTCAGTGCCACCATACGTGCCAGGAGTAGGCAACGGCGTAAGGTAAGGTCTAGGGCTGGTGGTTGGTTTCCGTTCCAGGCTAGGGTTAGGGTTAGGGAACGGCAAGGCTTAGGGCACAGGTGAGGGTACGGAAACGTGGGAGGGTCGGGCTACGTGCTGACGCACGGGTCAGTGCCAGCGTACGGGCCAGGAGTAGGCAACGGCGTAGGATAAAGTGTAGGGCTAGTGGTGGATTTGCGTTCCAGGCTAGCGTTAGGGTTAGGGAACGGCAAGGCTTAGGGCACAGGTGAGGGTACGGAAACGTGGGAGGGTCGGGCTACGTGCTGACGCACGGGTCAGTGCCAGCGTACGGGCCAGGAGTAGGCAACGGCGTAGGATAAAGTGTAGGGCTGGTGGTGGATTTGCGTTCGGGGCTAGGGTTAGGGTTAGGGAACGGCAAGGCTTAGGGCACAGGTGAGGGTACGGAAACGTGGGAGGGTCAGGCTACGTGCTGACGCACAGGTCAGTGCCAGGGTACAGGTCAGGAATATGGTACGGCGTAAGGTAACGTGTAGGGCTGGTGGTGGGTTTCTATTCCGGGCTAGGGTTAGGGTTAGGGAACCGCAAGGCTTAGGGCACAGGTGAGGGCACGGAAACGTGGGAGGGTCAGGCTACGTGCTGACGCACGGGTCAGTGCCAGCGTACGGGTCAGGAGTAGGGTATGGCGTAAGGTAAGGTGTAGGGCTGGTGGTGGGTTTCTATTCCGGGCTAGGGTTAGGGTTAGGGAACGGCAAGGCTTAGGGCACAGGTGAGGGTACAGAAACGTGGGAGGGTCGGGCTACGTGCTGACGCACGGGTCAGTGCCAGCGTACGGGCCAGGAGTATGCAACGGCGTAGGATAAAGTGTAGGGCTGGTGGTTGTTTTCCGTTCCGGGCTAGTGTTAGAGTTAGGGCACGGCAAGGCTTAGGGCACAGGTGAGGTTACGGAAACGTGGGAGGGTCAGGCTACGTGCTGACGCACGGGTCAGTGCCAGCGTACGGGCCAGGAGTAAGCAACGGCGTAAGGTAAGGTGTAGGGCTGGTGGTTGGTTTCCGTTCCAGGCTAGGGTTAGGGTTAGGGAACGGCAAGGCTTAGGGCACAGGTGAGGGTACGGAAACGTGGGAGGGTCGGGCTACGTGCTGACGCACGTGTCAGTGCCAGCGTACGGGCCAGGAGTAGGCAACGGCGTAGGATAAAGTGTATGGCTGGTGGTGGATTTGCGTTCCAGGCTAGGGTTAGGGTTAGGGAACGGCAAGGCTTAGGGCACAGGTGAGGGTACGGAAACGTGGCAGGGTAAGGCTACGTGCTGACGCACAGCTCAGTGCCAGCGTACAGGTCAGGAGTAGGTTACGGCATAAGGAAAAGTGTAGGGCTGGTGGTGGGTTTCTATTCCGGGCTAGGGTTAGGGTTAGGGAACGGCAAGGCTTAGGGCACAGGTGAGGGTACGGAAACGTGGGAGGGTCAGGCTACGTGCTGACGCACGGGTCAGTGCCAGCGTACGGGCAAGGAGTAGGCAACGGCTTAGGGTTAGGGTTAGGGTTAGGGTTAGGGTTAGGGTTAGGGTTAGGGTTAGGGTTAGGGTTAGGGTTAGGGTTAGGGTTAGGGTTAGGGTTAGGGTTAGGGTTAGGGTTAGGGTTAGGTTAGGGTTAGGGTTAGGGTTAGGGTTAGGGTTAGGGTTAGGGTTAGGGTTAGGGTTAGGGTTAGGTTAGGGTTAGGGTTAGGGTTAGGGTTAGGGTTAGGGTTAGGGTTAGGGTTAGGGTTAGGGTTAGGGTTAGGGTTAGGGTTAGGGTTAGGGTTAGGGTTAGGGTTAGGGTTAGGGTTAGGGTTAGGGTTAGGGTTAGGGTTAGGGTTAGGGTTAGGGTTAGGGTTAGGGTTAGGGTTAGGGTTAGGGTTAGGGTTAGGGTTAGGGTTAGGGTTAGGGTTAGGGTTAGGGTTAGGGTTAGGGTTAGGGTTAGGGTTAGGGTTAGGGTAAGGTTAGGTTAGGGTTAGGGTTAGGGTTAGGGTTAGGGTTAGGGTTAGGGTTAGGGTTAGGGTTAGGGTTA